>NC_052146.1:212000708-212306251 GCF_902713615.1 Scyliorhinus canicula
ATAACAACTCTGTTTGTTCTCGCTCTGAGCTTCCATCCTAGCTCCCTAAAGGCCTGCCTGACATCCTTGTCCCCTTTCCTACCTATGTCGTTAGTGCCAATGTGGACTACGACTTGGGGCTGCTCCCCCTCCCCTTAAGGACCCGGAAAACACGATCCGAGACATCACGTACCCTTGCACCTGGGAGGCAACATACCAAACGTGAGTCTCTCTCGCTCCCACAAAATCTCCTATCTGTGCCCCTGACTATTGAGTCCCCAATTACTAATGTTCTACTCCTTTCCCCCCTTCCCTTCTGAGCAACAGGGACAGACTCCGTGCCAGAGGCCCGTACCCCATGGCTTACCCCTGGTAAGTCGTCCCCCCCACAAGTATCCAAAACGGTATACTTGTTACTCAGGGGAACGACCGCAGGGGGTCCCTGCACTGACTGCTTCACTCATGGTTCTACCCGCTGGGCACGCGGAGTGGTGGCTGCGGACTCAGTCCACGGCTGACCTGGTGGGGGTGGGGGGATCCGTCACCGCGAAGGCTTCTAGGACTGCCAGGCGCGCGATCGGAGGCCACGATCGGACGCGTGTGATCTCAGGGGAGGCCTATATTCCCAGCCAGTCTGCTGTATGGGTCTGTCATGTTGCACGGTGCTGCTGCAGGCCGCTGCCACGTGCATGCGCGGACCTCCGGCCGGATGTTCAGGACACCGTATCGGCAGCCGGTGCTGTGAGGAGTACTCTGGGGCCCTACTAGCCCCCTGAAAAATGGAGAATCACTCTGTGGGCTTGATTTTCCACCTTTGGGATGCTCTGTTTCACACGTAGCCTGGAGGGTTCCCGACAGCATGGGACTGCCCCACAATGGGAAACCCTATTGACCAGCCGGCAAAACGGAGCAACCCGCTGATGTGCTGAACCAGAAATCTGGCGCGACGGGACGGTGAATCCAGCCCCATGTGCTCCCGCCCCAGGTATACCTGAGTGCGAATATAGATGGCGGTGTTTTGGCTATATACTTACATACACCAATGACCACAAAATATGCTACACATTTTTACACAATTGCATTCCTCCCTCTTTAATGAAAAAGATACATAATAAATAAACTGAAAATTCACCACATTGTTGTTCAATGCTATCTAGTGATTCTTCTAATTTGTATCTGGAATTTTTTTTTAACAAGAGCACTGTTAACAATTTGTACTGTGTGCTCTGCTGCTCTATTTGAATTCGAGCAGGAAGCTATCTTTGGTGGCCAGGGTTAGAGAAGGATGGAAGACACAGTGAAACATTGTAGAGTATGTCAAGCAGTAGAAAAGCTATCACTGGTACCTTTGCAACAGTGGAAATGGCCATCTGGAGAGTAGAAGGTAGGTAGGTAGGATCAAGGAAAACCCAAAAGCTTTCTATAGGTATGTCAGGAATAAAAGAATGACTATGGTAAGAGTGGGGCCAGTCAAGGACAGTGGTGGGAAGTTGTGTGTGGAGGCTGAGGAGATAAGCGAGATACTAAATGAATACTTTTCGTCAGTATTCACTCAGGAAAAAGATAATATTGTGGAGGAGAATGCTGAGACCCAGGCTATTAGAATAGATGGCATTGAGGTGCGTAGGGAAGAAGTGTTGGCAATTCTGGACAAGGTGAAAATAGATAAGTCCCCGGGGCCGGATGGGATTTATCCTAGGATTCTCTGGGAAGCCAGGGAAGAGATTGCTGAGCCTTTGGCTTTGATTTTTAGGTCATCGTTGGCTACAGGAATAGTGCCAGAGGACTGGAGGATAGCAAATGTGGTCCCCTTGTACAAGAAGGGGAGTAGAGATAACCCCGGTAACTATAGGCCGGTGAGCCTAACGTCTGTGGTGGGTAAAGTCTTGGAGAGGATTATAAAAGATACGATTTATAATCACCTAGATAGGAATAATATGATTAGGGACAGTCAGCATGGTTTTGTGAAGGGTAGGTCATGCCTCACAAACCTTATCGAGTTCTTTGAGAAGGTGACTGAACAGGTTGACGAGGGTAGAGCAGTTGATGTGGTGTATATGGATTTCAGTAAAGCGTTTGATAAGGTTCCCCACGGTCGGCTATTGCAGAAAATACGGAGGCTGGGGATTGAGGGTGATTTAGAGATGTGGATCAGAAATTGGCTAGTTGAAAGAAGACAGAGAGTGGTAGTTGATGGGAAATGTTCAGAATGGAGTTCAGTTACGAGTGGCGTACCACAAGGATCTGTTCTGGGGCCGTTGCTGTTTGTCATTTTTATAAATGACCTAGAGGAGGGCGCGGAAGGATGGGTGAGTAAATTTGCTGATGACACTAAAGTCGGTGGAGTTGTAGACAGTGCGGAAGGATGTTGCACGTTACAGAGGGACATAGATAAGCTGCAGAGCTGGGCTGAGAGGTGGCAAATGGAGTTTAATGTGGAGAAGTGTGAGGTGATTCACTTTGGAAAGAATAACAGAAATGCGGAATATTTGGCTAATGGTAAAATCCTTGGTAGTGTGGATGAGCAGAGGGATCTCGGTGTCCATGTACATAGATCCCTGAAAGTTGCCACCCAGGTTGATAGGGTTGTGAAGAAGGCCTATGGTGTGTTGGCCTTTATTGGTAGAGGGATTGAGTTCCGGAGCCATGAGGTCATGTTGCAGTTGTACAAAACTCTAGTACGGCCGCATTTGGAGTATTGCGTACAGTTCTGGTCGCCTCATTATAGGAAGGACGTGGAAGCTTTGGAACGGGTGCAGAGGAGATTTACCAGGATGTTGCCTGGTATGGAGGGAAAATCTTATGAGGAAAGGCTGATGGACTTGAGGTTGTTTTCGTTAGAGAGAAGAAGGTTAAGAGGTGACTTAATAGAGGCATACAAAATGATCAGAGGGTTAGATAGGGTGGACAGCGAGAGACTTCTCCCGCGGATGGAGGTGGCTAGCACGAGGGGACATAGCCTTAAATTGAGGGGTAATAGATATAGGACAGAGGTCAGAGGTGGGTTTTTTACGCAAAGAGTGGTGAGGCCGTGGAATGCCCTACCTGCAACAGTAGTGAACTCGCCAACATTGGGGGCATTTAAAAGTTTATTGGATAAGCATATGGATGATAAGGGCATAGTGTAGGTTAGATGGCCTTTAGACTTTTTCCATGTCGGTGCAACATCGAGGGCCGAAGGGCCTGTACTGCGCTGTATCGTTCTATGTTCTAAGGTGCTGCACATGGATTTTGCAGAATTTGAAGGGTAGCGATTATTCATTGTGATAGATCGCCATCCAAAATAGGTTGAGAGATTTGCAATGAATTGAACAAAAGTAGTAAAACTCCAGATATTTTATGTTTGTTTGATGCTTATAGGTGCACACCGCTCAATGTCTAACTCAAGTTGCAGATAGGCATTTTTTACATCTAACTTTGAAAAACCAGGCCTCCTGACAACATTGTGGACAGATCCTTTGGGTTTGGCAGAGTATCAAGTGGATGATATCCCACTGAATTATGTGAAAATCCCCATATATTCTTACACCACCATCTGACTTTGGTCTGACCACAATGGGAGTAACCCAATGACTCCATTCAACCTCAGACATAACGTTCTCAGTCACATGTCTTTTCAGTTCTTGCTCTGGTGTAGGGTACCAGATAAGACCCACAATAAACTGGTCTTACATTCCTTTGAACCTGTACGTTGGCCTTATATCCTCAAATCAGCATGCTGGTTTCACGAAACACCTGAGGATACTTTGCGATCGTGTCCTTTTCTGTTGTGAATTACACTTCTACACTTCGTTCCAGTTTAGCTTAATGCTGCTAACAAGTTTCTTCCAAACAAGGCTGGTTTCTGACCCTTCACCACAATGAGGGGGCAATGTTTCATGCTGTTCCTTGTATCTGATTGATTGGAACCAACACACTTTCCATTATGGGAATGTTCTCTCCTCCATAACTAAGAAGGGCCAGGAGGCCTGAGAAGGTAAGTAAATAGAAGTTTATTTGGGACAAAGTAAACGGCCGCTATGGCAACAAACACACAATATGTTCCAGTCAGGACTACCAGAATCCGGGCTGACTTTTGTAGAGCAAGATAGCAAGCCCCAGCTGCGCTGGCCTCCGCAGGGAAGCTCGTATTCCACGAGTCTCATGGGGAGATCAATCAATGTGTCCCCACGGGCCTCGTGAGGGTTATTACAATAACTTTGTGTGATTTCTCTAGTTGATGTTGACTCAACTTTTGATGATATAGGCATTCAGAAATCACACTGGCTGATGCCCCCATATCGACTTCCTTGTTTACCAAAGCTCCATCCAATCTTACTTGGACTATGGTGCCTTGTAAATTTCCACTGTACTTGTGTTTCAGATCGTCTGGGTCTCAACTGACCCCCCATTGACCTGCCGTGGTTCCAAAACTGTATGCGGTGAATATAATTTCCTCCAGCCCGTGTTTTCTCTGTTTACATTCTTACGTCATGCCTTGGTAACAGCTGTCGCACTTGCCTTCACAAATGGACAGTTCCGTGCCCAATGTTGATCTGAGCACTGGTAACAAGTCCTTGTTGTACCTCTGCTGCCACTACTTATTAACTAACGACTGGAATTTGTTAATTCTGACTTCCCTTGAGTCACGGTGCGCCACGCCCGTGGACAATGCTGTTTGACAAGCCATGTTGAAAGTTAACTTTGGCAATGTCAGCAACCTCCTGCGATTGTGTTCACTTTTTAAACTGTGCAGAAATATGTTCCACGATACTCTCTCTTGAAATTCTCCAAAATTATGATGAATGGACAGCTTTTTCAAAGCCACAATATGCTCTCCAATGTCCTCAATCAGTCATCCTACACATCAGTGTAAGACCCTCTCAACATTATCACAATGCATTCACACCTCAAAGCTCAGCACTCCCCGAACACCTTCAGCTGAAGAATTAGGGTGCCAGTCTGACTTTCCCCACTGCTAAAGGTACATGCTTAATTATTGAACTGAACCATCCCAGGAAGAGTGACAGGGATAACAGCTTTGCAATTAGACAAGGCGCCATGGATTTGTATCTTCCCAAGTTCTCTGTCTCTTGGGATTGGCCAGTTGACCTGCCAGTCAAGCCAGCTACCACCTCCCTCGTTGCTTATTTCTTTGTCAAAAACCCACACTTGACTCATGTGAATGGACCTGTTGCTGATTAGCACACCCAGCACCCTCCGTGCAATGTGTTATCCTCCTAGTCTCAAACTGATTGTATCTGCAAGAACATCTATCTTAAGGAGATGCTTAACTGGATCTCATTCACATCCCAGGTAAGCATTTATGTTGAGGATTCAATCGTCTCTGAACCAGACTTAAAATGAATACCTTAACACAAATTTCACAGGACAAAAATGTGATTGCAAATGATTGGCAGTGGAGAAACAGACCATTCACCTCAACTGGTAAATACTTATGCTCCACACAAACCTCCTCCCACTCTTCATTGAATCCTATGCTGGATGGCAGGGTAGTACAGTGGTTAGCACAGTTGCTTCACAGCTCCGAGGTCCCAGGTTCGACTCCCGGCTTGGGTCATTGTCTATGTGGAGTCTGCATGTTCTCCCCGTGTCTGCGTGGGTTTCATCCGGGTGCTTTGGTTTCCTCCCACAGTCCAAAGACGTGCAGGTTAGGTGGATTGGCCATGCTAAATTGCCCTTAGTGTCAAAAGGTTAGGTGGGGTTATTGGGTTATAGGGGTAGGGTGGAGGTGTGGGCTTGGGTAGGGTGCTCTTTCCAAGGGCTGGTGCAGACTCGATGGGCCGAATGGCCTCCTCTGCACTGTAAATTCTATGATTCTATCAGCATATTCCTTTCTCGGTCCTAATTTATCTAGCTTCCCCTTAAATGCAGAAAAGGAAATTTTCTCTCTCTCCCATGGCCTTTGTAAAAGAGATTTTTCTATGCTTTGCATGTTGGCCCTGATACAAATCCTAAATCATCAGTAATAAATCCACCCAAAGGTTTGAAACATCTTTGTTGCTGTCATAGTCACTTTATGACTTAAAAGTAAACAAATATCGGGCGTTTTTGTAAGTTTTCACTAACTTGAGAGAAAGCAGGAACTAGAACACCGCTTTCTGCTGTAACTCAAACTAGAATATCTCACACTCACAGATCAGCTACAGCAATGATTAGGTAAATCTGTCTCTGCCCTGTGGTGATACAATCCCAATCTCTGAGGGACTGCCTTCAGTACATCCCTGTGAGCTTTCCCTCTTTCACAATGCAGCACGGCAACATTGTGGATAGCACAATTGCTTCACAGCTCCAGGGTCCTAAGTTCGATTCCAGCTTGGGTCACTGTCTGTGCGGAGTCTGCACATCCTCCCTGTGTGTGCGTGGGTTTCCTCCGGGTGCTCCGGTTTCCTCCCACAGTCCAAAGATGTGCAGGTTAGGTGGATTGGCCATGATAAATTGCCCTTAGTGTCCAAAATTGCCCTTAGTGTTGGGTGGGGTTGTTGGGTTATGGGGATAGGGTGGAGGTGTTGACCTTGGGTAGGGTGCTCTATCCAAGAGCCGGTGCAGACCCGATGGGCCAAATGGCCTCCTTTTGCACTGTAAATTCTATGATATCTATGATTTCCCTGCTGTAATTCGAGTGTGATTACCAATTCAGTCTGAACTGTCAGCAGGTTTTGCTGTGGCTTCATACCTACAATGGGATCTGTTGGGATGCAGAAATATTCCAGGAGCCAGACGAGGCTTATATTTGAAAAAAGCCCAGAGGCTCCAGAAAGAAAAGGCCAGTTATTCGGTGTCCGCAGGGATTCTCCTGATTATCTGACATGACTTCAGACATGTGCGACCTGGGGAAATGGGCGTCATTTCACCTCACAGCCCTCCCATGGAAAATAAATCTACAATATTTAATGGTGTAGTAGCTGGAGAAATTTGAGAACCAGTTCACTGTGCTTACAGCTGCGAGCCCTGGGTAATTTTCCATGCATTCGAGTGTTGAATAAAAATTAAGTGCTTGTGTTCATCAAAGGTGGAATTACCAGCTAATGAAAAATTCATACTGTTTTCCTTTGCTCAAGTGCAATCTCACGTTCTTCCTCCACTCTGGCACAACATCCTGAGGCACGTAACTCCCCAAATCCTGTCCACCATCTACAAGGCACTCATCCAGGTAAGTGGAGAGTTTTCTTCTTACCTTACCTGGATGAGTGCAGTTCAGGCAACGCTCAAGAAACTCAACACCATCCAAGCAGCCACAGCTGACCAGAACCCCAACCACCACCTTCAACATTCACTGTGTCCAACATGACACACAGTGGCTGCCGTGTGTGCCATCTACAAGATGCACTGCAACAGCTCACCAAGGTTCCATCGACAACGCCTTCCAAAACTGTGACCTCCACCTAGAAGGACAAAAGCAGCAAATACATGGGAACACCACCACCTGCAAGTTCCCCGCCAAATCCACACACCATCCCGACTTGGAAATATCTCGCAGTTCCTTCACTGTCGCTGGGTCAAAAATCTGGTACTTCCCCCACACCGCCCCCCGCACCCCAATACCACTGTGGGCACACCTACACCACCTGAATGGCAGCGGTTCAAGAAGGCAGCTCTCCACTACCTTCTCAACGGCAATTAGAGATGGGCAACAAATGCTGGACCTGCCAGCAAAGCCCACATCCAGGCAGAAATAAAAGAAGCAAGCAGCCATCAACACAGGTGGAGAAGGTAGTCAAAAATGCTGACGGCATGCTTGCCTTCATTGGCCGGGGCATTGAGTATAAAAATTGGCAAGTCATGTTGCAGCTGTGTAGAACCTTAGTTGGGCCATACTTGGAGTATAGTGTTCAATTCTGGTCACCATACTACCAGAAGTATGTGGAGACTTTACAGAGGGTGCAGAAGAGATTTACCAGGAGGTTGCCTGGTATGGAGGACATTAGCTATGAGGTGAGGTTGAATAAACCCGGATTTCTCACTGGAACGACGGAGGTTGAGGGGCGACCTGATAGAGGTCTACAAAATTATGAGGGGCATAGGCGGGGTGGATAGTCAGAGACTTTTTCGCAGGGTAGAGGGGTCAATTACTAGGGGGCATAGGTTTAAGGTGGGAGGGGTAAGGTTTAGAGGAGATGTACGAGGTAAGTTTTTTACACAGATGGTAGTGGGTGCCTGGAACTCGCTGCCGGAGGAGGTGGTGGAAGCAGGGACGATAGTGATGTTTAATGTCTAGTGATGTTTAGTGAAATACTTACAGTTATTGTAGGAAGAATAATAACATGCGTCATTGTCTTGGCAGTTCTGTCAGGCATACGTGGACTGTTGACTCTTCCATCACATCAGAGTTACAAGGCTTGATCTGCTTTTTCTAGAGTGGCCATTGTTATGGGTCAGGGTTTAGAGAACCCCAAAGTGTATCATGGAGTTCACCTGACCCACAACGTTTAATAGATTGTGGTATGGGGAGCACACGGCCCACTCTACAGGTGTGGTACAGCAGAAAAGGACAAGTATTTTTTAAAGCAAAACAATGTTTATTCTATGAACGCAAGTTAACCTTTTTTTTTAAAACAAACAGTGAATATCTAAGCAACCATTAATTCAAATACAATCCCAAAGCTTACAACACTAAGTAACCCAGTAAGCTGTCCTTTTTATATCCAAAAGACTTAACAAACCTTCAGACTGGAGTACATTAGGGTTATATTCAATACTGAGACCTTTTACAACTCTGGGTTCATGAAGTGATCCATAGATAGTCTTTGGATGGCAGTGATCAACCGTAGAACACTTTGTTTAAACTTCAGATGCAGCTCACTGAAAAACATAGACACGCCCAAGCTTTTCCCAAACAGAAACTAAACAGCAGAAGTAGAGCTCAGCTACACCCACACTCTGACATCACTCCAGTAACATGAACAGCTCCATTTTTTAAAGATACATTTCTTAAACACCCATTTCTTAAAGGTACTCTCACATGACAACATCCACACTTGTAAAAGCCACAACAGGGGTTGCCCAGCATGAGTGCATAAGCTACTGTATCTGGGTTTCGGGATGGGTCCAACAGGAGGTGGAAATTCTATCCGTCGCACTTCTGCAGGAACAGGGATACTGCGGCATTTTTTCAGAAAGGTTTCTCAGCACGAAGCAGAGGTGCAATGGGCCTAATGGCCTCCTTCTGTCATTTTATGATCCTACAATGGGATGATAGGATTGAATGTAGTCCCTTGAGCCTGTTTGTCATTCAGTAAGATTATGGCTGATCTGTATCCTAACTCCATTTACCCACCTTGATTCCACAACTCTGAATACCCATCATTAAGGATGGCTGCATGTTGTTACTTTTACTAATTTAGTCTATTCTGCTTGACCGTCTTTCATTTAATAATTGCCTTCAGCAATATATTCTGCTCCATTTGTTTTGGTTTGGGATTTTGAACAGCGGTGTATTTGCTGTTGGTAGTGAATTACCAACAATCTGATAGGCTGATCAGCATGTACGTAATTGGTTATGAAGTAAGGACAGTCCAACTTACAGGCTTGATTGAGAGTCAATAACCTCGGAGAACATCCATCAACCTAACTGATTGTCCTCAGTTACAATTGACAAGGCAACCCATAGGGAGGATTTCCCCTATGGGCAGCATGGTAGCACAAGTGGATTGCACTGTGGCTTCACAGCGCCAGGGTCCCAGGTTCGATTCCCCGCTAGGTCGCTGTTTGTCTGACGTCTGCACGTTCTCCATGTGCCTGCGTAGGTTTCCTCTGGGTACTCCAGTTTCCTCCCACAATCCAACGATGTGCAGGTTAGGTGGATTGGCCATGATAAATTGCCCTTAGTGACCAAAAATGTTAGGAGGGGTTATTGGGTTACGGGGATAGGGTGGAAGTGAGGGCTTCAGTGGGTCGGTGCCGACTCAATGGGCCGAATGGCCTCCTTCTGCACTGTATGTTCTTTGTTCACCTGGGACAAAATTGAAAGAATGGGATTATGATTTTATTACGCTGAGCTCAAAGGACATCTTTGTCCATTACTATTGTTGCTCAGAAACACCAGGGTCCACTTTTACAACCAATTTTGCAATAAAGTATCTTGTCTGTTGTCTGCATTGTGACCGGTTGGCTACCAGTGAATAATGTTCCCTCTCAATGCGTTTGTGTATAAGAAGGTATGTTTTTTCCTCTGCCTTTTGACTAGTTTTTACTTTGAGTCCGCAAGAAAGATATGCAAATCTTCCTCCGTAGTGTAAATTTTCTCTTTATCGTGTTCAACCAAAATGAAATCTACATAATCACATTGCACCAAAATAAAATTCTACTCAAACCCATCCTGACAGCTGTCCGCGTTTCAAGCCATCAGCCAGCATTCGCCTTGTGTTATCATCATAGTCCTCACAAGAATAATCTTTGTTTTCAATGGCATGGGAGATTTTCAGGAAGGCACGACTGTAACCAATTGTTGTCCAAAGGCTTTTTTAAGGTGAAATAAAGCGAGTTGTATGATTATGAATGAGGAGATGTCTGCAAGTCAATGTAGTTTTATAATTATTCTTGGAATGTGCATGTCATTGGCAAAGCCAACATTAATTGTCCATCTCTAATTGCCCATGAGAGGTGGTGCTGAGCCACTATCTTGAACCTCTGCAGTCCCAGTGGTGTAGAAACATCTACAATGCTTTTTTTTGTTGAGTTTCATACAGCTAACTGCCTTGCTCAGCCTTTTCAGAGAGCAGTCAACAGTCAGCCGCATTACTATGGATCATATGTAGGCCAGAGTGGGTATTAACAGCAGGACATTAGTGAACCGGGTGGGTTTTTATGACAATCTGGTAGTTCCATGATGATTATTAATGAGGCTAGCATTTTATTCCAGATTGAATTTGACATTTGCCATGGTGGGGTCTGAAGTCATGTGCCCAGAGCATTAGTCTGGGCCCCAGTACAGTAATATCACCATTATGCTACTGTCCCCCAAGCCCAGGCATGTAAATAGTCAAAAGTTCCAAATGAATTTTCCGTTCGTCGCTGAAAGTGACCTAAGGGAATTTAATGGCTTTTGTAGGATTCTAATCTTGCAAAAGGAGAAATGCCTGATTCGAGTCTCGCTCACTCACAAGAAAGTCATACTGTTTCATACCTGCTGAACTGTGATGGGCATGAGTTGAAAATGTTAAATTATATTTTCTACTCCTCTGTCGGTGAGCTGCATTTGTAATGAATGAGTGCAGGGTCAAAGACAGGGCTACAATTTGTTGAGCTCTGGCTGCAGTTATCCACAAGGACTAAGGGATTGTGGAATTAACCCTCAAATCTGTTCCAAGCTCCCATTGTTTTAATGACATGACTATTAATGCTACAATTTTGCATTTGCCAGGCAAAGCTACATCCTCAGTCAAGGTACGAGCTCCCGTCAACTCAGAAGCAAGGACTCTTCCCCACTCAGAAATAAATGATCAGAGCCCTGGTGGCAAGAAAGAGGGCGAGACTGACGCAAGCGAACATACAATTCAAGAACCTTTTAAAGAAGAGAATTCCGAAGATTTGGCAGCAGAACTAAGTGACTTGAGAAAACTAGAAAGTTCTCAACTGTCCAATTTCAATGATGACGAAGAGGATGAGGAGGAACTAGAAATGGACAGCACCATGCAGCTAGCAAAACAAATTGAGGTTATCATTAACTTGAAAACAAAGGTGGACAGCAGCGACTGCAGCAGTGAGAAAGATCTGGAGCACAGAGATTCAAATGAAGCTCAGATTTGAACAAAGGGAATTAAATGAATATTTAAAAAAATAAATACAGTAGTATTATCCATGAATTTAAAAATCCAAATTGTTTCCTTCAGTTTTCGCCACACGAAACAGGGTAACAGCACTTTGAACAATATTTGACTGATATGAATATGTTTCGAATCAAGTGTAAACTGAAGCCATGTTGGTGCCAGTGATTAATCACTTTTGACTTTAATGCTGATCTTGGATGAGAACTAATGAAATGATGTGAATATCAATTTAATTGTGCTGTTGTTCCCTTGCAAAGGAAGGAAACAATTCTCCGCCCCCCCCCCCCCCCCCCCCCCCCAGCCATGTGTTTCTCCGCGTGCGCCATTCTCTGGCGGTGGGATTCTTTATTCCTGCCGCTAGTCAATGGGATTTTCCATTGAAGTCACCGTACACCACCGGGAAACTCACGGGTGGGTGTGTGCCGCTGGTGGGAACAGAGAATTCCAACGGCCGGAGAATTCTGGCCCATGTTAAAATATACCGAGAGCTATGACTTTGTTGGAAAATACCCATGTTGATAGTAACATAATTCTGATGGGATTATTTCATTGATGGAGGAGATACAATACCAACCTGCATTTATATGGCACCTTTAATATGTAAAAGGTCCCAAGTGACCTCACAGGAGTGAATATTCAAAACAATTTGATACTGAGACATAGGAGGAGAAATTAATTTTTGATTTTTTAAAATAATCTTTATTGTCACAAGTAGGCTTACAATAACACTGCAATGACGTTACTGTGAAAATCCCCCAGTCGCCATATTGCAGCGCCTGTTCGGGTACACGGTGGGAGAATTCAGAATGTCCAATTCACCTAACAGCATGTCTTTCGGGACTTGTGGGAGGAAATCGGAGGGTACCCACGTAGACACGGGGAGAACGTGCAGACTCCACACGGACAGTGGCCCAAGCCGGGAATCGAACCTGGGATCCTGGCGCTGTGAAGCAACAGTGCTAATCACTGTGCTACTGTGCTGCCCAATTTGTACAGGTGACCAAAGGGTTGGTCAAAAAGGCAGGCTCTGAGACCCTCTTAAAGTAGGGCGGGCGGGGGGGGGGGGGGTTGCAGAGTGGTAGAGAGTCGTGAAGTTTTAGGGAGGAAGATCAGGGCCCCTGGCACCTGAAGACAGCTGCCAATTGTGAAGTGATTAAAGTGATTAAAACTGGGGAGGCACAATAAGCCAGAGCTGGAGGAGCAAGAGATCTCAAAAGGCTACACTAGAAGAGATAATGAGAGAGGGAGGGAGCATGTCTATGGAAGATTGTAAAATAGGGATGAGTGCCATGGTGCTGGGTGAATAGAACTTGGTGCAAGTTAGAACACAGGTAGCAGAGTTTTGGAGTAGCTCAAGTATATGAAAGATGGCAGGATAGCATTGGAATAATCAAGAGTATCAACTACAGGCTGTATATTTAATTATGGTACCTCTTAATTGTAGATCTGTTATACAATGATAATGCAATGTTATTTAGCAATCATTCATTTCAATATATTATAATTTTAGTTCATTTCACATTTTTAAACAGTGCACCCCTGAGGAACTCATAACATTAATACTAAACACATTAATGGACCTTAGCAGATCTTTTTGACTTTCTTCTCAATATGTGCTATATTGAGCAGTCACATCTACAGATAAAGCATTTCACTAAGCTTCGATGTGTCCTGTTTCTGCACAATCACATCACATTTAATTAGACTGTGTCAAGTCAATCTTCACTCTTTTTAACCAAAATGACTGTGACGCCTTTTCTGCTGCTTTGAGGTTGCAAACATGCGTTTCATATTTCCACAGCGTTCTTCGTGCTTTATCATTTTAGCCTTTCATCTTTATCCATATCAGTTCAGTTAATTTTCCGCAGGCTACGGTTGCCTTTGGTCCATAATGCGATTTGATGGTTTTGCATTCTCCAAATCAGCTGTAAAAGCTTTTTCTGCTATTTTCAGAAAGTCAATCTTCATGGTAGGATTATCAAAAGAAAACCAATGTTCTGATGTACGTTACAGTATGCGAGTAATTGTGTTACTTCTGTATATTATCAGTGCTCTGTTTATTAAAAATATTACTCTCAGCGCAGACAAACAAGGATAGGATTGCTACTACTTCCCTCACATTTTGCCTAACATTTCAAAAGCAGATGTTGGGTATAAAATACAGATGATCCTGAAGAAAAATCGCATTTATTCAGGGCATTTTGCCCAGTAAAATTTGCAACATTTTAAATTTTGCATCTGATCAGTAGGAAATTAATATTTAGCAATTGTGAAAAACGAAATGATCACCGGAATAAGAGCTGTAACATCGAGACAAGTTCAACTTATATGTTGAATTTCTGGTCACGGCGATCTTAATCTTGCTGCTTTGACAGGAATTAATCATTTATTTGTATATAAAACTAATTTCACGTTTTGCAAATTAATCCATTTTATTGTTTCTTGGCAAAAGGTACCTTCATCGTCTGAAATGGCTGAGAGAAAATGATCACCTTTAAGACCTGAAGAAGAATTGCATTTTTTCCTCCTGGCTCAATGAGGAATTCTGTTGTGGTACCAAACCATACAGATCAAAATGTCTCAGGCTTGAATCCATGTCGGTGCTGAGGCCACTTGGCCTGCAGAAACAGCAGATATAATTGGCAAGATGGGGGCGGAGGGGAGCAAAATTAGGGAAGTTGGAAAATAATCCATAATATGCAGGCCCAGAAGGGGAAATATACACTCTGGGGGTGTACAACTTTCCTGTAATAACATTTATCTGTGGACTGGGTTCATAAAAATAAATAGAAAATGTGACGAGTGGTTAAGCTGAATATCCAGCAGACTGGGACAAGAGAGGTAAAGTGATCTGCACTTTATGATCTATGTAATGCAAGCCTTGATGTTGTACATTCTTGCTTCTGGTTTGAATGTAAACTATTTAACTGAGTAAAGAACTGCAGCCCCATTGCTTTTGTGTCGGGATTTACTGATGAAAAAAGAAAGAAAGTTGCATTTCTACACCCCATTTGTTATAGAACAGCAACAAAGATCGAGCCAAACACCACAATCGATGGTGCTAAGTACAAATATATATATTACACACATTGGACAGCACCATAGATATTTGGCCCACATGAACATCCTTTCAAACTTCTGTTTCATGTTTCCAGACAAGCAAGGTTTGTCTTTTTGTTTTGGAAAATTCACAGGTGACTTTCCAAAAATGTAGATTGGCCATTATAAATTGCCCTTAGTGACAACAAAAAGGTTAGGATGGGGTTATTTGGTTATGGGGATAGGGTGGAAGTGAGATCTTAAATAGGTTGGTGCAGACTCGATGGCCGAATGGCCTCCTTCTCCACTGTATATTATGTTCTATGTTCTATGTTTTATCCAAAATGAATATATTCTATTTTCATTTGTGAGATGCAAATGTAGCTGGTAAAGCCATAATTTAATTGACCGACTCTGATTGTCCTGGTCACTACCTCGTTGAATACAACTGAGACCATTTCACAGGACAATTATGAGTCCAGCACATTGCTGTGGGTCGCAGGCACATGCAAGCCAGACCAGGGGAAGATTACAGCTATCCTTCCCTAAAGGACATTTGTGAATCTGATGGGTTTTTTTTAAACAAGAATCTGGTAGTTTCATGGTCACCATTATTGATACTAACTTTTTAATTCCACATTTAATTAATTAGCTGGATTTAAATTCCCCAGCTGCCTTGATGCGATTTTAACTCATGTTTCTTGATCATTAGTCCTGCACCCCGAGCTTACTGGTCCAGAAATGTAACCACTATATTACCATATATGCTATAAATTAAACAAAAATATATTTGTTACTCATATTTTGGGGATGCCTTCCTACTGTACACTAAGAATGGCCAAGGTTCCCTGCTGCTAATGCATATTTGCATTAATGGAACTTTGCAAAATGTTAATGACAGTACATGTTGCTATGTATACCTTGTTAAAAACATTTTTATTCCATTCTTTAAGTTACAAAGCCAATGTGCAGAGTGGACAAGGCAAGCCCTTAATCCATCTCATTGCTTGCTCCAAAAAACAATTCAAATTCAGATTGAATCCAATTCATGGTCTCCGCAAGAGAGACATTCAAGATCCAAGCTGACAAGAAAAGGTATTGCATCTCATCTTGGGCTTGATCTGATGCTTGATCTTAGCCAAAATGCCGAGGAGATGTACACAGATGTAAGTGAAAGTGAAAAGTAACACCTTAAAGTTGAGACACTAGTCCATTTCTCTGAGAGCAAAGACTTTTCAAATTGAATTAGACTTTCTGCTGACTGACCTGAAATATGTTCAACAAATGTTACATCGCCCTTGACTTTGACAAGATATTAATTTTGAAATTGAAGGACAAAGCAATTGAATTGAAATTGGAGGCCATCTGTTTTAAAGCTCAATTTCCTATTTTAATTTCTGACAGAATTTTTTACGTATTTTGATACATTAGCCCAAGTTTTGTAGTCAGTGGCATATGAACTGCAATCGTTTTCATTACGTCTACACGTTGACTTTCATAGACTTTCTATGGCTTTTACAATGAAACTTGCAGTCAGTAGGAATCCAAAGTTGTCCACTCTATTGGGGATGTGTGGCACGTGTAAACAGCATTAACAGCAGTGTGTCTCCTCAATCAATCAGATTGAAGATCCCTCACTGAGACACCAAGGAAATGTAAGTTAGAATATTTAATTCAATGCAAAATCATATGCAGAAAGTGAAATAGAGATAAAGATAATGGGATTATGAAAGAGAGAGAGAGACAAGCAGGAGAGATGAAATATTTTATATTTTAATTTATTCAAATCTCCAACAATAATTAAAATCTGAAGGAATGACATTCCATATTGTGAAAGTTAATTTCCAATATTAGAGTAGTTATTTGGCAGCAATTAAGACTCATCACATCATTAAAAAATAACTTCCTCCTGAGTGCATCAGCCCAAACATTTTATGACATGTTTATTGCGTATCTGGTGTGTATGCTCTTGCACCATAGCACCCTTCATATGTTTAAATGACAATACTTTCAGCACGTTAGTGACATCATAAAGCTGGTGGAGGAGCAGGGTAACTCAGACAGCAATTTGCCGATTTCTGTATTGAACTGTATTAGGGCAGCACGGTAGCACAAATGGATAGCACTGTGGCTTCACAGCGCCAGGGTCCCAGGTTTGATTCCCCGCTGGGTCACTGTCTGTGCGGAGTCTGCACGTTCTCCCGTGTCTGCATGGGTTTCCTCCGGGTGCTTTGGTTTCCTCCCACAGTCCAAAGACGTGCAGATTAGGTGGATTGGCCATGATAAATTGCCCTTAGTGACCAAAAAAGGTTAGGAGGGATTATTGGGTTACGGGGATAGGGTGGAAGTGAGGGCTTAATTGGGTTGGTGCAGGCTCGATGGGCCGAATGGCCTCCTTCTGCACTGTATGTTCTATGTGAAAAAAAACCTGTGCTTTTGTGGTCACAAATGAATTCGTAATTATGTTGCGTTACTGATAACCTCTCCAATACACTGACTGCAAAATCTATAGAAAAAGTCAAAGATGCGAGACAATGCTTTGAATGCGAGCATTTGCAGGTAATTAAGACTTTACAGATGGGGTTACCCCTATCTCTGGATCTGTAAAGACTTAATTACCTGCAAATGCTCGCATTCAAAGCATTGTCTCGCGTCTTTGACTTTGTCTATGTATATGTTTCTGGAACATACCTCTTCACTCACCTGAGGAAGGAGCAGTGCTCTGAAAGCCAGTGTTTGAAACAAACCTGTTGGACTTTAATCTGGTGTTGTAAGACTTCTTGCTATTATCTGGGTGGACACGTAAGAAGAGCTTGCAGCTATAAATGCCTGAAAATAATTTAGCTACTTCAATGGGAACAAGTGAGACCATCTCTAGCATGAACATATTGATGAAAACAAGACCTTACATGTGGGAGAAAATTGGGAGAATAAAGAATTGAGAACATGAAAGTTCAAGAGCCAATGTAAGTGTTCTCAGATCAATAAATAATTCTTTATTTTTCACGGTTTAAACTGGGTACTGAATTGCATTCTAATATTTTATATCATAAATCTAATAACAGTTACATAATAGCATATTTGTTAACATATATAATTTGGTAATGGTCAGGTGACTTTTTATAATTCAATCTATTTTTGTCAAACATGTCCTTCCACAGTGCAATTCAGAGATGCTCATATGTAGAATCCAACCAGAGCTAGGCAAAATATTCATTGGATTGGGCCATACATTCCTTGCAAAGTTGGTTAGCCCAACTTTGGAATGATAACAACAGCATGCGTTCAATTCCTGTACCAGCTGAGGTTAATCATGAAGGCCCTGCCTTCTCAACCTTGCCCCTTGCCTGAGGTGTGGTGACCCTCAGGTTAAATCACCACCAGTGAGCTCTCAAAGAGGAAGAACAGCCTATGGTCCTCTGAGACTGAGGTCCTTGACTCTGCAGTCTGCTCTGCTTTATCAAACAATTTACCATAATTTTGGCCAGCAGGTCTTCTGAAGGGATCATGGGGTCTTGCACTGAAGAATGAGAAGTTGTGGGTGTGCAGGTCATCTCTGACAATGGAAGAATTTTCTAAAAGATTGTGATTTCTGCCCATGGTGCAGGTTTTTTTGCAGTAAGAATTTTCCGAGACAGAAATACAATGACTATTTAATCAGTTCAGATGCAACAATTGATTATCAGCAATAAAAATTAGGCACCTGATTTATGAGATGTAACTGAAGACCCGTGGCAGTGGTGATAACAAAGAAGTTAAGAGATAAGAGATAAATTAAGAGATTCATTATGACGATATTTCCAACCAACATTCACTAATTATTGAATGAATTGCAAAAGTGACAACGTTACAAAGTTATGGCTCTAAAGCAAGTTTAATGCAAGTTTATTCTTTCTTCCTATTATTAGTTTTCATTCATCAAAGCATTTGAGAAAAATACCACATGCCTCTTACCAGAATCAATGAGTTCAAACATGAATCTGCCCAGCAGATTAGGGCAGCATAGTAGCACAATGGCTAGCACAGTTTCTTCACAGCTCCAGGGTCCTAGGTTCGATTCCCGGCTTGGGTCACTGTCTGTGCAGAGTCTGCATGTTCTCCCCGTGTCTGCGTGGGGTTCCTCCGGGTGCTCCGGTTTCCGTCCACAGTCCAAAGATGTGCAGTTTAGGTGGATTGACCATGCTAAATTGCCCTGAGTGTCCAAAAAGGTTAGGCTGGGTTACGGGGTTACGGGGATAAATTGGAAGTGTGGGCTTAAGTGGTGTGCTCTTTCCAAGGGCCGGTGCAGACTCGATGGGCCGAATGGCCTATTTCTGCACTGTAAATTCTATGGAGATTGCAAATATCTCATTTCTTATTCTTGCCCAGTTTGCATTTCTTTGGTTTCCATGCATTAATTAAAAAATTTTTTTTTGCTATTTTGACTGGAGCAAAATAAAGATAGAAAGAATTATGTTGACAAACTTCGTTGAATACTGTTCTGATTTCTTATACATACAAAAAGTTATTTGAACAAAACACCTCTCACATTTAAAGGGCCTGTTAATTGCAGTTTGTACTAAATTTGTCACAGCCTAAGTTGACTTGCATAAACACGCAGCTTTATGTTACCTGAAATGGAGAGCTGAAACAATACTTCACATTACCTGGTGTACAAGCAAAGAACCACGTGGTAATGAACAGGATTTTGCAACAGCAGAGAAGCGATGTGTTTGCCACTGGCCTCAAACAAAGCCGCCCACAATGACCCAGTGATCTCTGTAGCGTGGATTTCCCATGGTTGCTAAACACTCTGAAAAGGTGGGAGTTAATTTGAAGAGCCCAGCAGAACCCACATTAATTAAGTTTTATTTTTTTTTGTTGTGTTTTGTATCTGCTGTTGCCATGCCACTATTGTGCTATCTACTGTAGTGCCGGAGAACACAAACAGGAATTCATGAAAGATGAATTTGACAATGGAAAATACTACTAAAAAAATTTAGAACAAGCTGCCAGGGGCATTTTCCCACTGGGCTGTTCACCTTCCCGAACAATGCCTAAGTGACTGCTCTTCAAGTGTGAGTCAGAAACAGTGACTAGTGTCAACTATGGGGACAACTTGGTCTCACATACAATGCTGTAGCAATCGGGAACACTATTCTGGTTAATCTGCCTTTCTCTTACCCAATTTACTTAGATTAATTCACTGTTCTGTCTAACCTCAGCTAACTCAGCACAAGCTGGAGAATAGACCTCCCTGGTTTATATAACTATTAAAGACTGAAACAAGGTGAACCTTTCTGTCTGTGTTCTGGACATTTTAGCCCTGTAAATAAAACAATAGATACTGGTAAATGAGAGAGAAAGAACTGCAAACACTCAGCAAGGCCAATCAGCCTCCTTGGAGACAGCAGATGAGTTGATGTTTCCACTGTAGATCCTTGAATCAAAAAAAGTTGCAAGATAGCACTTTCCTTAAGAGCTACCCCTTCTTGCATTTAGCTTTGGTGAATTATGCAAAAAATATAATTGCATGTTTTGTTGATGACTGCATCTTATGTTGCATAGAATTACATCGAACCTACAGCACAGAAACAGGCCAGATTCACCCCAATGAGTCTATCCTGGTGATTATGCTCCTCTCATCTTGGGTCCTCTCATCCCACCGCTATATCCTTTCACTATCCTTTTGCCCTGATGTGAGAATCAGCTTCTTCCTAAATGGGTCTATGTTATTCATGGGGGACTTCAATATGCAGGTGGACTGGGAAAATCAGGTTGGTAGTGAATCCCAAGAAATGGAATTTATGGACTGTCTACAAGATGGTTTTTGGGAGCAGCTTAGAGCCGACTAGGGAACAGGCAATTCTGGATTTGGTGATGTGTAATGAGGCAGACTTGATTAGGGAACTTAAGGTGAAGGAACCCTGAGGGAGCAGTGACCATAATATGATAGAATTTACCCTGCAGTTTGAGAGGGAGAAGCTGCAATCAGATGTAACAGGATTACAATTAAATAAGAGTAACTACAAAGACATGAGGGAGGAGCTGGCCAGAGTTGATTGGAGAAGGAGCCTAACAGGGAAGACAGTGGAACAGCAACGGCAGGAGTTTTTGGGGGTTATTAGGGAGGCGCAACGGAAATTCATCCCAAGGAGGAGGAAACATGCTAAGGAGAGGACAAGGCATCCATGGCTGATGAGCGATGTCAAGGACAGGATAAAGGCTAAAGAAAAAGCATACAAAGTGGTGAGGATTAATGGGAAACCAGAGGATTGGGAAGCTTTTAAAAGTGAGCAGAGGACAACTAAAAAAGCAATAAGGGGGGAGAAGATGAAGATGAAGAAAAGCAAGCTAGCTAGTAATATAAAGGAAGATAGGAAGACATTTTTTCAATTCATAAACGGTAAGAGAGAGGCAAAAATAGATATTGGACCACTGGAAAATGTGGCTGGAGAAGTAATAATAAGAAACAAAGAAATGGCAGACGAACTGAATAATTACTTTGCATCAGTCTTCACAGTGGGATGCTAGAGCTCCAGGAGAACCAGGGGGCAGAGGTGAGTGCAGTGACCATTACTAAGGAGAAAGTTCTGGAGAAACTGAAAGGCCTGAAGGTGAATAAGTCACCTGGACCGGATGGACTGCACCCCAGTGTTCTAAAAGAGATAGCGGAGGAAATTGTGGAGGCAATAGTGATGATCTTTCAGGAATCACTGGAGGCAGGAAGGGTCCCAGAGGACTGGAAGGTGGCTAATGTAACACCGCTGTTTAAGAAGGGAGTGAGGCAGAAGACGGGAAATTATAGGCCGGTTAGCCTGACTTTGGTCATTGGTAAGATGTTAGAGTCTGTTATTAAACTTGAGATCGCAAAGCAGTTGGAAGTTAATGGTAAAATAGGGCCGAGTCAGCGCGGCTTTGTCAAAGGGAGGTCATGTCTGACAAATCTGTTAGAGTTCTTTGAGGAGGTAACAAGCAAGTTAGACAAAGGAGAATCAGTGGACGTGATTTATTTAGATTTCCAGAAGGCCTTTGACAAGGTGCCACATAGGAGACTGTGAAAGAAGTTAAAAGTCCATGGTGTAAAGGGCAACATCCTAGCATGGATAGAGGATTGGCTGACTGGCAGAAGGCAAAGAGTGGAGATAAAGGCGACTTTTTCATGATGGCAGCCGGTGACTAGTGGTGTGCCTCAGGGGTCTGTGCTGGACCACAACTTTTTACAATATACATTAATGATCTGGAAGAAGGTACTGAAGGCACTGTTGGTAAGTTTGCAGATGATACAAAGATCTGTAGAGGGACAGGTAGTATTGAGGAAGCAAGGGGGCTGCAGAAGGACTTGGACAAGCTAGGAGAGTGGGCAATGAAGTGGCAAATGAAATACAATGTGGAAAAGTGTGAGGTTATGCACTTTGGAAGGAGGAATCTAGGCATAGACTATTTTCTAAATGGGGAAATGCTTTGGAAAGCAGAAGCAAAATGGGACTTGGGAGTCCTTGTTCACGATTCTCTTAAGGTTAATGTGCAGGTTCAGTTGGCAGTTAAGAAGGCAAATGCAATGTTAGCATTCATGTCAAGAGGGCTAGAATACAAGACCAGGGATGTACCTCTGAGGCTGTATAAGGCTCTGGTCAGACCCCATTTGGAGTATTGTGAACAATTTTGGGCCCCATATCTAAGGAAGGATGTGCTGGCCTTGGAAAGGGTCCAGAGGAGGTTCACAAGAATGACCCCTGGAATGAAGAACTTGTCGTATGAGGAACGTTTGAGGACTCTGGATCTGTACTCGTTGAAGTTCAGAAGGATGAGAAGAGATCTTATTGAAACGTACATGATACAGGCCTGGATAGAATGGAGGTGGAGAGGATGTTTCCACTTGTAGGAAAAATAGAACCAGAGGACACCATCTCCGAATAAAGGGGCGATCCTTTAAAACAGAGATGAGAAGGAATTTTTTGGGCCAGAAGGTGGTGAATCTGTGGAACTCTTTGCCACAGAAGGCTGTGGAGGCCAATTCACTGAGTGTCTTTAAGGCAGAGATAGATAGGTTCTTGATTAATAAGGGGATCAGGGGTTATGGGGAGAAGGCAGGAGAATGGGGATGAGAAAAATATCAGCCATGATTGAATGGCGGAGCAGACTCGATGGGCCAAGTGGCCTAATTCTGCTCCTATGTCTTATGGTCTTATTCACCTCAGCTAATCCTCTTGGCAGCAAATTCCACATTCTCATTACTCTCTGGGTAAAGACCTTTCTCCTGAATTACCAATTGGATTTGTCAGTGACTGTTCTATGTTTCTGGCTCCCAGCTTTAGATTTCCCCCACAATTGGAAACATGTTCATCGCACATTTTTGAGTCATTCCTGGCCTGTGGTTGTGCTGACAAGATTAGCCTTCATTGCCCATCCTTAATTGTCCTTGATGTCCCCCTTCACCATCAGATCATTTCTCTAGGTTAGGGGTTAGGTCATTTCTCTATTTTCATGTGCTCAGTTTTTATTGACCAGTTCTGGCATCATCCATTTCAATCACGTTTGCACCTTCTCCAGAGCTTTCACAAGGTGAGAAGCTGTATTAAAGACGGCAGCTCACCACCATCTTCCCAAGAGCAATTAGGGATGGACAACACCTATACATTGCAGTTGGGAACAATAGGGGATAGTGACAGATTTCGCTGGCTAGCAATCGGGATGTTGAAATCGGAACCCAGCAACTAATAATTCTAAAATAGAATGGAAAAGCTAAAGGCCACTAACAACAATCCCAGGTGCTAACTGAAGTATCCGTAGAGGGTCGAAATAATGCAAAGACTATGTGCGGGATTCTCCATCCAGCGATGCCGGAATTGTAAAATGCGATTGGACGGAGAATCACACGTGAGCTGAAAATCGTGGTTGGGCCTGGCGCCCACCAGAATACCATGCTTCGGTGCCTCGACACTAGCGTCAATGCATTCTACTCCACACATACAGTAAATGCCATTGGCATATCATTAACTGGCCTGACTAGGTATTCTGTGGCACTCTTGTGATGCTCCACCTTACCGGTGGCAAGGTTAATTTATGATTTTAAAAATCGGATGACAGGCGCCATGGCAGCTGAGGGGGAGAGGAGCTAGGGCAAGTTCCCAAAGGCGCGACCGTGGGTTGCCGGTCCTGCAGCTGGCAGGGCTGGCTGGGGGGTGGGGGGGGGGGGGCCTGCCAGGGCCAGGGAGGTGTAGCGAGGGGCGACCAGGAGATGGGCTGTGGGGTCAGGGTGACAATCGCGGGACTGGGGAGTCCGGGCATGGACCGCCGTTGCCGCGGCCTACAGGGCAGCCACTGACTGGCCCGTGGGTTGTGCAGAGTTACACCGGGGTCAATCGAGGACCTGCCAGACTGGGCATGCCTTTGAAGACCATGCGACGTATCTGCAGATCATGATGCACCTGGCACTATGGGATATGTGTGGGGCAACTGCAGCCGGTGGCCATCGAGGTGGTGTTCGCCTTGAGCGTTTATGCCACGGGGTCCTTTCAGGTGGCGAATGGGATCTGTCCGGAATCACACAGCTCGGTGCACAGGTGCATAATGACCACCCGCTCTGTGATGATCTCTGGTGCTCCAGGTCATTTGATAAAATCTGACTCCTGCCCATGGTAGCACTTTTCACCATCCACATGGGCAATCACTGCAGGCGAGCTGGCCATTCCATCACACGGTCCCACCGAGCCCTTGTGGTTGCGGAGGTGGGGGACAAGTGCGGTGGGGGGGGCGTTGAGAGGGAGGGGTGGTTACCGGGGTGATGTACAGTGTCCGACCGCGATGACATGGCCCATACCCACCTCCAACATCAAGTCATCGGACTCGCAACGTTAGCTCTTTTCTCTCTCTACAGATGCTGCCAGACTTGCTGAGATTTTCCAGCATTTTCCTTTTCGTTTCAGATTCCAGCATCCGCAGTAATTTGATTTTATCCAACATCTGCCCATCTACCACCCCCCCCCCCCCCCCCCCCCCCGCCAGTGCTCCCTCTGCAACCTGCCCAGCCCGCCCAACCCAGCCCAGCCCAGCCCATTCCTCACACCCTTCTGAACATAACAGGTGAACATCTCTATCATGGTTTGTGCCCTAGCCCCGAACACTATCCTGTGCCCTGCACCCATGCCAACCTAACTGGTAACTCTCTTCCCTTACGGGCCCTAACACGACATCTAGGTGGGTCCCTAGGTGATATATCTGGAGTGGAGGCGGCGCGCTACGATTCCTGCCCTATGACCTGGGTCTCCTTTGACAGCCATCCTCTACAGTGACCGGGCCTGGATGGGCCCAGAAGTCGCTCGGGTGTCTCAGGTGGCCTGGTGCCACCCTGTTCTCCCCGCTGCCCACCAGATGTGCCAGGGACAGGAGTGGGAGTCCGAGGCACTGTCATGTTCCAGCACCTCCCCTGCGGCTGTCACCGGCACAGGCCTCATCACCTCCTCCTCTCTCGGGGTGCCCGATGGCCCCCGGGCTACTCCCTGGACAGTGGTGCGATCGGAGCAAACTGCTGGGGCTCTCGCACCATCTGATGCTGCCAATCCTGGAGGCCCCCCAGCTCTCGTCTCGATCAGGGACTCCATGCTCACGGCCATGGAGCACAGGGAGTGGAGCACCTCCATCTGGGACTGTGCCACATCACCTAGTGACTGTCACCACCCTCCTTGACTGACTCGGGTCAGCCAGCACCCGGGCAATGCTGACAAAGTCCTCCTCCATAACCCTTTGTTATGGAGCACCACTGTAATGTCCAGGTGGCCCTGGGACATGGCTGTCTGTGACAGGGCAGCCCGGTCCTGTGCCACTGCCCACTCAGAGTGCCCAGGCAATGGACAACCTAACCCATGGATGATACCTTTGACCCCAAGACCTCCACCGCGGACGGCACCCGTGTGGTGTTGGCCTGAGTGGCACGCATAGTCGCCAACTCCTCCTGCCTCTGCAGGCAGTTGGACTTCTCCAACTGCACCTACAGGTGCTGGATGGTTGCTGACAATCCCTCATGTAGTCCTCGGCTCTGTGTCTGCATCTTTAGTATCAATGGGGCTGCCCTTTCCAGAGACCTGTCCGGATGACAGCCCATCCCTGGGGTTGGGCTGCCCTCAACCGTCCACCCTCTGGGGATTCCTACCTCCATCTGATGCACCACAGCATGTTCGTGGTGCGGACTAGATAGTGTCCCAGGAGTCTCTTCACTAACATGCCCTATCAAGGTGTCTGAGATACTGGAGTGCGTTGGTGACGGCTGCGAGGGAAGGTCAGTGTCGTCTCGGATGGGTGCTCCGGGGTGTCACGAGCTGGCGTTTGGGGGTTTGGGACGCTGTCCATTGTCCACTCCTCACTGGAATCCACTTGGGGTTGGGGTCGGGGGCAGGCGACACCAGTAGGGCACAAGTCACAAAACATGACACATGACTGGATCGTGGTTTGGGCGGGTGTTGTAGGGTGATGAGGGGGTGGTGAGGGGGTGGTTTGGTGGTTGTGTGGGGGTGGGGGAGGGTGAAGTGGTGAGGGGGAGGTGGGATGATGAGAGGGTGGTGTGGGGTGGTGAGGGGGGATGTGGTGGTGGTGCCGGGCTGGGTGGAGTGGTGAGGGGGGGGATGATGAGAGGGTGGTGTAGGTGTAGGGTGGGGAAGGGTAGTGAGGGGGTGGTTTGGTGGTTGTGTGGGGGTGGGGGAGGGTGAAGTGGTGAGGGGGAGGTGGGATGATGAGAGGGTGGTGTGGGGTGGTGAGGGGGGATGTGGTGGTGGTGCCGGGCTGGGTGGAGTGGTGAGGGGGGAGGTGGGATGATGAGAGGGTGGTGTAGGGTGATGAGGGGGTGGTGAGGGGGTGGTTTGGTGGTGGTGCGGGGGTGGGGGAGGGTGAAGTGGTGAGGGGGAGGTGGGATGATGAGAAGGTGGTGTGGGGTGGTGAGGGGGGATGTGGTGGTGGTGCTGGGCTGGGTGGAGTGGTGAGGGGGGAGGTGGGGTGATGAGAGGGTGGTGTAGGGTGGGGAAGGGTGGTGAGGGGGTGGTGTGGTGGTGGTGCAGGGGTGGGGGAGGGTGAAGTGGTGAGGGGGAAGTGGGATGATGAGAGGGTGGTGTGGGCTGGTGAGGGGGTGGTGTGGACCACGCATGTGGCTAACGATGTCCTCTCTATGTCTCCTCAGGAAAAGCTCTCCTACAATCGCTGCGGAGGGTCCAGATTGGTGAAGGGGTGCCGGACTTATGAATCCTACCACCTTCGATGAGTGTGCACTGGAGGTGACCATGGAGGCTGTGGACAGAACGGTCACCAACGCGGAGGCTAGTGGATGCCACAGAGGTGAGGATCCACCGGGCCTCATCCGAAGTACCTGTCAAATGTGAGTTGTTATTGCCTTACTGGCTGATCTGCCTCTCCAACTGACCACGTGTCCATTCTCCCGATAGAGTCAACCCATTCCGGGTGGCTCCCTCTCCAGCCTCCCTAGAGGCCACCTCGGAGGGGAGCTCTGAGGAAGATACGATCGAGGCATCACAGCTGTCATCCCCACCCTCCACCAGCGCAGATACATTTTGGTGGGAAATGTTAGTGGACAGGCTTCTGGGGCCCAATCTGGTGAGCATCACACCACTGATGATGTACATCAGGTAGAGGCGGGAGCCCTCAGGCGAGACAGCAGTCGGACGTCTGCTGGATCCCAGGACCCAGCTGGCTCCCGGCCTGATGCTGAGCCTGTCAATGAGGTCATCCCGGCCGTGATGGAGACGGTAGGGCAGCACAGTAGCACAGTGGTTAGCACAGTTGCTTCACAGCTCCAGGGTCCCAGGTTCGATTTCCGGCTTGGGTCACTGATTGTGCGGAGTCTGCACGTCCTCCCCGTGTGTGCGTGGGTTTCCTCCCACAGTCCAAGATGTGCAGGTTAAGTGGATTGGGTATATTAAATTGCCCTTAGTGTCCAAAAAAAAGTTAGGCGAAGTTACGGGGATACGGTGGAGGCGTGGGAATGGAGTGAGGGGTGGGGTGCTCTTTCCACGGGTCGATGCAGACTCCATTGGCCGATTAGCCTCCTTCTGCACTGTGAATTCTATGATGCTATGATAGGGAGTAGCCGGAACATTGAGAGGGAGATGCCAACGACACTCCAGCAGATCCATAGCTGATTGGATGGCTCCCAGAGGCTATGGCCAAAGGTGATAGTGCCGGCAATGCGTGGCACCAAGGCCAACACTGCTAGAGTGGCGCTGAAGTGAAGATCCTGCTGCATGATGTTGGCACCATTAGTGAAGGTCTTGGCAGAATGACCGACTCGCTGGGGGTTGCAACCCAGTACCAGGCTGACCTTGATGAGGTTCTGTGGGACATGTCCCGCTCTCAGATGGATTTGGCCGAGGCACTGCGGAGCTTGTCCGAGTCACAGGTGGGCATTGCCGAGGTGTTGCAGAACATGGCCCCATCACTGAGCAGTATCGCCGAGGGTGTCAACACGATGGTGCAGACCATGGGGAAATGCCAGCGCTGGCAGAGCCAGATGATGCAGGGACAGCCACGGCTTGAACCAGCTGCTCCTCCATCCTGAGGTGAATCCCAGGACTCTAAGGGTACTGACCAGGAGAAGGGAGCGCTGGGTGGCAACCCGTATCCATCCCATGGAGTGGCGATGGTGGTCACCGGATCCCCGAGTTCCACCCCACTGATGAGGCCACATCTCATAGCACACGAGACAGGATGGCACAGCTGTGCATGTGCCCAACAAGTGCGTCGGGGCCTTCCGGCCCCAGAACACCGAGGACACCCGCCAGGGGCATCAAAGGCCACAGACAAGGTAAGCAGCTGGCTGCCTCTACCTCTGATGTGCATCCTAGCGACACACCTAGACATAGCGGTAGAGCGAGGAAGGACCATAAGACTATAAGACCACAAGACATAGGAGCAGAATTAGGCCACTCGGCCCATCGAGTCTGCCACGTCATTCAATCATGGCTGATATTTTCCCATCTCCGTTCTCCTGCCTTCTCCCCATAACCCCTGATCCCCTTATTAATCAAGAACCTATCTATGTCTTAAAGACACTCAGTGATATGCCCTCCACAGCCTTCTGCGGCAAAGAGTTCCACACATTCACCACCCTCTGGCTGAAGAAATTCCTCCTCATTTCTGTTTTTAAGGATCGTCCCTTTAATCTGAGATGGTGTTCTCTGGTTCTAGTTTTTCCTACAAGTGGAAACATCCTCTCTGCGTCCACTCTATCCAGGCCTCGGAGTATCTTGTACGTTTCAATAAGATCCCCTCTCATCCTTCTGAACTCCAACGAGTACAGACCCAGAGTCCACAAATGTTCCTCATACGACAAGTTCTTCATTCCAGGGATCATTCTTGTGAATATCCTCTGGACCCTTTCTAAGGTCAGCACATCATTCCTTAGATATGGGGCCCAAAACTGTTAACAATACTCCAAATGAGGTCTCACCAGAGCCTTATATAGCCCCAGAAGTACATCCCTGGTCTTGTATTCTAGCCCTCTTGACATGGGTGCTAACATTCCATTTGCCTTCCTAACTGCTGACTGAACCTGCACATTAACCTTAAGAGAATCGTGAACAAGGACTCCCAAGTCCCTTTGTACATCTGATTTCCTAAGCATTTCCCCATTTAGAAAATAGTCTATGCCTAGATTCCTCCTTCCAAAGTGCATAACCTCACACTTTTCCACATTGTATTTCATTTGCTGCCCACTCTCATAACCTGTCCAAATCCTTCTGCAGCCCCCTTGCTTCCTCAATACTACCTGTCCCTCCACAGATCTTTGTATCATCTGAAACTTAGCAACATTGCCTTCAGTACCTTCTTCCAGATCATTAATGTATATTGTAAAAAGCTGAGGCAGACTACTAGTCAACAGATGCCATCCTGAAAAAGTCGCCTTTATCCCCACTCCCTGCCTTCTGCCAGTCAGCCAATCCTCTATCCATGCTAGGATGTTGCCCTTTGCACCATGGGCTTTTAACTTATTTAAGGGCAACACGGTAGCATTGTGGTTAGCACAATTGCTTCACAGCTCCAGGGTCCCATGTTCGATTCCCGGCTTGTGTCACTGTGCGGAGTCTGCACGTTCTCCCCGTGTGTGCGTGGGTTTCCTCCGGGTGCTCCGGTTTCCTCCCACAGTCCAAAGATGTGCAGGTTAGGTGGATTGGCCATGATAAATTGTCCTTAGTGTCCAAAATTGCCGTTAGTGTTGGGTGGGGTTACTGGGTTATGGGGATAGGGTGGGGTTGTGGGCTTGGGTAGGGTGCTCTTTCCAAGAGCCAGTGCAGACTCGATGGGCTGAATGGCCTCCTTCTGCACTGTACATTCTATGCAAATTCTATGTCTTAACAGTCTCCTATGTGGCACCTTGTTAAAGGCCTCTGGAAATCTAAATAAATCACATTGACTGGGTCTCCTTTGTCTAACTTGCTTGTTACCTCCTCAAAGAACTCTAACAGATTTGTCAGACACGACCTCCCTTTAACAAAGCCGTGCTGACTCAATCCTATTTTGCCGTGCACTTCCAAGTACTTCGTGATCGCATCTTTAATAACATCTTTAATAAGGAAATGCACATTGAGGATCACTGAGGGCACCAACGGAGGGGGACAGGGGTTAGTTAGGTAAGGTGTGAGGGGAGTGTTGAGGTGGGGGAGGCACCATCAGGAGAGTGGGGAATTGTAAAACACAATAAACACACTTGTGCACAACCAGTACGATTCCTCTGTCACGTTATTCCGCAATGCAGCCCCATCTCCGAACCCTTGGCCCATCTCTCCAGGTATCTCCCCTTCCCCTTGGCATCCACCCACCCTCCGGCCGTGGAAATGTCCCCGGAGCTGTGTCCCATCCCCTGGGTGTTCAGATGTTGGCTGCTGCGTGTGTGGTGTTGGCTACCCCAGTGTTCAGGCACAGTGTCCATGCATCAGCGTGTGATTGGGATGCTAGGTAATGACTCCCACATGCTGCATGGCCCGCCCACCCACGGAAATCCACTTGGGATTTGGGAAGTGTTCACTCAACCACAACTGCTAATTCCCTATTAGTGATAGCCTTCAGTCATGCAGCCAGAGGCCTCAACTGTTAATGGGGGTTATGGGTGGTCGGTGGGTCAGATGGCGAGGGGTTAGGATTGCCACCAGAATGGGAACACACAATCCAGGGGTTGGCATGCTGGTGCCATGCATGGTTGCCCCCCCCCCAGTGACTCTCCCTCCTTCCCCCCTTCTCATGGCAGCTCACCCCTCCGGAGTCTGCCCCCCACCCAGCGAAGGATCCCCCACCCCCTGCTGAGCACTGGGGCAACAAGCTCAGCATCCCCGGGTTCTTAGTCTGTGAGCAAAGATGGCTACTCACCTCCTCGGCTCCCCACAGAAGCTCTTCCACCAGGTTCACGTTTTTCATAAGCAGTACTAATCGGCGCCAGCGTGACCACTTGCTGAGGAGGCCACTGGATGATGGGAGGCTGTTGGATATGGGGTGGCTCCTGTTAATTGTATGGAAATAGGGCATAAGTGGTGATAATTGTTTTCTCGCCACGCGATGGCGAGATCCCGATTTCGCCTACGCGAGCAGGTCGATTGCATCGCAAACTGTTTGGCGCCTGGCGCGGTTCTCGTTCACGGCCTCCCCGCTATTCACAGGCCTTGTTTCGCTCAAGCGAGACCCTAACAAGCCCAGAGAATCGTGCCCTGTGTGTCTTTTTCCCATAAGAGTGGTGAACAGATCATATTTCTCTTTCCCAGTATTATTTTGCAGGGCTCATTTTAACTTCTATGTCACTCTGGTGTGAAACTGTAGATCATGCATGTTTTTCAAATGTGTTCCTGACATCCCCTCAGTGAGCTCCCCCCACCCCCCCCCCCCCCCATCCCCCTTCCGAACATTATCCGGAATGTTTAATGCCTTTGACGCACCTCCGACGTGACCCAGTGAGGGAGCTGGGATTCTCGACATGAATTATAGATCAGCCTTGGAAAATGCAGCCTCTTTGTAACCGGCACACAGAGAAATAGCGAGGCGGTCCCTGAGCTGCATAGCTCCATCCTCCGCCTGGATCCCCCGGAGAAGCCACTTGCACGAAGTGTGGGCAGCAGTTCTGCGAACGTTAGTGTCCAATCCTCCCTTTCCCTCTGTCCCTGTCTCTCCCTCCCTCGGCTTGCTGCGTCGCTTCTCGCCTGCCAGAGATGAAGGGAGGATTTATCAAGGATGCTCCTCTCCTCATGTTGCTCAATGCAGCAATCTTTGCAACGTCCGCGGCGCACCAGAAGCTTTACACCAACCACTTCTTGGTGGAGTTAGACGGAGGAGGGGACGATGTAGCCCAGAGAGTGGCTGCAGATTCTGGCTTCACCGCTGTGAGGAAGGTAGGAATTGTGCATTTCAGCCGCTCCAATGTACAACAAATAACACCATGGCGAATATAATGAGGCAGAACTGTGCCAATTGCCATAAACACGTATTGCAATGTTCCCAGAGTCATTCTGTATTTAATTTCATATCCAGGCACAGCCCGCATTCTGCATCATCTCCTCTTCCACTGGATAATTTGGAAATTGGCAAAATTGCTCGGGAACCTGTCCCCCTCTCTATGGTCGCGGACCAAACACGACTAGGGGCTGGAAAACCCCTTCCGTTTAAAAAATTGTCTTTTTGCCTTGAGAGCTTGCGCTGACGAAAAACGTTCATTGATTGATAGAGGCAGATTTGTTCCACAGGGGAACTGGCCATTGGGGCCGGTGAGAAACTTTCATATCAGCTCTTCTCAAACGGGCTAGCGAGCTTGCTAATTGATCACCCCTGTATTCAACACATTAAACATCACAAGGTTCAAATCCATCATGTTTTTTTTCTCAGTTCCTCACTTTTCTTTGTATTACACCCCCCCCCCCCCCACCCTTGTTTATTTGGGTTTATGTTAATTGGCCATGAATTCAGTGACTGATAGGCACCCCCAGTGCTGGCCTGCGACCCTCCAGCGTGTTAATGTACATTTACCTTTATGCTGATCCTTATTTTAAGTTTGGGTCGGGCAGGATTGAAATGCGCCTGGAAAGAAATAGGAAAAGGCCTATGGGGACGCACTGAGAATCCACAAGACGCGATCTCGGGCGCGTTTTGGAAATAATTCCTATCTGGGTCGTGGCCGGGAGGTGTGGGATACAGGACTTTGATTTGTTATTACAGTAACATCCCCACACACGCACAGTCACTCACACACCACTACCCTGTGCTTCCAATGTGTCCCTGCTGATGCTCTGTAAGGACAGTCTGACACATCCCCAATGACAGAGAGGGTCCAGACCTCAGGGCAGGTTACATGCGGGAAATCGCCACTGCATCATTTCTGTTCACTTAGAGTATGGCCAAGGTTCAAAGTGCTGCTCGGATCAATCATTGAAACCTTTCGGACACTGACGAGAGTTCTGAAAGCTATCACTCTGGGAGTGCTGCATATCCAATTGCAAATTCCATTTCTATATGAGAACTTGGAGGGTTTGCCTTGTTGGTGGAGGGCAATAGCTGCCAGGAATCCCAGACAAGATGCATTGCAACCAACTCTTGAAAGTGTGTCTTTCTCTATGTAGGTGGGTAGATGGATGTGTGGGTGTGTGTCCGTGTGGATGGGGGGGGTGGGGGTGGGTGAGTGGATGTGTTAGTGTGTGTCGGTGTTCGTGTGTGTGGGTGGTTGTGTGGGGTTTGTGTGTGCAATTGGGTTTATTGGATGTGTGTGGGTGGGTGGGGAGTGTGTGTGTGAGTCAGTGTGTGGGTGTGTGTGTGCAGGGGGGCTGTATATGGGTGGGTGTGGGGACGTATGTGTGTAAGAGGTTGGGCTGTGTGTGTCAGTGGGTGGCATGTGTGTGTGAGTGAGTGGGTGCAGATGTATGTGGGTGTGGGCGGGTGGTAAAGTGTGTTGGTGTGTGTATGGGTGTATGTGTGGAGGGATGTGTGTATTGGTGTGAGTTTGGGGTGTATGTGTGTGAGTGGGTATGTGGTAAGTGTGTGTGTGTAAGAGGGTGTGTGTGTGTGACTGGGTTGGTGTGTGGGTTTGAATGTGGGGGATGTGTGTCAGTGGATGGGTGGGGATGTGTATGGGGATGTGTGTGGGTGTGTGTGAGTGAGTGGGTTGGCATGTGTGTGGGTGTGAGTGCGGGTGGGTGAGTGTGTGTGAGTGGATGGCTGGGGGAGGGTGTGTGGGTCAGTGGGGATTTGTGTGTGTGACTGGGTGGGGAGGGGGTGTGAGTGTGCGGGTGGGTGGATAGGGATGTGTGGGTGTGTGTGTGTAAGAGGGTAGGTGGTTGTGCGTGTGTGAGTGACTGTGTGTTGTGTGTGGGTGTGTGTGTGGGTGGGTGGGCATGAGTGCGGATGTGTGTGCAGGTAGGTGGGGTTGTGTGTGGGTGTGGGCTGATGAGTGGTAAGGAGGGGTGAGTGTGCGGGTGGGCGGGCGGGGATGTGTGTGGGGGGTGTGGGTGGATGTGTGGGTGAGTGGTGAGGTTGGTGGGAATGTGTGGGTGTGCGTGTGCAGGTAGGTGGGTGGGTAGGGTTGTGGGTGTGACTGAGTGGGTGGTGGGGGTATGAGTGGGTGGGGGTGTGCTCATGTGGGTGTGTGAGTGTGAGGATGTGTGCGGGTAGGTGTGTAGGTGAGTGTGGGTGTGTGTGTGTGGGTATGTGTGTGGGTGTGTGTGTGGGTGAGTACTGAGGAGGGATGTGCAGGTGTGTGTGCGTGTGGTTGTGAGTGTGAGGAGGGTGTGTAGGTGTGTGTCCATGTGGGTGAGTGTGAGGAGGGGTGTGTGCGCGTGTGGGTGTTGTGGGTGGGTGTGTGGGGATGTGTGTGTGTGTGGGTGAGTGTGAGGAGAGGTGTGTGGGTGGGTGTGTGGGGATGTGTGTGTGTGGGTGAGTGTGAGGAGGGTGTGTGCGCGTGTGGGTGTTGTGGGTGGGTGTCTGGGGATGTGTGTGTGTGGGTGAGTGTGAGGAGAGGTGTGTGTGTGGGTATTGTGGGTGAGTGTGAGGAGGGATGCCTGGGGTGTGTGCAGGTGGGTGTGTAGGTTAGTGGGTGTATGTGTGTGGGTGGGTGTGTGGGGATGTGTGTGTGTGTGGGTGAGTGTAAGGAGGGGTGTGTAGGTGTGTGTACATGTGGGTGTGTGGATAAGTGTGAGGAGGGGTGTGTGGGTGTGTGTGCGTGTGGGTGTTGTGGGTGTGTGTGTGTGGGGATGTCTGCGGGTGATTGGGTGAGTGGTGAGGAGGGGTGTCTGTGGAGTGTGTGCAGGTGGGTGTGTAGGTTAGTGGGTGTGTGTGTGGGTGGGTGTGCGTATGTGAGCGGGTGTGTGTGGGGGTATGTGCCAGTGTGTGTGTGGGGTGAGTGGTGAGGAGGGATGTGGTAGGAACTGGGTTTAGCTCGCAACCTCTGGCCACATTGAGAGTGAAGAGCCCATTCCATTCATTCATTCTGGCGCTGTTCTCACTGGGCACTCTCCATGGTGCTGAATCCGGGGCGACTGCGCCTGAGTCCCGAGCAGACTGTTCAACAACAGTGATATGTGAACGCGGGGTTGTGACGAAAACTTTAAACTGAATGTCCATGATTTGCGCTGGTCAGTTTTAATATTTGTTGCCAAAATATATTTGCAGCGTGGTTAGTTGCTCTCACTTTCGCTTCAGTCCTTCTTTAGTGTTGACTTCCTAACCTTCCTTGGCCGGATGTTCCGCCCAGACACACTGCGGTTTGACCAACATCCTTACCCTTTATTTGGGTCCAATTTGTACCGAGAGGGAAAGGTACATTTACCGTCAGAGGGCTGGATTTCAGGTCGACAAATAATTTCCTTCCAATACAATCGCGTTTTACTAAAATTTCGGATTTTAATGCTATAAGATTAACAGTTGAGTTATATAATTTAACAATGTTACCTTGCCTTCATCCACTCGAAATATTCCACCTCTCCAAAATATATTAACATTTTTCACAGCGTGTTTCTTCCTCAGGACTGATAAGTGGTAATATAGCGGAGACCCATGTTTTATAAACTTCACTTCAGCCCGCCTCCACTCTCACCAGATTCCCCTTTCTCATTTATTGTCCTTGTTTTTCTGAATGGTCTGCCCCTGTATATTCTAGTAAGAATAGGATAGATTTTTTATGTCATTAAACCACTGAATTCTGGTGCGTTTTATCCATTTTGGGCTTTTACCTTTTTTTTTACTTAATGTGGCTTTATATTAAACCAACGTGGAGCAAGGGCTGAGCGCCCATGTACCTGGTAAACACGCTTTGTCCTTTGTGGCTCCTGATGTGTGAGTTTGTTCAATCGCCCATTTCTTTGTTTCCTATTACTATTTCTCCAGCCTTATTTTCCAGTGCTCCAATGTCTATTCTTGCCTCTCTCTTACCTTTTATATATTGAAAAAACTCTTGCTGTCTTCTTTTATATTACTAGCTAACTTACACTCATATTTCATCTTCTCCCCCCCCCCCCCCCCCCCTTCCCCCTTATTGTTTGTTTTTTATTGTAATCTACTCACTTTTAAAGACTTCCCAATCCTCTGGCTTTCCACTAATCCTTGCCACTGTATCCCAGATGAATATCCCAGACCTGAGCACCAGGCAGGCAACACAATCTTCGGAATTCTCGATCCAGGTCACAGAGAACAATGCCCCTAACGATACTATCCCCAATTACCACTACATTGACTTCAGAGATAACCACATTTCTAGCTGTTTGGAGTCACAGATTGGTTAAGAATGAGAAATCATCTTCTCCGGAGTGCATTAATGAATCAGATAGTTTATTTTTTATTATTAATGACAATCCAGTAGTTTCTATATTCTAGGTTAATTTAATTGAATTTAAATACCCAAGCTACCCTCTGAGGGATTTGAATTCATGGCCCTAGATTTTCTCAGGGTGGGGAAGACTTTGTGGACCTTTAAAAATGGTGGCTATGACCCAGATGCGGAAGTCCCGCACCCATTTCTGACAGTTCTTGACAGTTCCAATATTTACTGGTGGGAAGGGGTGGGATGTGAATTGCACAGGTGGGAATCCTGAACTCAGCGGGCCCATTTGAATTTAGAGCTAAGTTCAACATTTTGGCTGTGTCAAGGGACTTAACCTGCAGTGTGGGAGTCAAAAATTGATGAAGTTGATATAAATGCTCTTGAAGGGTGGATAAGGTATCTGTCACAATCCAAATCTTTTTTTTCAAATGCTCCATTCCTTATACTTTGGGGGGAATAAACAGGCTGTGGCTGTCAGTGAGAGTGGGTGTGAGGCATGAGGGTTAGTTGGGGGGGGGGGGGCAATCACCTGTTAAAACAACTGGGCCAAAGACCAAGAGAACCAAGGTGGCCTCAGCATCCAACACCCCTATAGCCACCCACGCTTTGCCTGTGAGGTCACGGTGCCAACACAATCCCACACATCCAAGTCCCTCACCAGCCCCGCCAGATTGAAAATCGCATAATTCAGGGTACCTTTAACAGAGGTGGGTTCAGAATTCGGGAAATTTCCCACCTTGAGCTATTTACCTTTTGCAGCCAATATTCAGTCTGATCACGCTCATTAGGCACTGGACTGAGTCCGCAGCCGCCACGCTGAGTTCCCGACAGGTGATACCACACATGTCTCACACCGTCGGGGGCTTGGTCAGTTGGGGGCAGAGCATTGGGAGGCAACAGGGTAGCACAGTGGATGGCACAATTGCATCACACCTCCAGGGTCCCAGGTTCCATTCCCAGCTTGGTTCACTGTTTGTGCGGAGTCTGCATGCTCTCCCCATGTGTGTGTGGGTTTCCTCCGGGTGCTCCGGTTTCCTCCCACAGTCCAAAGATGTGCAGGTTAGGTGGATTGGCCATGATAAATTGCCCTTAGTGTCCAAAATTGCCCTTAGTGGTGGGTGTGGTTACTGGGTTATGGGGATAGGGTGGAGGTGTGGGCTTGGGTAGGGTGCTCTTTCCAAGAGCCGGTGCAGACTCGATGGGCCAAACGGCCTCCTGCTGGACTGTAAATTCTATGAAATCTATGAAATTAGTTCAGGCTCTACTAGTCCAGTAATGTAATTTCTATGCTGCATCCCCTGTTGCTTGACAGTGTTTGACAAAAAGGGATGAGAGGAGGCTCCTGTCGAGGATTAACACCAGCATGGAGCAGTCCGCCTGTTTTTCCAATATCCTCATTTAATGCTGCACACATTATCACATCCCTAAGTTATTCTCAATATGAATTAGAGGCTGATTGTTCTGGGTGGACTCAAAACCAATAAAAATCCAGGAGAACCAATAGCCTCTCTAGAGTTTTGAAGAATGAGAGGTGATCTAATTGAAACCTACAAAGTACTTCAATAAATAGACAGGCTGGAGGGAGGTAAGCTGTTTCCCTTGTTTGGGATGTCGAGAACCGGGACCACAATTTCAAAATAAGGGGCTGTATTCTCCGATTCTGGGGCTATGTCCCCACGCCGATGTGGGAACGGTGTCGCTTTATGCCAGAAACAATGGCGCAAAACGGCCACTGATTCCCCATTGTGCTGAAGGCTAGCAGGGAGGCAGCATCAAGCACCCAGCTCTAGCTGCCAATATGCCCCGGAGAATTGTCGGGTCCGTGGCCACGCATGTGCACAGCAGCGGCTGCTCCTGGACCTGGCCCACGAAATAGTCCCCTCCTTCGTCTGAGTCTGCGGACTGAGTCCGCAGCCGCCACGCTGAGTTCCTGACGGGTGTTACCACACGTGTCCCACGCCATTGGAAGCTTGGCCGGCTTTGGGCGGAGCATTGGGGGGTGAGCCTCAGGCAACGTCCTGAGGCCGTCGATACATGGTGCGGCGTACTCCTAGAGTACGCTGCTGTGGAGGGGGTGAAGCATTGCGAAAGCGGCGCCACCTCCCATTAGGTCAGGAACTTGGATTCTCCGGCTGGTCGGCAAATGCAATTTCGGCTTCGGCGACCGGAGAATCCAGCACGGTGTGATGTTACTTAGGACTGAGATGAGGAGAAATTGTTTCACACAGACGGTTGTGAATCTTTGAAATTCTCTACCTCGGAGACCTCAATCATTGAGTATGTTTAAGATAGAGATTGATAGATATCTGGTTGACAACAACGTAAAGGTTATGGGGATAATGATTGTAAAAGGCATTGAAGTGTTCAATCAGCCATGATTGTGCTGAATGGTGCAGCAGAATCGATGGGTTGAATGGCGTACTCCTGTTCCCATGTTCCTAAGTGCCGCTTGATTGCATAGTTGATGACATCCTTCCATCATTTTACTGATGATCAAGAATAGACTGGTGGTGCAGTTATCAGTTGGGTTGGATTTGCCCAGCTTTTTGAGTGCAGGACATAAAGGGGGCATTTTTCCACATTGCTAAATAGATGCCATTGCTGTGGCCATATTGGAACAACTTGGCACAGCTAGTTCTGGAGCACAAGCCTTCAGTGCTATTGCCGGAATGTTGTCAGGATCCAAAGCCTTTGCAGTATCCAGTGCCTTCAGCCATTTATTGATATATGGAATGAATGAAATCGGCTGAAGACTGGCATTTGTGATGCTGGGGACCACTGGAGGAACTACTGAAAATAAAAGCTCACAAAATAATGCAGATTTTGGGGTATTTCAGTGGATAATAATGGTTCCAGGTTGGAAAAGCATATTATAACTTGCCAATTGTATTAGTGTTCTTTATTTAAAAGTATGAGAATGAATTGATCAAAACAACTATTTGTGTCTGGATTTAAGAATGGTAGTGTGGTCATATAAAAGCATTTCAATTGAATATATGGCATTGGCTTTTGTTCATTAATTTGTGTTACCTTGGAGGACCTTCGTACATATGAATATTTTCATTTCTAACTTTAGTGAATGCTCATTTTTGACATGGTTGCATTTTCCTAGTTAGCAGTAAGTGATTTTGACATTTGATTTAAAAGTATAATTTGGTCATGTGATCGAGCACCAAACAGCTGAATGTTTCTTTGTAGAGAAGTGAATCACACTTCTTGTTCAGCATGTTGAGACTGTGTAGTGTGGTAAGGAAATCCAACTTATGTTTTTATGTTGCACGAACCTATGTTCATACACTGTCAAATAAACAATGGCACTCTCTGTTACAGCTGCTAAATAATCTCAAAGTACAGGATGCTTCTGATCCCCAGCCTGAAACCAACCAGTTCAGTCCAGCTTCCAAAACCGATCTCTCCAACAGCAATTACATTTTACTGGGCTGGTGATAACTTAACATTTGAACTGTGTAACCCGGAGGAAAACAGCTACAACTTGCAGTAAACGATAGATGGAGCTAAGCGATCCCACAACCAATGGGTCAGATCTAAGCTCTGCAGTACTGCCACATCTGCTGGAATCGTAGTAGACAATTAAATAACGCACTAGAGGAGGAGGCTCCACATATGTAGACCCAATTTGCCTAATCTCTCTTCATAGGACAGTCATGCCATTCTTGGAAGAAGTCTGGTGAACGTTCATTGCACTCCTTCAATGGCAATAATATTCTTTCTGAGGCAAGGGAAACAAAACTGCACATAGTACTCTAGGTACAGTCTAACCCTGCCTCTAAACAAGTGAAGCAAGTCTTTATTGCTCCTGTAATCAAATCCTCTTGCGAAAAAGGCTATAATTGCATCAACCTTCCTAATAGCTTGCTGCACCTGCACCTCCAGGTATCGAACAACAGTAATGTCATCAAACAGGGTAAGCAGCCAATCACAGCAAAGTATTCCCACAGACAGTAAACCAGAAAGTAAAATGTGCTGAAGTTTTCACCTTACATTAAATTTCACAACGAGCGAAATAAATGATTGGGACATACACTAAGGAATAAGGTACAAGTTGAAATATAAACACAGTGATTTAAAAAAATATACATATTTATCATAATGGGGAGATTGGACATTAACAGATATAAAATTAATTTTTCAGAGCCAATAAGGGTGTTTAGCAGTAATTATGAATTGGTACACCCTAAAAACTCAGTTCCATCTCAATGTTTTTTCAAAGGTTTTTTAGATCAAGACCAAGAGCTTAAAGGGAAAGCTTTTGTCAATTCTGTGAATTCTAATCCATTTCTGGTTGGGCAGGTCTTCAACAATACACCCAGTGGGGAAGTATACAACTTCTGGATTTCTATGTTTAAGTCTGCATATGCAGACCCCTGACGAGAATTTCAGTGGCATAATGACACGATGATTGATAATTATGCAGTCATTATCGCCACAAAACCTGGGCGAAAACCTCTGATTAGGAATAAAATCTAGATAGAAATTAGTAAAATGTGAATTTTGTTTCAATAAAATTCATTTTATTGGGATTTTTGAATTAAAAGAGAATACAGTATATATATAGGATAAAGATGGCTGACAGTGAGACATAAAGAAGTAATTGGAATGAGCATTTCTGTTGATGAAATCTGTCTCATCTTCTAACACTATCAGAATCCTTTCAATACAACCACTGCCAGCATATTCTGGCTACGTATTTTGTACATAACTTGATTTAATCCAAGACTTCAACTCAGTAAATTGAATACATTTCCTGCATAATTTTCCAAACAAGAGTTTCAATCTTGGCAGTGATAAAGTTATTTGTATTGTACAGCTTCAAAATGGACTAGAGATTAAATGTAGGTAGACAGGCTCATGAATGAGCATAAATATCAATTGTCATTAATGGATGTTTTAATTACAGCTAATTAAGCAAATTTACATTGTTACACCATTTCAATAGGCTAATCAGATTTTTGACTTGATATTTATAATTATACCCAAGATGTCACTTGTTCCTCATCTTTTGAGTTTTATGTTTTTGCATCATATTATAATCACAGGAATATAATATATTGTATAAATTGTAGATAGAAGAGCTGAGATAACGTTATGTGAGCAGCAGAAGATTGTCTTATAGCAGGATAGCGAACCAAGAGTGGCCTCAACAACCTGTGGAAATTACTTTTTAATAAGACGTTCCAGTTCTACAGAAGTATACCCCTAAATATTGGGCTGAAGGGATTGTTTTGGATATACAATATTGCTCAAAATATGACCGTGGAGATATACTTGATCGGAATTCACTGACTGATGAGGAGATTTCCACTGTGGTTCTGTGAAATATATTTTATAACTGAAGTTTGTGTTAAATCCCCCTTTAAATTTTTCTAGTGCAGGTGCTGACCCATCATACAAAACCTGCCAAAACAAATGCATCGTTAGAACCTGTAGTTTCTGACAGGCGATGCTCCTATTATTTCCAATATGGATTACCAATGCATCTCATTTCATCAAAAGAAGTTGCCGTAACCCTTTTCCAGACCCAGGATTATGATTTTGAGATAACTGCCAAACAGACACAAGGTCAGCATACCAGGAAGAATATGTGTAGGGCACAGACATGTTCATATTTGAGGCAGGAATGTGTGCCAAGAGTCCTGATTGGCCAACTTGGCTGTGGTCTCCAAAGACGCTGACTTACCTACCAAGTATTTCGCGCAATGTTTCAGATTTCAGGTGCCTACAGTATTTTGAATTTTGTGCTGAGCAGATGCCACAGAATGGCTAATAGCAAGACTTGGTATCCTGGTGTGATGCTAAGTGATTTTGTAAATGACAATTTTTTTCTGGATGTGTTAAGAGAGAACTGGAATAAGAACATAAGAACATAAGAACTAGGAGCAGGAGTAGGCCATCTGGCCCCTTGAGCCTGCTCTGCCATTCACTGAGATCATGGCTGATCTTTTGTGGACTCAGCTCCACTTTCCGGCCCGAACACCAGAACCCTTAATCCCTTTATTCTTCAAAAAACTATCTATCTTTAACTTAAAAACATTTAATGAAGGAGCCTCGACTGCTTCACTGGGCAAGGAATTCCATAGATTCACAACCCTTTGGGTGAAGAAGTTCCTCCTAAGATCAGTCCCAAATCTACTTCCCCTTATTTTGAGGCTATGCCCCCAAGTTCTGCTTTCACCCGCCAGTGGAAACAACTATCTTATCTATTCCCTTCATAATTTTATATTTTTCTATAAGATCCCCCCCGCATCCTTCTAAATTCCAATGAGTACAGTCCCAGTCCACTCAACCTCTCCTCGTAATCCAATCCCTTCAGCTCTGAGATTAACCTAGTGAATCTCCTCTGCACACCCTCCAGCACCAGTACGTCCTTTCTCAGGTAAGGAGACCGAAACTGAACACAATACTCCAGGTGTGGCCTCACTAACACCTTATATAATTGCAGCATAACCTTCCCAGTCTTAAACTCCATCCCTCTAGCAATGAAGGACAAAACTCCATTTGCCTTCTTAATCACCTGTTGCACCTGTAAACCAACTTTTTGTGGCTCATGCACTAGCACACCCAAGTCTCTCTGCACAGCAGCATGTTTTAATATTTTATCATTTAAATAATAATCCCTTTTGCTTTTATTCCTACCAAAATGGATAACCTCACATTTGTCAACATTGTATTCCATCTGCCAGACCCTAGCCCATTCACTTAAGCTATCCAAATCCCTCAGCAGACTTCCGATATCCTCTGCACTTTTTGCTTTACCACTCATCTTATTGTCATCTGCAAACTTGGACACATTGCCCTTGGTCCCCAACTCCAAATCATCTTTGTAAATTGTGAAACATTGTGGGCCCAACACTGATCCCTGAGGGACACCGTTCGCTACTGATTGCCAACCAGAGAAACACCCATTAATCCCCACTCTTTGCTTTCTATTAATTAACCAATCCTCTATCCATGCTACTACTTTACCCTTAATGCCATGCATCTTCGCAACAATCTTTTGTGTGGAACCTTGTCAGAAGCTTTCTGGAAATCCAGATATACCACATCCGTTGGTTCCCTGTTATCTACTGCACTGGTAATGTCCTCAAAAAATTCCACTAAATTAGTTAAGCATGAACTGACCATTATGAACCCATACCGCATCTGCCCAATGGGACAATTTCCATCCAGATGCCTCGCTATTTCTTCCTTGATGATAGATTCCAACAGGTTCCCTACTACCGAAGTTAAACTAACTGACCTATAATTACCCACTTTCTGCCTAGCTCCTTTTTAAAACAGTAGTGTCATGTTTGCTCATTTCCAATCCACCGGGACCACCCCATGGTCCAGTGAATTTTGGTAAATTTTCACGAGTGCATTTGCAATTTCCCGAGCCATCGCTTTTAGCACTCTGGGATGCATTCCATCAGGGCCATGAGACTTGTCTACCTTTAGCCCCATTAGCTTTCCCATCACTACCTCCTTAGTGATAACAATCATCTCAAGGTCCTCACATGTCATAGCCTCATTTCTATCAGTCACTGGCATGTTATCTGTGTCTTCCACTGTGAAGACCAACCCAAAAAACCTGTTCAGTTCTTCAGCCACTTCCTCATCTCCCATTATTAAATCTCCCTTCTTATCCTCAAAAGGACCAATATTTACCTCAGCCACTCTTTTTTGTTTTATATATTTGTAGAATCCTTTACTATCTGTTTTTATATTCTGAGCAAGTTTACTCTCATAATCTATCTTACTCTTTATAGCTTTTTCTGTTGCCCCCTAAAGATTTCCCAGTCCTCTAGTCTCCCACTAATCTTTGCCACTTTGTATGCTTTTTCCTTCAATTTGATACTCTCCCTTATTTCCTTAGATAACCATGGTTGATTTTCCCTCTTTCTACCATCCTTCCTTTTCGTTGGTATAAACCTTTGCTGAGCACTGTGAAAAATCGCTTGGAAAGTTCTCCACTGTTCCTCAACTGGTTCACCATAAAGTTTTTTGCTCCCAGTCTACCTTAACTATCTCTTCTCTCATCCCATTGTAATTTCCTTTGTTTCAGCACAAAACACTAGTGTTTGATTTTACCTTCTCACCCTCCATCTGTATTTTAAATTCCACCATATTGTGATCGCTCCTACCGAGAGGATCCCTAACTAGGAGATCATTAATCAATCCTGTCTCATTACGCTGGACCAGATCTAGGACTGCTTGTTCCCTCTTAGGTTCCATTACATACTGTTCTAGGAAACTATTGCAGAAACATTCTATAAACCCCTCCTCAAGGCTGCCTTGGCTGACCTGGTTAAACCAATCGACACGTCGATTAAAATCCCCCATGATAACTGCTGTACCATTTCTACATGCATCCGTTGTTTCTTTGTTTATTGCCTGCCCCACAATAATGTTCCTATTTGGTGGCCTACAGACTACTCCTATCAGTGAGTTTTCCGCCTTACTATTCCTGATTGCCACCCAAATGGATTCAACCTAATCCTCCATAGCACCGAATGTCCATTGCCCGGATGTCATCCTTAAATAACAGAGCTAAACCACCTCCCTTACCATCCACTCTGTCCTTCCGAATAGTTTGATACCCTCGGATATTCAACTCCCAGTCGTGAACATCCTTTAACCATGTTTCAGTAATGCCACTAAATCATAGTCATTCACGATGATTTACGCCATCAACTCATTTCCCTTATTCCGAATACTACGAGCATTCAGGTAAAGTACACTTATGTTGGCTTTTATACCTCTGTTTTGAATCTTAACACCTTGACCAGTAACCTCTCCTAAGTTATTTTTCCTCTTAACTTTTCTCCTAATTTTCCTTGTCGTTGAACCCATATCTTCATGACAATTCCTGCTGCGTCGCTTTCCATTTATGTTTTTACTTCCTGTTTTGTTCCTTTTAGTATTACTGGGCCTATTCACTGAGCTCCCCTCAGTCACTGTACCTTGTACTGTCGCCCTTTTTAATTTTTGACTATGGCTTCTCTGCCTTACACTTTCCCCTACTGCCTTTTGTTTCTGTCCCTGTTTTACTACCTTCCGACTTCCTACATTTGTTCCCGTCCCCCTGCTACATTAATTTAAACACTCCCCAACTGCTCTAGCAAATAGCCCCCCTAGGACATCAGTTCCAGTCCTGAATCATCTGAGTTGGTGCACAAATGTAAATGTTATAAAAAGTTTGAATAATTCTTCTCGATTTTATTCATAATGGCCTGCAGAGCAGCTAAAAGTCGTAGAATGCTGAATAATATGCACCATCCGCATTCTGTAAATAGCATTTCTTCTACTGAATTGGTACTCTGAGGCCATAAAGAAACAAAAATAAAACACCCGACAGCAAAGAACATCCCAACAGAGCTAATTAACAACATGATTAACAACATATAAAGTGCAGTTCAGTATTTTACAAAACCAACAGAGATAAGCTGGGATTTTCTGGCTCTGTCATACTGGGACCCACCGCGGGGGATGTGGTGACCCAGTCAAAATGTTAATAACCTGGAACCGGATGAGATAGCACTTCGGCATAACCGAGGTGTCCACCATGGCCCCCATCTGCGGCAACCACAAATTCCCACAAGCCATGCTAGACGCCACCTTTAAGAAGTGGAGACAGGACGGGGGGATGCTCACGATTAGGGACTTCCACACGGGGGACAGACTTACAACCTTGGATGAGCTGACGGAGAGACTGGAGCTACCAACCGACAGGAGCTGCGACATTTACAAATCAAAAACTTCCTCTGCAAGGAGATGACCAGGTACCCTCGGGCCCTGAGAGACACAATGCTGGAAGAACTGCTGGAGGTGGATGGTATGGAGAAAGGGAACTGTGGGGACATTTATGGATGATTGTTAAAAAGGACGAGAACACCAGGGAGGCCCCGCCAACCCCACCCACATGTGCTGGGCATGTCCCAGACTTGTCAGGTTCTGGACAACCTTCTTCGAGGCAACGTCCAATGTTGTGGGGATGAGGGTGGAGCCGTGCCTGAGAGTGGCAGTCTTCGGGGTTTCGGACCAGCCAGAACTTCATGTGGAAAAGAGGGCTGATGCCCTGGCCTTTGCTTCCCTAATCTCACGCCGGAGAATCCTGCTCGGCTGGCGATCAGCATCACCACCCACAGCAGCAGACTGGCTGGCAGACCTGCTGGAATTTCTCCAAATGGAGAAGATCAAGTACACCATCCGAGGGTCGGACAAGGGCTTCCACAAGGCGTGGGGGCGATTCATCAGCCTGTACCAAGACCTGTTCGAGGCCAATGGCGGATAGGAAGGAAAGGGGCCATGGGGGGGGGGGGGGGCAATCAGGGCAGATAGGACCACACAGAGCAGATAGGAAGATGGGGGGAGGGGCAGCAAGGGTGGAACCCAGGGGAGGATCAGAAGCGGACACAGGAAAAGACCGACAACAAAGCCATAGGGGCAACAGGAATAAATGCAAAATGAAAGAGGGCCTACAGCATCTACAATGGGAGAAAGGACCGAAGATGGAACCTGAACAACGAAAGGGGGGGGGGCCGAAGAAAGGGAACATGTAAATTGTACTTCTGAACCATCTAGCTCACCTATTATATAATGTTCAGTTGTACAAATTCACCCTGCAGCCTGGGGTGGGCAGGAAGCTGCCACCCACCGCTGTATATTAGAACTGGGTGTGGGAGGCAGAGGCCGTATGCACTGTGGGACCCACCGCCAGGACCAGTCAGCAGTGCAGGAAGAAGCTGCACAACCTCCTCAGGGTGGCCAGGATGAATTGACAGCACTGTGTCCCTGGCACCAACCCCCAGCCCACACAACCCTAACCCCATATCGCCCCTCCACCCAGAGAGCGAGCGGACACCACCCACTGGCATTCTGTCAGGCGCCGGCCACAATTGCCACCTCACACGTGGTTCTCCGCCCAATCACCTTTCCTGATTCCGGTGTCGGCTGAACGGAGAATCCTGCCCAATACTATCTTTAATTTGCAGACTGGGCCCTCTTATTCTGGATCCCCCTTCCAGAGGGAATGTTTTTATTTTCCATCCAGCCAAATCCCTTTATCAATTTAAAGAACTCAATTAGATCACACTCAACTCTCTAAAGCCAAGGGAGTACAATACGCCTCATAATTATCCCTTCCAAGGTCTTTATATCTTTCCTGAAGAGAGGCCCAAAGAGCCTAAATTGGACGTGATGCTCCAGGTGGGTTTCTGAGCAAGGCCCGTTCACCTCCTCACTTTGGAATTCCAACTTCCTTGAGATAAATATTCCATTAGCCTTCATCTCTTGCTTTTTGTAGCTAAGTACTAGCTTTTAGTGATCTATGTCTGTTGACACTTTAATGTTCCCACACCTCCGTAGCTCCTAATCTGTCATCATTAAGAACATATTCTGTTCCTAACTCGTAGTCTCACATTTTCCAATATTGATCTACATCTGCCAAAGTACTGTACATTCAACTAAGTATATGTATTTTTAATTTCCAGCTTCAATTCACACAACTTACCATACCCCATTACTTAGTGTCCCCAGCACACCTGAACACAAACACTCTAATTATTCAAGTAATTGATACACATGCTGAAAAGCTGAATTCTTCAGCCCCTGATGCCTGCTACCTCCCACCAAAATATGAAACAAGGTTACGGCCAATTCACCGACCTCTTGGGTGGGATTCTCTGATCCTGAGGCTAAGTGCTGACGCCGTTGTAAACGCCGTCGCGTTTTACGATGGCGTCAACAGGCCCCCAGGATCAGCAATGCTGAGCCTTACAGGGGATCAGCACGGCACTCGAGTGACTCACGCAGCTCCAGCTGCCGATACCGGCGTCAAACGGGCATCGCGGGTCTGCGCATGCGTGCTGCGACTGTCGCAAGCTCGCGCATGTGCGCTGCGACCGGTGTGAACTCGCGCAGGTGCGCTACTTGCCTTCTCCGTGCCTGCCCCGACGCAACATTGCGGGGAGTTACAGGGACCGGCGCGGAGTAAAAGAGGCCCCCACCAGGAGAAGCTTGCCCGCCGATCGGTAGGCCCCGATCGTCGGATCCCCCCACCCCCCCACCAGGCCGCCCCCCGCAGTATGCACGCTGAGGTACCGCCGGCTCAGACCACACATGAACGGCTTCCCGAGACTGGGCCTATCTCGGCGGCCGCTCGTCCCATCCCACGCAGAGAATCGCTGGGGTGAGGGGGGGGGGGGGGGGGGGTGCGTAGAGCGGCCCCTGACCGGCGCCGACCTCACCGGCGCCAATGGCGCCGATTCTCCGGTCACCGGAGAATCGGCGGACCGGCATCAGAGCGGAGTCGCGTGAATTGCGTCCTCCCCACCGGCGATTCTCCGACCCGGCCCAGGGTCAGAGAATCCTGCCCCTCATTTTTCTAATAATCTCTTATGTGGAACCCAAACCAATGCCTTTGGGAAATCCACATAAACAACATCCGCGAGCCCTCCCCTGTTCACCCTGACAGTCACTTCCTCAAAACGTTGAACAGAATTACTACAAGTTCAGTCCGACTTTCTTTGATCAGGAGGTACCTGTCCAAGTGCTCAGTCACTTTGGGAGAATTCTCCCACCCATTGGTGGCGGGTGGGAGCACAGATTCTGGCAGGAGCCAAAAAAGCGGAAACCTGCCGGCATAAAATCCCGTTGCAGTTGTCCCCATGGCGGGTAAATGGGGAGTCGGTCTTCCGGCTGGCTGGTGGCTTGCATGCCAATTGCATTAACTTCATTAAAACAGCTGGCCTACAATGTCTTATCAGGCCTTCCAATTATGTGGGTCTAAAACCTGATCGCTAAAAAGTGGCGTTCAGTTTGCCAGAGCCTTAGAGGTGCTGTTAGAGTTTGCCATAGTGCTGCACTGCCTCTGATGCACTGTTCACCCCTCTGACAGGGCAGACTGGGTTCTGCCCTCTATCTCCATGCCGAGCTGGTCTTCATGGGTAGCTCCATGCTCCTGGACCAATGAGTCCTGCTGTGTCACTGACTGGGATCAGTACTGTGCCCGGGTTTAGGAAGGTCAGGGGTCTCCATCCCCTTGGTGCCACACACCAGTGTCCATCTGGACAAGGCTCTGAAGTTCATCCGGAGATGGAGCGTGAGGTGAGGCCAGGTGAGGGGCGGGGGGTGGTGGTCTGATGAAGACAAAGGGGTAAATGTAGAAAGAGGGGCTGTGCAACGAGGGGGGAAAGGGGAGAGGTCATGTTAGCAGGCAGTGGGACTAGGAGGTGGATGAAGATGAACAATGGAAGGCAGAGGGAAGACTGAGGGGAGGGGAGCTGCTCCCTCACAAGGTTGCAAGAAAAACTCACAAACAAGAGGGTCAAAGCGATACCATATAATTTACCGGAAGGGGATGGATGAAGACTCCAAATGCAGTGGGTAGAGGTTCAAGTGGGGCATGAGGGTTGTGCAGGTAATGGACAAATCAAGGGACAGACTTCCTCTTGAGGTTGCCAGCCTTTTTCCTTTGGATTGCTAACATCCTGGTGAAGACAGGTTAGCTGGAGAGGGCGATATGAAGAGAGTGATATGAGTGTGCTGGACTGGTATTTAAAGATGGCACCAGTAACTTCAAACTCACCAGCTGACGGATGAATCAGCGGCCAGGTGATTTGGAGGGGAACTTGCTTGTGCATAATTAATGAGGTTCCTGGTGTAGAATCTGCCGCAGGACCCGCCATTCTGGTTGGTGGGAAGGGCGAGGCTGGACCTGCCCATCATGCACTTGGTCTCAAATATAGAGAAATCCGCCCTTTTTTTCCTGATAGATTCCAATGACATTTCCATGATTGATGATAAACTGGCAGGTCTTTAGGTACTCATTTAACATCTGCAGCTTGCTTATTGCCAATTATGATGTTGCCTTTAATGGGTCTGTGTTACCTTTCACCACTCCCCTCTCCCTTTCGCACAGCATATTTATGAAAGCTCTTGCTGTGCGCGCTGACATCACCCTTGCAAGTTTTTTTGCTACATTCCCTTTTTCCACCTCTTATTACTTTTTTTTCCAGCCCTTTGGAATGTTTTCTACTTCTCCCGATCTGCTGGATTTCCACTCTCGTACAATTATCTACAGTTTCCCTTTCAGTTTGATTCAGTTTCCTACCATACGATTGGTTTGTGACACATGTGGCGCCATTCCTTGCCTTTTAGAGATTTGTCGGAGATCTTGTGCTGCAGTGGGTGGAGTCCCTACCTCTGGACCAGGAGTTTCATGTTTGAGTTCCGCCCCAGGACATTTGCCGAGGGAGATGTGGTTATAACGTGGCCAAATAAGTTTGGTATCAGCTTGTAAATCCTTCCAACACACGTCAATGGCAGATGGCAAAATTGGGAGAGATTCCTGGTCAGCCGTGTGGTGGAAAGAGCGTTGGAGCCTCTCCCATCACTGTCCATTGCTTCAAACTGCAATTTGCATGTTGCCATAGCAACCCGCACTCCCTGAGGGATCTGTAATGCACGGCCACGACTGGTTTTGCAGTGAACTAATTTCTCCTTTGAATAAATCCCACTACTTGTCTGTGAGTTTGCCCATTAACAGTTCAGCCCTACTCATTCCTCCTTTTCAAGGTCTGTCTCACCCAAATTAAAAATGTTGATTTGTGACTCTCCCTCCCAAATCTAACATCAAACTCAACCAGATTATTGAAACAATTTGCAACATGTTCCCTTACCATCAGATTCCTAACTAATTAGCATGGTCGCACAAGTGGCTAGCACTGTGGCTTCACAGCGCCAGGGTCCCAGGTTTGATTCCCCGCTGGGTCACTGTCTGTGCGGAGTCTGCACGTTCTCCCCGTGTCTGCGTGGGTTTCCTCCGGGTGCTCCGGTTTCCTCCCACAGTCCAAAGACGTGCAGGTTAGGTGGATTGGCCATGCTAAATTGCCCCTTAGTGTCCAAAAAGGTTTGGAGGGGTTATTGGGTTGTGGGGATAGGGTGGAAGTGAGGGCTTAAGTGGGTCAGTGCAGACTCGATGAGCCGAATGGCCTCCTTCTGTACTGTATTTTCTATGTTCGATGTAATTCAGGCTCATTACTTCTCCAGAAGAGAAGAGCTGGCCAGGATGAGGAAGGGGGGAGGGGTGTGATGCCGTGAGGATGGGACGCGTGTGGTCATTAATTGTTTTGTGGAGTCGGGACATGCATCTTGAGACGCCACAGAATACTACAATCCAAGTATTTCGGTCTTTGATTGAGAAAATCCCAGAGGTCCTTTTAGAAATGTTGGTTAGCCTGCTCAAGACCTCGAGATGCCCGAGGTCTGATTAAGGCAAATATCATTCGAAGAGTGAGTCTGAAATGAACACAATGGGTGGAATTTACCGACCAACCCACGCTTATTCGGCGGCGGAGACAGGCCACCCGTGGGATCTCTCGCTGACTGCACCTCCCCTCGTTGGGAACTCTGTGTGCCAGCGTGGGACCAGAATATCCAGCCTGTGTGAACAGGTAGAACGCACCGAATTTTGAAATGTGGAAATGGGGCATGTAGCAAAAAAAACAAAATACCAAAATGTAGAATGCAAAGATAGAAATGTTCAGCAGGTCAGGCAGTATCTGTGGAGGGAGAAGCAGGGTTAACGTTTCAAATCAATGATCTTCCAACAGAACTGGAAATAGAGTTGTAACAGTTTGGTAAGCAACCATAGAGATACAGAGGTAGGGGGAAGCAAGGAAATAATCTAATTGGAAGGCCTGTGAGATATTAGAAGGCAGGAGAGATTAAATGACAGAAGTAATAATGGTGTGAGAACACAATAAATACGAGTGGATCATACAGCCCCTTGAGCCTGTTCTCCATACAGTACAATCATAGTTGATCTTCGGCTTCAGTTCCACTTTCCTGTCCGCTCCCCATATCCTTAAATTCCCCGAGAGGACGGAAACCAATGGCAAACGAAGGTGATAATGGGAGAAACAAGAGATTGATCCAGAGGAGGTGCAAATGACAGCTGCCAAATTATTACCAGGAATTGCTGCAGTGGTTCTGATGTGAAATTCAAACACATTATTGAGTGCGGAAGGTTGGAAAGTGCCTAATCTAAAGTGAGCTGCTATCTGCCCTCGAGCTTGCATTGAGCTTCATTGGCGTAGTGTAGGATGGAGAGGCCAGAGTGCGATAGGGAATAGAAATGACAAGTGTGCAAATGCACAGGCTCATGCCTGGGGACTGAGCAGCAGCTGAGATTGAATGTAAAAAATGGAAAAGACACCAATAGGAGATTCTGCCTCTAAGTGCGAAGTCCATCCCACGCACTACTAGCTTTGAGTGATGAGCTTTATTTCCCATTTGGGATGTCACCGAAAATGCTGTACAAGCTATGGGTTCCCAGGCGACCTCTGACGAGCAGTCTCAAAAGTTTAAGAAGGAGCAGGATAAAACATTGCAGGTTCTGGAAATCAAAACAGAAGCACAGGGAACAATCTTCCGGTGTTCCTTTATTTTCAGGAGTCGGGACCATTACTTGTTTCTGACTCCTGATGGATCTGCAGTGGATCTCCAGCTGGATCCTCATTGGTTACATCCCAAGCTGCTCAGGACTATCGGAGCAGAGGGGAAACCACCCTGGAGGAATTGTTTGGGTTGTGTGTGTGCATTGTTTCATACCTGTGGCCTTGTCTCGAGCAACACAGTGGTTAGCACTGCTTCCTCACCGCGCCAAGGACCCGGGTTCGATTCCGACCTTGATTTCGGTTTCGTGGATTGGCCATGCTAAATTGCTTCTTAGTGTCGAAAGGTTAATTGGGGTTTCACGGTTATGGGGATAGGGTGGGGTGTGGGCCTGGATAGAATCCTCTTTCAGAGGGTCGATAGAGATTCGATGGGTTGAATGGCCTCCTTCTGCACTGTGAAATGGAGCCTCTGGCCCTGATGGTCACTTGAGCTGCTGCTAGGAAGCAGGTACCATGGAGCTTATCAGGTATGGGGTTCAGCAGAAAGATGATCTGAGGGCAATGAGATCCTCTCATCCCCACTCATTGATGTTTTAACTGCTCATTACTTGCTGCCTGCCGCTGTCAGGTGGGTACAGCCACTCATTCATGAAGGCTCCGCCTTCTCAACATTGCTGCTCTCCTGAGGAGTGGTGACCCTCAGGTTAAATCACCACCAGTCAGCTCTACCGTTCAAAGTGGAAAGCAGCCTATGGTCATCTGAGGCGATGGTGACTTTTCTTACTCATTACAGCTGCTGGTGTTGACCAGCCTCTTGGCAGGATTGCTGGGAAGTGGCAATGGGTCAGGGTGCTGACCTTGTGCCCTTATCTCCGACCTTACTACTGATCCTGCCTTCAAAGTTGCCTCTGCTGGACTGGCAGGATTTACATAGACATAGAATTTTACAGTGCAGAAGGAGGCCATTCAGCCCATCGAGTCTGCACCGGCTCTTGGAAAGAGCACCCTACCCAAGGTCAACACCTCCACCTTATCCCCATAACCCAGTAACCCCACCCAACACTAAGGGCAATTTTGGACACTAAGGGCAATTTATCATGGCCAATCCACCTAACCTGCACATCTTTGGACTGTGGGAGGAAACCGGAGCACCCGGAGAAAACCCACGCACACATGGGGAGGATGTGCAGACTCCGCACAGACAGTGACCCAAGCCGGAATCGAACCTGGGACCCTGGAGCTGTGAAGCGATTGTGCTATCCACAATGCTACCGGGCTGCCCCTTACCGCGATTCTGCCCAGAAATGAGGCAGCTGATCAGGTAAACATTCTTGAGAGCACAGGCTGCGTTGCTCTTCAACCTTGCATTGAGCTCAACAGCTTGTTAATTAGCAATTTCAAAATGGCGGGCAGGCTTCTGATTTCCTCGCACGCTGGACTACTGGAACTTTGGAGATTTGTGTGAAACGCCGTATTGCCAACTTGACATCATTAAGCCCTATTTTAATATTTGTCTGGGGAGGGCAGCCATCTTGATTTCCAGGAATAAAATACCACCCCCCGCTTAAAACCTCCAAGTCTCCCATCTTTCACCTCAATAAATTATCCAACTGTTTATCGCTTTTCAAGTTTTGAGAAACGATTCACTTTCTCTTCACTGGTACTGACTGGCTTGTGCGTTTACAGGATTTTCCGCTTGCTTTTTAAAGGTGCACATTGTTGTTTGCATGAGGGTGCAACTGTTGAATTTGCATTTTGCAATGGCGTAATTTATTCAGGTGTTGGGGTTGAGATAAGTTCCTGCTTCACTCAGAACTGTCTCAGTTAATGTTCTGCAATTAAAATAACGGAATACATTATGGTAATGTTGGTCAGAATTTATGCACCTGACTCATTGGCATTATAAATATCTTCATCTACACTTGCAAATCAACAGGTAGACTTAAGTGAGAAAGCTGAGGCAGTTGAAGAAATAAATCTACTCAAAGGGCTGGATTCTTCCACCCTGCCTGCCGCAAGACCGCCATGGGTGAGACGCAGACAATGGGAAAGTCCAATAACCTTGGAGGGGGGGGATCCTCTGGGTGCCAAGCAGGCGTGGCCGGAGAATCCAGCCCAAAGTCTATGGATCACCAATGGAATGCTTTTGTGAAAAGAAGAATGATGCCAAATAAATTAATGCGATTTTGCAAAAAAAGAGATTACCTCAAGTTTTGTATAAATAGGGAGGTTAGAAATTAAGTGATAATTTGATAGAATTTTTAAAAAATAAGACAGAGTAGATAGAAACAGATCATTTAAGGCGACTGAGGGAAATAAGAGCACATAACATTAGTAATAGGAACAGAATTAGGCCATTCAGCCCCTCAAACCTGCTTACCTCATAAGAATGTGACCAAGCTTTTACATCAGCTCCACTTTCTGACCCTAACCCCAAATCTCTTGATCCCCTTTACCGCCCAAAAATTGTGAGGCTTGACCTTCCCCTCACAAAGCCATGCTGACTATCTTTAATCAAACTATGCTTCTCTAAATGATCATAAATCCTATCCCTCAGAATCCTTTCCGGTATTTTGCTCACCACAGACGTAAGACTGACTGGTCTGTAATTCCCAGGGATTTCCCTATTCCCTTTCTTGAACAGGGGAACTATATTTGTATCCTTCCAGTGATCCGGTACTACTCCAGTGGAGAGTGAGGATGCAAGGATCATCGCCAATGGTGCAGCAAACTCCTCCCTTGCTTCCCGTAGTAACCTTGGGTATATCCCGTCTGGGCCAGGGGGCATTTCTATCCTGATGCTTTTCAAAATTTCCAGCATTTCCACCTCCTTCATATCAACCTGTTTGAGCCTATTAACCTGGTTCACGCTGTTCTCATGTGCAACAAGGTCCCTCTCTAGTGAATCCTGAAGCACAACATTCATTTAGGGCCTCCCCTACATCCTCAGACTCTAGGCACAAGTTACCTCCTCTATCCCTGATTGGCCCTACTCTCACTCTGATCATCCTCTTATTTCTCACATAAGTTTGGAACGCCTTGGGGTTTCCCCTAATCTGTCCCGCCAGGGCTTTTTCATGTCAAATTGCTGTAAAAAAAAGACTTTGCCTAGCCTTCACTGCAATGCTGATGTCTTCTTTCTCACAGTAGAAGCTGGTCCACGGGTGCTGAGAAACTCAGATCAGAGGTAGATACCTCTTCCAAAACTGACGTGAGACCTGTCCCAAGGCAGAAGGTTTGGAGATCCTGGAGTGTCATAAACCAGACCTGTTGAGGATGGAGATGTAGAAAGGATAATGCAAGTTTGTCTGAGCAATATGGACCCTGCATTTAAAATGGTTGGCAGCACAATATCACAAACCTATGGCTAGGGGGGATTGAAGGTCAGTCAGCCCCGAGCTGCTTCAGGACTCAATGCTCTTGTGGCCCTGTCCTAAAAAGCAAGATTCAGAACCAGTGTTAGAGTCACCCCAGAATACCTAAGATCACAATGGGGTCCGATGCCACCCTCCATACCTATATCTCAGAAGATTTTGACCTTCACAACACACAAGTGTTAGGCATCACCATCTCCAATAAGAATGAATCTAAACATCGCCCCTTGACATTCAATGGCATTACAATCACTCAATCCCCCGCTAGTAACATCCTAGGGAGTTACCATTGACCAGGAACTGAACTGGATGACAAGAGCAGGTCAGAAGCTAGAATGTAGCCCTGCTATTTAAAAATGAGGGGGTGTGGGGGAGGGGGGGGGGGGGGTGGGGTTGAAAACAGAATTACAGACCAGTCAGCCTAACATCAGTAGTAGAAAAAATGTTGGAGTCGATTATAAAGGATGTCATAACAGGGCATTTAGAAAACATCAACGTAATTTGACAAAGTCAACATGGATTTATGAAAGGGAAACCATGTTTGCCAAACCTACTGGAGGTTTTTGGAGGATGCAACTAGTAGAATAGATAAGGGAGAACCAATGGATGTGGTGTATTTGGATTTTCAAAAAGCTTATGATAAAGTCCCACATAAAAGGCTAGTGTGCAAATCCAAAGCACATGGAATTGGGGTAATATATTGACCTGGTTTGAGAATTGGTTAACAGGCAGGAAACAGAGAGTAGGAATAAATAGGTCTTTTACAATGTGGCAGACAGTGACTGGTGGGGACCCACAAGGATCAGTACTTGGGCCCCAGCTATTCACAATATACATCAAACATTCGAATGAGGGAACCAAATGTAGTATTTCCAAATTTACTGATGAGAGATTGGGAAATGTTGACATTGTACACAAGTCATTGAAGGCAAGCATGCAGGTACAGCAAGCAATTAAGGAGGCTAATGGTATGTTGGCCTTCATTGAAAGAGAATTTGAGTACAGGAGCAAGGGTGTCTTATTGTAGCTGTCCAGGGCCTTGGTAAGACCACACATGCAGTTGTGTGTGCAGTTTTGATCTCCTTACTTAAGAAAAGATATGCTTGCCACAGACGGAGTGCAGCAAAGGTTCACCAGACTGATTCCTGGGATGACAGGATTGTTGGATGAAGAGAGATTGGGTCGATTAGGCCTGTATTCACTGGAGGTTAGAAGGATGAGAGGGATCTCATTGAAATGTATTAAATTCTGATCGGACTGTCCGGACTGGATGAAGGGATGATGTTTCCTCTGGCTGGAGGGGATCTAGACGAACAGTCACAGTCTCAGGATATGGGATAGGCCATTTAGGACTGAGAAGAGGAGAAATTTCTTTACCCATAGGGTGGTGAACCTGTGGAATTATCTACCACAGAAGACTGTTGAGGATATGTCACTGAATATATTGCAGAAGGAAATAAATAGATTTCTTGGCCGGGATTCTCCGACCCGGCGCCGTCTTCCCCAGTCTCCGGTGCCGATTCTCGGGCGCTTGTGGGATTTCGTTGACAGCGGCCCCTCCGGCGATTCTCCGGACCCCGATGGGCAGAATGGCCGATGAGTTTGGCTGAGTCCCACCAGCGTGGGTTACTCAGGTCCCACACGGCGGGACCTGGAAGGTGAGTGTGCGGGGGCCATTCTGGAGGGGGGGGGGATCCGACCCTGGAGGGGGCCCACAGTGACCTGGCCGGCGATCAGGTCTACCGATCGGTGGGCGGGCTGGTTCCGTGGGGGCCTACTTTACTCCGCGCCGGGCCCCTGTCGGGCTCCGCCATGGGTGGAAATATGCCAGCCGTTCTGCGCATGCGCAGAATCATGCTGGCTGTTCTGCACATGCGCGAACTCGTGTCGGCCGTTACGCGCTGGCTGGAGCTGCGGGGACCACTCCGGCGCCGACCTAGCCCCCGAGGAAGGGGAGAATTTCTCACTTTTGGGAACCGTTGATGCCGGAGTGGTTGGCGCCGGTTTTCATGCCGCGTGGGGACATAGCCCCATTATTAGAGAATCCCGCCCCTTAACTCTAGTGGCACAATGAGTATGGGGAAAGCATGGGAAAATGACATTGAGGTAGATGATCAACCTTGGTTAATATTGAATGGCTGAGCATGCTCAAAGGGCTGAATGATCTATTTGTGCTCCTATTTCCTATATTTCTAGAAAATAAACTGTTCCCCTCAACAGAAATGTCAATAACCCGGGGTCAGAGATTTAAAGTAAGTAGTAGAAGGATGAGGAGAAACTATTTCCACTGAGAGGATGTTGGAGGTCTGAAACTAACTTCCTGAAAAGGTGGTAGAAACAGATACCCTCATTACTTTTGAAAATCACACGGATAAGCACTTGCAGTACTGTAGCCAACAGGAATATGGAAGTGGAAGGTAGGATTAGCCTGGACAGCACGTTTTCAACCAACATGGACAAGATGGATCGAATGGCCTCCTGCTGTGCACATATTTCCTGTGTTTCCATGTTTGCCTTTGGTGTCGCATGTTTGTTTCTGGCGGGTACAGAAGTGGAGAGCTATCAGACAAATTGAAAATGAGCCATTAACTGAAATGAGCTAGCTGAGGGGAATAAGCAATTCCCTTCTCATATAAATCAAACCACTAACGAGAAATAAATAATGACAACTCCACGCTATGCACAGAGAATAAATGATGCAGTGAGCCACCTGAGAGAGTAAAAGCTACTGGGGGGCCTGATTATAAAGTCACCAAATAGTAAACGTTTTCAAATATGGGCAATGCTAGTTGGCAGAGTAGTGTAACCTAGTAATTTTAGTGTAATCCTGTGAAAAGTGCAGGTTTTTAGAATAATTTATAAATCTGATTTTCGACACAAGGGAAAAAAGAAGGGATCGGTATGTGCTCAACTAGAGTGTAAAATGGAATCAGTTTCTACATTATGCAAGTATAATCTCATTGTTTATTTTCTTTAATGTCTGTACTGAGAAACTAAATCTCCTCTCCGAGTTAGTGATTCAAACAGAAAGATTTGAATTATTAAAGGTATGATTGACCCTCTGTTCTGCTTTATTGCCTCAACTGCACATTGTAGTTGTAGTGAATTCTATGTAAAGCTATGATACCCATGTTTAAAGCTGGAAATATTAATTTTATTGTATGGGACATGTGAGTGATTGGCATGGCGTATTTTGGATGGAACACTACATAAGGGGGTGTGATTTAGATATAAAAGTGTTAATCTCAAGGGAGATCATGGGGCAATTTACGTGCTGCTTCATCAAAAATATCCATTATGACCATTCAACTCCATTCTAAATGCTTTTATGTTCTACATGCCTTTTCCAAACATATGCATTTGTCAAATATGGAAGGAAAATTCCTCAAAGAATTCCATCTACTTCAGGCCATGGAAAGATTGATTTAATAAAGGTATAAATTAGAAGAAATGTAATATGCAAGAACATGAGAAATGAGAACTGGAGTGGGCCATATGGCCAATGGAATCTCCTCGGCTATTGAACAATATCGTAGCTGATTGTTTAACTCCACCTTCCAGCACCATCCCATTACCCTTAATTCCCTGGACGGGATTCTCCGTCCCGCTAGCCCGGTTTTCCGGCAAGATACGCCCCCGCCGAAAGCGTGATTCTCCGTTCTCACAGCCGTCCAATGGGGTTATCCATTGTGGGCCACCCCACGTTGTCAGGAAATGTGCGGGTGTGGGTGCACTGTCAGCGAGGCAGACGGTCCCGCCGATGGAGAATCCCGCTGCCTTAGTATCCAAGACTGAATCAAGCTCAATAGATTTTCAGTGATTGAAAATGATATATTCAATGATTGTGTATCCACCAGGCTCTCTACCGTAGAGAACACTAAAGATTCAGTACTCTGAGAATAAAGACATTTTTCCTCATTCGGACATATGAACAAGTTGGCTGTTTGGCTCCTCGAACCTGCTCTGCTAGTCACCTCAAATCTGCATCCTGCCTACCTCTGATAACCTATTATCCCCATGCTTACCAAAAATCTACTGATCTCTGCCTGAACAATATTCAAAGACTCTGTTTCTACTGTCTTTTCAGGAAGAGATTTACAAAGACTCATGATCCTCTGAGAGAAAAAAATGTCACCTCATCTCCCTTTAAATGAGTGACCCTTATTTTTAAACTGCGACCCCTCGTTCGGGATTCTCCCACAGGAGGAAACATCCTCTCCGCATCCACCCTGTCAATATCCCTCAGGATCTTATATCTTTCAATCAAGTTACCTCTTACTATTCTAAACACCAGTGGATATAAGCCTAGCCTGACCAGCCTTTCCACATATGGCAACCCATGAGTTTCCTCCGGGTGCTCCGGTTTCCTCCCACAATCCAAAAATGTGCAGGTCAGGTGGATTGGCCATACTAAATTGTTCAAAAATGTCAGGTGGCATTACTGGGTTGTGGGGGTAGGGTGGAGGTGTGGGCTTAGGTGGGTTAGTCTTTCCGGTACAGACTCGATGGGCCAAATGGCCACCTTCTGCACTGTAAATTCTATGTCTATGTCTAAACCCACCCATTCCAGGTATCAGTCTTGTGAAACTTTCCTGAATGACTTCCAATATATTTACATCCTTAAAGAAGGTGACCAATAATGCACACAGTACTCCAGATTCGGTCTCATGAGTGCCATGTACAGCTGACAAGAGCACAAAAGGTGATGGGCGCGATACTCCGACCCCCACGCCGGGTGGGAGAATCGCGGGAGTGCCGTGCGAATCACATCACACCGCCCTGGCCCCACACGTGATTTGTCCGACCCCCCCCAAAACGGCGTGTCGCGTTTTACGACAGGCCGCTCGGAGAATCGCCACTCGGCTGTTAGAAACGGCCGAGCGGCGATTCTTCAGCCCGGATGGGCCAAGCGGCCTGCCTAATCCGACCGGTTCACGCTGGCGCCAACCGCACCTGGTTGCTGCTGGCGTGAACATCGCACGACCGCTGCGTGTGGGGCCTGTGGGGGGGGGGGGGGGGGGGAGAGGAAGGATCGAGCACCAGGGGGGTGCTCAGGAGGGGTCTGGCCCACGATTGGTGCCCACCGATCGTCGGGCCGGCGTCTCTGAAAGACGCACTCTTTTCCCTCCGCCGCCCCACAAGATCAATCCTCCATGTCTTGCGCCCCGGCGGAGGGGAGGACGGCAACCGTGGATGCGCGGGTGATGTCATTTAGGCGCCGTCGGCCGCGTCATTTACACGGCGCCTCTTTGACGCGAGCATCAAGGCCCGTAATTGACGCTGCGCCGCTCCTAGCCCCCTGGGGGTGGGAGAATAGGGGGTGAGGAGCGGCCTCCGACGCCGGAGTGAAACACTCCGGTTTTCACTCCGGCGTCGGCACTTTGGCCGTGATTCTCCGCTCCCCACGCCGGGTGGGAGAATCGCGGGAGGGCCGGGCGACTGATGACACGGCGCCCTGGCACCCCCCGCGATTCTCCCACCCCCCCGCTTGGATGAATCGCCGCTCGCCTGTTTTTCACGGCGACCGGCAATTCTCCAGCCTGGATGGGCCGAGCGGCCTGACGTTCCCGAACTGTTCACGTCGGCGGCAACCACACCTGGTCGCTGCCGTCGTGAACATGGGTGCCAAATGCTCGTTTGTGGCTTGTGGGGGGCGGAGAGGGGAGTGAACACCACGGCCGTGCTTGGGAGGGGTTGCTGCTGGCAACCGATCGTCGGGCAGGCGTTTCCAAGGGACGCACTCTTTCCCCTCCGCCGCCCCGCAAGATCAAGCTGCCACGTCTTGCGGGGCAGCGGAGGGGAAGACGACAACCATGCATGCGTGGGTTGGAGCCATCAGCCGTCATGACGTTAGCCGCGCATGCGCGGGTTGGAGCCGGCCAACCTGCGCATGTGCGGCTGACGTCACTTAGGCGCCGCCGTCGCGTCGTTCTTGGCGTGCCGCCTTGGCGCTTGCGGCGGCCGAGATTTACGGAGCGCCGCTCCTATCCCCCTGGGGGGTCTGTGAATAGGGTGCGAGGAGCAGCCTCCGGGGCCATCGTGAAACTCGGCCGAGTTCACAACGGCCTTCCCGATGCCGCGCGGGAGCGTAGAATTCTGCCCTTTTTCTCCCTTTGGGAGAATTGCGCCCGATGTGTGAGAAGGGAGGTGGTCAATGCAGGACTGAGTGTGTTGCACCTAAATGTGCGCAGTATACATATGTCACTCATTTAAACGAGATGAGGTGACATTTTTTTCTCTCAGAGGATCATGAGTCTTTGTGACCGGCCAATTTCAATGTGCGCAGCAGGCTCATTTACCCATTGAAATTGGCCGGTATGATGTTGTGGGCATCACAGAGGCGTGGCTGCGAGGGGATCAGGGCTAGGATCTAAATATCCAAGGATATGTGTCCTATTGAAAGGACAGGCAGATGGGCAAAGGGGGTGGGGTTGCTTTGTTCATAAGGAATGAAGTTAAATCGATAGCAAGGAGCGATATAGGATCAGAAGGCATAGAAACTCTATGGGTAGAGTTGAAGAATCGATGGGAGTTTTATACAGGCCCCCTAGCAGTAGTCAGAATGTGGGGCAGAAAATAAATCAGGAGATAGAAAAGGCAATAATACAATAATCATGGGGGATTTCAATATGCAGGTGGACTGGGAAAGTCAGGTTGATAGTGGATCCCAAGAAAAGGAACTTGTGAGATGTCAAATGTGGATTTTTGGAGCAGCTTGTGACAGAGCCTACTAGGGAACAGGCAATTCTGGATTTGATGATGTGAAATGAGTCAGACTCGATTAGGGAACTAAAGGTGAAGGAACCCTAAGGGAGTAGTGACCACCATATAGCAAGGGCAGCATGGTAGCATGGTGGTTAGCATAAATGCTTCACAGCTCCAGGGTCCCAGGTTCGATTCCCGGCTGGGTCGCTGTCTGTGCGGAGTCTGGCCTGGGTCCAGTTTCACGTGCACCACTTTAGACATTACCCTCAACACATCCTTCCAGTAATCCTCCAGCTTTGGACAGGACCAATATATATGAAGGTGGTTTGCAGGCCCCCCCGTGCAATATTCAGACACATCTTCTACCCCCTCAAAGAGCCGGCTCATCCTCCCCTTGTAAGGTGTACTCTATATACCACCTTCAGCTGTATCAGCCCAACCCCACACACGGGGTGGAGGCGTTCACCGTCTGGAGCACCTCACACCAGAACCCCTCCTGCATACCCTCTCCCACCTCTTCCTCCCACTTTGCCTTGATCCCTTCCAGCGGCGCCTTCTCCTCTCATAAAATAGCCCTGTAAACCGTCGATATTACCCCCTTCTCCAGTCTCCTTGTTGTCAGCACCTCCTCCAGCAATGTGGAAGCCAGCTCTACTGGGAAGCTCTGTATCTCCTTTCTGGCAAAGTCTCGAACCTGCAGCCATTGGCATGTTGAGAGGAATTTTCCCCAGCAGCCATTGGCATGTTGAGAGGAATTTGCAGGTTAGGCCACATTATGAATGCACCTTCCTTGATGTGGGGCTCGAATGTCTGGCCCAAAGGCAGGGATGCTACCCACTGCGCCATGTGACCTTCTTTAGACCTATCCCTTATCCTAATTTGCCAATTCACTTCAGCCAGCTATGATTTCATGCCCTCATAACGTCTTATTCAAATTGTTAGGATCCCGGATGAGAACCCAACTATATTCAATTTGTAAAACTCTGAAGAAATGTTACTGCACTACAGGAGTGATAACATTGACCCATAGGTCTCTTTTATGTTAAAACAAACTTTAATTTGAACACAAAATTAACCACATTAGTAACAGAGAAATTGTTTTACAGTTAATAGTTACAACAGTTCTTAAGTAAAAGAGAAATCCATAACTTACTTCCTAAACCTGCCACTATATTCCAATTAAGCAAACCAATATATTTTAAATACCACTCATGAATAAAGTTAACAACCAGGTTTCTACTTGCTTTTCTTTGTGCAGAATGAAATGAAATGAAAATCGCTTATTGTCACGAGTAGGCTTCAATGAAGTTACTGTGAAAAGCCCCTAGTCGCCACATTCTGGCGCCTGTTCGGGGAGGCTAGTACGGGAATTGAACCATGCTGCTGGCCTGCCTTGGTCTGCTTTAAAAGCCAGCAATTTAGCCCAGTGAGCTAAACCAGCCCCTTGGAGAGAAAACCTTTCAGGACCAAATTGAAACACCTCTGTTCAGAAGAGAGTTCTAGAACCAACTGACCTTTCAGACAGACCTGGCTCCTCTCATTAACTACATCATCTGTACTCAAAGCAAAAGGCATTCTTCTGTCCCTTGACTGGTTTAGCCAGGACTAAACACAATAACGTTCAATCCCCTTAATCCAAACAACATTCCATTAGCCCAAGCTTTTTATGGTGCTTTAATTGCACCCCAGGCTCGAAAACCTAGTTGCCTTTTAAACTAGGATTTTGTTAAAACACCACAGCAGTAGTCATACACACACTAACCCAGGCTTTTATGAAAAAAAATCACTTATTGTCATGAATAAGCTTCAATGAAGTTACTGTGAAAAGCCCCTAGTCGCCACATGCCGGCGCCTGTTCGGGGAGGCTGGTACGGGAATTGAACCGTGCTGCTGGCCTGCCTTGGTCTGCTTTAAAAGCCAGCGATTTAGCCCAGTGTGCTAAACCAGCCCATAAACCAGCTTTTAGCTCTTATTGCACCAAATGCCTATAACACAATGTATTTGTAATTCCTGCATTCATCACAAATTCAATGAGACCACCTCTCATTCTTTTAAACTCCAGGTAATATAGGCCAAATCTTCTCAATCTCTCTGTGGGACAAAATGAACTCAAGAAAGTACAACTTTATCAATCACCTGACTGTTGGTAAACTAAGATATGCTGTAACATAGTAAGTTATTTGGAGATACTTCATCCACAGATTATACTTGATTGAAACATATGTGATCCTGCGGGGTATTGACAGGATGGGTGTGTAAAGGATGTTTCCTCTTGTGGGAGAATCTAGAACTCAGGTTCACTGTTTAAAAATAAGGGGTAACCCATTTAAAGAGGAGTTATAAGCACATATTTTCCCACTCAGAGAGTCATGAGTGTTTTGAACTCTCTTCCTGAAGAAGCAGTGGAAGCAGAGTCTTTGAATATTTTTAAGGCAGAGCTAGGTAGATTTTTTTTGAGAAAGGGCTGATAGGTTAGCGAGGGGGGGAGGGAGATGCAGATTTGAGGTTACCATCAGATCTGTCGTGATCGTATTAAATGGCGGAGCAGGGTCAAGGTGCTGAATGGCCTACTTCTGCTCCTTGTTCATATGTTCCTATCAGTGCAATATTAAATGGAATTGCTGGGTGGGGACCCCATATGATGAGGTAGAAGGCTGGTTTCACGCCCCGCCTGATATTGCTCATTGACTTTAATGGATAGCAAAATTGGATGGGGTGTAAAATCCCAAATGTGCCCACTGCCATTCATTTTCCACTCCGTAAATTCGATTGAGATTGCCCTCTCATGAAAGTGAAAGTTAAAAGTGTCTGGACATTAATTGTTGACTTAAGATGACACATAAACTTACTCAGGTTAGTCACTGGATTACTAACAAGATGTCCTTATATACTTTCTATTTTACCACAGCTCCCATTTGCAGAAGGACTCTATCACTTCACTCATAGTGGTATTCCAAAGGCCAGAAGAAGACGCAGCATTCGTCATAAGCTTTATCTGGTAAAGGACCCGAGGGTAAGCTAATGTTTCTCCACCCTTCAGGAACCGTTGCCTAGGCAACAATTCATAATGTGGTCAGCTAATCAGCGGGAAACAAAAACAACTCCTCGTCTGTGGCGAGGAAATTCAGAAAGGAGAAATTCAGGAATGGCTCAATAGTTCAACGTGTAATACCATTCTCTAATTTTATTCAAATTTTATCAAATGTAATTTACATCAGATACGGTTATCCTGGGTTTATTGCTGAACTGGGTCATATCATTACAACAGGAGATGTGGAGCTCAGGGAATGACATCTTGTTATGCCTGTGCAGTTTCACTGTGGCATAGAAATCAACTTGTCAGCAAAGGCCATTGAGAATGTGATTCGCATGTTGAGAAGGTTTAATATTCCCCTTTCTAAAAACTGTATCATATCTTGGGGTTAAACTTAATTATTTGTAAAGAGTAGATGCTGATTGGAGTATGCACCGTGAAGAAACAGCAACAAATGAATATTAAGTAAAAAGTGACTGAATTCATGGGACCAATAATTAGAAAACTGCCATCAAAATTGTCACGTAACTTTTCATATTGAGGCACCCTATTCAATTATATTTGCAAACTAAAATAATAAAGTTGTACACAATATATTAAATCATATTCAGTTCAGTCTTTTGCAGGATGGGTGACAGATGTTTACAAATATCACAAAACAAAATGTCGGAATAGAAACCTGGAGTATTTGTATTAATTAAAGGACATAAAAATCTTACATACATTAAAAGATGACACAGATACCTCTTTTTTAGCTCATCCTTTGTCCTCTCCAAATCTGATGAAATGGAGTTGCGGTACAGATGAACCTAATCTAATTGAATGGTGGCAGGGAGGTTGAATGGTCTCCTCTTGTTCCTATAAAATGCCAGCTATTATGATAAATATCAAACATGTGTAAGCAAATGATGATGGCAGTGTAAATTTCTGTAAAATTCCCAACTTGAAAATATACTACTTATTGACAGTTTTGCTATCTTTATGATGTAAAAATCTAGGCTCATATCTTAAGCCTGTGCCCTTGTTGAAGTTGCCGACCTTCCAGGAATGATCTGGGATTTTGTGGAATTTATTTCCAGCACACAGCTACGAGCAAACCTGGAATAAAAATCATCGGGTCGTTAAAAAAGATGATGGGCGCGACTCAGCGGACTGAAGTTAAAGTCTGCTGAACGGCATATTTAGCGGGTGTTTCTCGGAGGCTGCAGCGCAGAGAAACATCCTGCTATCCAATGGTACTTTGCCATTCTTTTTGGTCTCAGGGATATTCTTTCCGCTGAGGCTGCACTTAGAGGGATTTCACAGACTGAGATGCCATTTTGTCCAACCCCTAACCCTGAGGAGACCTCCGAGAGAACACCCTCCCTGTACTTGGCACCCCCCTCCCCGGCCTGACCCCCGGTAATGCAAACCTGGCACCTTGGCACCCTGGCACTGCCATGGTGCCAAACTGGCAGTGCCAAGATATCTAGGTGCCTGGGGGATTTCCAGAGTGCCATCCTGTCCTAACCTTGACCACCTTGGTGCCTCCAAAGGCCTGGGAGACATCCCCCAAGGTGCCATTACTCGTGGTCCACGCTTGTGTGGACCAGTACTAAACGGCACCCTAGCGAGGTCTGCCAGGCACGGCCGGTGAGTCTCGGGCGCCGGGTGAATCTGGCATCTGGGTATTTATATGGCTCGTTAGTGAGGGTGACATCCAGATTGTGCCGGGTGGAGAGAGTCGGGTGACTCACGATCGGCCCGGCGCACAGCTCGGTTTGGCGCTCAGATTACACCTTAATTCACTTACTTCCTCAAAAACAGGAAAAGCAAGTTTTAAGAAAATGCTACACCAGCCCTATTAGTGGGGACCCCTAACTTTTTCTGGTTATACTATAGTTTCTGAATGGGGGTCAGTTTGCTCAGTTGGCTGGCTGGCTGATTTGTGATGCGGAGCGAAGTCAACAGCACGGGTTCAACAGTACTGGCTGAGGTTATTCATGAAGGCCTGAGTTCTCATCCTTGCCCTCGCCTGAGGTGTTAGTGACCTCTAGTTAAATCACCACCAGTCAGATCACCCCCTCAAAAGGAAGACCAGCCTATGGGACTGTGGAGACATTTACATTTAGTGCTCCTGACCAGCTCTGGACTTGAGGTGATTTAATCTCCTTTCACTAGGCCAGGTTACCTCACTAATCTGACAGATTGACCCTCAGAACCAAAGAACAATAGGAGGCCATTCAGCCTCTTTATTCAATGAGTTCATGGCTGACTTGTATCATAACTCCATCCACCTGTCTTGGCTCCATAATTTGGGCTAGTAAAAATCTATTGATCTCAGAATTAAAGACCCTCTGCTGGAATTGCCAGGTCCTGCTGAAAGTCGATGGACTTTTGGCTGGGTCACCAAATCTCCCATGGTAGGTCTCACCATGACGGGGCCGAAAATCTTAGCGATATGTGAGAGAGAATTCCGTACTTCTACCTTCCTTTACGTGAAGAAGTGTCTCTGAGTTTCTCTGGCAAATGGCCCTGCCTTGTGCTCCATTTCCCCTTTTTGTTCCACAAATGAAGTAGTTGTTCCTCTGATTCTTTGCCTGGTAATGATATGATAATTATATTAAGATAAGCAGTTGAAGGGCATTGTCTAATTAAGTACTTAGAGCATTTATGAAGAGAGACCATCATGAAATGTTTGAGCATCTAGTTTCATACTTCACTAGCTGGTTGGGATCAAAATAACATGCCAGTTCAATGACTCACATTTAGGTCCATCAATAAAATGGGATTTCACTCCCTCTTCCGCCTTGAAATTATTTTCAAAAGAAAACATCTCCCCCTTTTCTCAAAATGTGCACAGACCATTCCGTCTTTATTATTTTGGGATGAAACAGTTGCCATTCGTTGCCTCTGTCACCTTGACAGCGGCGTCAATGTGGTCTGGAACACACATACAGCATACAGTAAAGACGGTTTGCATATCATTAGCGGGCCCAACACGATATTCTCTGGGGCTTCCATGATTCTCCGCCTCCATTGGGTCGGGTTCCCAACGGTGCGGTTCACTTGTGCATTTATAAATCATGAAACCAGCGTCCTGGTTGATGAAAGAGAGAGATGAGGTGGGACACGGAGAGGAGTGACTGTGGACTGCTGGGCTGGACACGGGCTAGGCTGGCTGGGGTGGGGGTGGGTGGCCTGTCAGAGCCGGGGGGGGAGGGGGGGGGACTGAAGAGGGAATAGACCGGGTGTCCGGGGTGAGCTCCCATGGGGCTGGGACGGTGTCCAGGCACAGACCATCATTGCCACGGCCTGCAAGGCAGCCATCTTGCTGCGCACCCCACTGGCCACCCACCTTGGCCCCTGATTCTGCAGAGTGACACTGGCCGTATGGGTGCCCCTATTTCCCCGCCTCACCAGTGCCATACCCCCCCACCCAGCTGTCACCCACTGGCGGGGCATCTGGCGAACCCCCCAGGGCAAACCTACAGTAGCCTCTACAGGGGTGCGCGTGGGGTGGGGGTCGCGGACCATGCTGCTGGCAAGGGCAGCATCAGACAATGGTAACCCCTGGCAACAGGGATAGTTGTCAGGGCCAGAGTCTCCATGGTGCCGGACAATGACAGGGCCAGGAGCGCGGAGATGGAGGGAGCATGCGGGTGCAGAGCGCAGTTTCCCCCTGTGGCTCCAGGCCACCTAGCATTGCCAGTCATGGAAGCACCCTCTGGCCTCGACCATGGTCTGCATGCTAGCAGCCATGGAGCAGAGGGAGTGGACCATCTCCATCTGGGACTGCACCACATCACCACCATGCCACCACCTTTTGGGTCTGTTTCACATCAGCCAGTAACTGCGCCATCTCCCTCTAGGAATGGGCCGCCTCCCTCTTTGTCTGCACCACATTTGTCAGCGCTTGAGCAATGGCGCTGATGTTCCCAGCCATGGCCTGCTGTGACTGAGCCACGCCCAGAAGTGCCGTCGCAATATCCAAGTGACTCTGGCACATGGTTGCCTGTGAGGCGGCAACCTTGTCCTGGGCCTCGGCCAGCGCCTCCACAGATTGCCCCAGGTCTTGGACATGCTGATCCATAGCCAAAACTATTGCCCCAAATGCCTCCACCAAGACGCCATCCATGCGGTGTTGACCAGGGTGGAACGCAAGTTATCCTGGGTCTCTGGATTACTAGTCCATGACAAAACCATAATGCAACCTCCCCTCAGCTTTGAGCATCACTGTCTTCAAAGCCACCAGTGGGGGGGGCCATAACATTGCACCAATTGTCTTTACTTTTGCTGTGGACGCTCCTTCACTCTCGCGGTGCAATGCAATTTTCTTTGTCCATGCTTGTTAAAAATCATAACAGCGGGAAAATCAGATGCATTCATTCTCTTCTGAGTAACGTTAAGTGGATGGAGCAAAGTCATAAAGCCTCGAACTGGAAATTGTTTATATTGAATTGGTAAAGACTAAAATGAAATATGTTCGGCGGGTTCTCCGTTTCTGAGATTAAAGGTGGGTTTCTCTGTCCGCACGTGGTCAGGATTCTCCATTTTGCTGGCTGGCCAATGGGGTTTCACAGTATGACCATCGGTAAACCCCCAGGCTGCCGGCAAAACGGAGATTCCCGACGTTGGAGAATTCAGCCCTCAGTGTTGATGCCAATGCAGAATTCGTGAACTTTCACAACAGCAAAACTGGCGCCACACCTGGACTGATTCCGTTATTGTTAAGGGGCTAACACGGGAGCCACGTGGAACACAATCGATTCTAATTTGAAACGGTGCGGGATTCGCCGGGTCCGTGATTGACACTCGGGAGGCTGACAAGCTGCAGCCGCATAGGGGACAGCACGGTGGCGTAGTGGATGGCACTGCTGCCTCACGGTGCCGAGGTCCTAGGTTCTATCCTGGCTCTGGGTCACTGTCCGTGTGGAGTTTGCACATTCTCCCCGTGTCTGCGTGGGTGTCACCCCCACAACCCAAATATGCGTAGGCTAGGTGGATTGGCCATGCTAAATTGCCCTGTAATTGGAAAAAAAATGAATTGGGTGCACTAAATTTATTTTTTTAAATTACAGCCATATATACACATAACAATCCCCACACACACTCATCCCAGCCAAGAAAATGGCACTCGTGCTGGAGCGTGCCCATACAGCTGATGGGTCAGCTGGGGCCAGAGGGCACTCAGGGGGGTGGCCTGGGGGACACCTATACGACCCGTGGCCCTAAGTTCACAGTGGGCTATCAGTGGCATGCGCAGCTGCATGGCTGCCTTGCCGGCTGCAACAATGGTGTTCCGTGCCCGTCCACCCCGACCCCACAGCCCACCTCCTTCCAACCCCCCGCTCCCCACCCCGGCCCTGGCAGAAGCCCCCTGGCCAGCGGAACAACTGTCAGCAAATTATGGCGATGTTGGACACGTTCCGTACCCCCTTTGGAATCACCATGCCGGTTTCACGATTTTTAAAAGAACAAGTGTACCGCGCCGTTGGCAACTCGGCCCATCGGAGATGGAGCACCGCGGAAGCCCTGCAGAATACCAGGTCGGGCCTGCTAATTATATGCAAACGGTGTCCACTGTACGTGTGTTCTGGTATACATTGATGTCGTTGTAGAGGTGCAGGAGAATTGCGATTTGGTGTCAAAGTGGCACCCACCGCGATTTTGGCGCCAAAACTATTCTCCACCCAAATGGAGAATCCCGCCCATCTATTTTCTCTGATGAACATTGAATTGTGGTATTTTGCACTGGAGGGTAAATCTGACTGAGTGCTGATTAGAAAGAAGAAAAATGCTTATATGATCATGATTCAGACACAAACATTTATATCCATGCATCTAGAAAGCAGTTAATGGTGAAATATTAGCTGGATATGAGAGTAACAAGAAAAAAAACTGATGGCCTTGTCTTTTCCAAACTGTTCGGGACGATTCTCCAGGTTATAGTGGTGGAACAGCGTTTGATAATTGGGAGCACCAGGCAATTGGGGGAGATAATTTTTCTTTCGCCCTTTCCCTCCTGTGCCTGAATAGCATTGTCGCCAAATTTCCTCTGTGGTTTTCCTGTGGTTACACTTAAACACACCTGAAGAGGTCACAGCAACAAAAACCACATGGAAATAATAACCAGATACCTCGACACACCAATTTGGTTCAATTCACAGGCAGGCCAGCCCCATAATATTTGCCTGCATTACAATAGTGAGCACACGTCAAAATGAATTCAATGGCTTTAAAACACTTTGGGATATTCTGAGGGTGCAGAAGGTGCAACATAAATGTCGGTCTTTTTTCAATGTCAAAGTTAGCCTCATTACTTCCAGAGTTGCCACTGGAGAGCTATTAGTTTTAAATTGACAGGCTGATTTTGTTCAGAACAGTCTTTCTCTTTGACCTCTGGCCTTCTGTCTGATAATATAGTATCAATATTCGTGTTCGAATGTTGTTTGTCTTTTCTCACTAATTGAGGGAGGCTGTGTTCAGCTCTGCGGAGTCAGTGTTTTCCTTGTTTGAAAGCAAATGATGAGCAACAACCGCAAAATTCTTTGAAGGAGTTTACCTGGCTCTCTTGACAGCCATCATCATATAGTTTCCTTACCAAAAAGGGAATTTTCCTGCATCCCTGCAGCCCTCCAAGACAACGGCGTTCCTCACGTTCTGGTCATTTGTATGGTCACAGATATTAATTGCTGCAGCATTGGCTGTAACTTCCACTGCTGAGACCGAACATTCTGGAAAGCTCTCCCTAAACATCTCTCCTCTTTAAATATTCTCTTTGAAACCCACTTCATTAACCAAACCTCTGGCCTTCTGTTCCTAGTATCACCTGAAGAGACTCGGTGTCAAATTCAGCTTGATAACCCTCCAGTGAAGCACCTTGGGATATTTCGCCACACAGAAGGCGTTGTTGTTCAGAGGGCTGCGTCTCTGATATAAGGTGCTGGAAGTGAGGCGCCGGCTTTTTGTTCTCCTGAATCTGGGACTCCTGGTGATTCCCATTGCATACAGTGGTCTCTTTCCTATCACAGGAATGGTGAAATTGCCCATCTTCATTTCTTTCCTAATTGTCCTCGGTTTTTATCCATTTATGGGGGGGGGGGGGGGGGGGGGGGGGGGGGGGGGGGGGGGGGGGGGGGGGGGGGGGGCGGAAATGGGGCATGTACAAGGTACTTAAGGCATCACAATTATGTGGGACAGATGAATGGACCAGAGACTGCTTTTCTGTCCATCCTTCTTTGCATCTTTGTGGGATGATTGCTGAAAAGTACGATCGCTGCAGGACCTGATCTTAGACTGTTTGTTTAAAAGTAGATTGAGAAAATAGCATCAGTGAAACACTTTTCCCTGAATCCCAGTTGAAATTGTGTTCCGAATGTAGAGAAGATGATATCGCCATTAATGTAATCAGTTTGAAAATTTTAATTGACGCCTTCGGGATCCTAATGCCCAATCTAATATTTATGTATTTGCTCATGCAGAATGTTTCTCTTGCAGGTAAAACATGCCCTGCAGCAAGAAGCATTTGACAGAACGAAGCGAGGATATCGAAGCATTAGTGAAATTGGTATCATGATGAATGATCCTTTGTTTACTAAACAATGGTATCTTGTAAGCAACATCTGACTTACCTACATCTCCTTTACTTGTGCTTAATGTTTACCTGTGTCTATTATCTTTTATTGAATTTTATTTTCCTTGGGATGTGGGCACAGACATTTATTGCCCATCTCTTGATGTTCTGAGAAGATGGTGGTGGGCCACCTCCTTGAACCACTGAAATCCAAGTGCCAACGATGCTCCCAGGTAGGGAGTTCCAGTATGTTAACCCAGTGACAATGAAGGGACAGTGATAGATGCCCAAACCAGGCTGGTAAGTGTCTTGGTGACGGTGACTGACCTGCTCCGTCTCGGGGGCAGAAATTAAAAGCAACAATGAAGAAATATTTCTAACCTTCAACGTGAGCCATCGTCACCCTGCATCATAGGCTGTTTCTAAAATTCCCAATTATGTGCATTTTTGTTATCAAAATTTAAAATTAGATTTACCTATTAATAGAATTAGATTTGGACTTGATGATCAGCCACGGTCATAATGGAGGGCGGAGCAGGCTCGAAGGGCCGAATGGACTCCTCCTGCTTCTATTTTTTAATGTATATTTTAATTTTTTCCTGGGTTTTGAGAGCTAACATTTATTACCCTTTCCAAATTGCACTACTGCTCCTCAATTTTAGAGGGCAGTTAAGAGTCAACCACATTGTTGTGGGCCAGAATGGGTAAAGATGGCAGATTTCCTTCCCTAGCGGACATAAGGGAACCAGATGGATTACTGTGTGCTCACCATTACACATGCTAACTTTTCACTGCCGATTTATTGATTCAATCTAAATTCCTCTGTCGCCATGGTGGGATTTGAACTCAAGTTTCTGGATTGTTAGTCTGGTAATATTAGCAGCACTAGAGGTGTGAATCTAACATGCATTTACCTTACCTTGCTGTTGCTGCTAACAGATTTCTAATCAAGCGTGTGCATCTCTCAGGTGGCCGAGCATTCAATTTAGTGCCCTTCTGTTGAGGCATTGTCACGACATTGGGTTAATTATATCACAATTTGGGACATTAACTACACTATATATGACCAATTGCATGAAGCTTGATTATTCCTACTCATATAGAATGTAGGCGAAGGCCATTCATCCTCCCAAGCCTGTCCCACCACACAATCAGATCATTGTTGATCTGCACCGTACATCCATCTGCCCACCTGGATTCCATAACCTCTATAGCCCTTACCTGATCCATTCATCTCGGTTGAGGAACTTTCAATTGACAATTTACTTTGCGGATGTCACTTCCTGTGGGGAATTTCGGGAATGGTGAGGAATGCCACAGATATGGAAGAGTGGCTGGAGAGTAAGATTCCAGTGTGAACTACTGAAGCTGTTCTGGCATAGCTCCAGCAGAAAAGTCTTGGCCAGTAACTTCCAGGAAATTTCCTCCTCATTGAATCAATGAAAATAACACTGGTCAAAATGCCTCAAATTGTTCCCCACAGTGAAGCATTTTTAGAGCGCTTTTATGTGCAAATTTGAAAACGTCCTGGAGGTTCTTCAATTTTGTGAAGGTTTTAACTAGGGAAATTAAAGTATTGTCTAGGTTTTCGGTGTAAAATTATTTTACAGTGAAATACCTCTTTTACATACTTGGTGAGACTGATTTCGTTCTTTTCCAGTTTGTAAATTGGCCAGATAATTAGAATGTCAACAGCTCTAATATTAAGACTGTTCCATTATCTGCCTGGGTTAACCCGTTGCCAACTATGTTATGGAATTCACTCATGCAATGGATTATTCAACTAGCTACCTTTTGACATTGAACACAATCAGTGTCTGTTGGTATGTTGGGGTTGCTGAAATGTGCCCATTCCCAGTTGCCCTTGAGAAGGCGGTGATGAGCTGCCTGCTTGAACCCTTGCAGCCCGTGTGCTAAAGGTGCACCCACAGTGCAAAGGGAGTTTGAGGGTTTTGATGGATGCCATGGAGTTAAATGAACACAAGATATTGGAGCGGAAGTAGGCCATTCAGCCCCTCGAGCCTGCTCCGCCATTCAGTAAAGTGATGGCTGGGCATCTATGGGTGTAATTTTCCAAACAAATGACAAAGTATCAGGTTCCGACTGAAAACCAGCATGTTTCTCTTCAGAAATGCAGCCAAATTTTTTGTCCAGATCTCCTGACATTTTGCTGAAAAGAATCAATGGGCGTGTTTAGCGCCATCACTCTGATGGGGCGTGGCCTCATAGAAGCGACAAGCCTGACTATGCAGAGTTCAGGGCGCCACAATCATGGAGAACACTGAGCTCCCTCCCATCCCCCCTCCCCGCCCAGCCATGGACGATCCCCTGCTTTGGGACGAACCCCCCTCCCTCAACTGTAGAACTACCAGGGTGCACTCTCCTCCCTCTTGCCCCCCCCCTCCCATGTTCTCTGGTGCGCACACTTCTCTCGCCACCACACATGAGGGGAAGATCCCTCCCTCAATGCCCCCTCTCAGTGCCCTCTTTTAGTGTCTACTCTCAGTACAGTTAAACTTTTGAAAATCAATAGTGTATCGTGCTGGTGAGACCTCACACTTCTAAGAGGAGAGCATCACCCGGGACTGGAAGATACAGTGTAAAGGCATTTAATTATATTTAAATTAATGGAAATCCCTGGGCATGAACTTGATCACATTGGGCCGGGGTGGGGGGGATTTCAAACCGTGATCTTTCCGGAGCTATTCCTGTTAAGGCCCTCTTGTGAGATTGAACGGCCATAACGGGATTTGCCCACACACCGAATGGCCCCCAAAATCACACCCTTGACAATGCAGACCCTTGTCCATGATTATCCCACTCACAATCTCAATCTACCAAGTGGAAAGTAGTGACTTACTTCAGGAACGGAGACCAGTTATTACATATCAGCTTAATTACCGCTTATGAAAGAGCGGAATTGACAGAGACTTGCTAGCTCTCAAGTGTCCTTTCCATATGAGGGAACACAAAGTGTATGTGTGTGTGTTTGGGGGGGGGGGGGGGGGGGGGGCGTTGTGACAGAGTCAATGGAATAAAACTAAACAAATTACAAAAGAAAAAATAGTCTGAGCTAATACACCCTCTTTGGATTTTTTGATTTCCTGCCAACTCCCTGATAACTACTTTAAGGAAGTCAGATGTAGCTAATTTTGTTATAACCACGGTTTTAGTCTGGGCCAGGGATATGGTTGAGCTGTGGCCTGAAGGAATCATGCACGATGGCACAGCCTGAAACTGGAGCCATTTTAACACGCAGGCCTCATTTTCATTCGGCAAGGCTGACGAGCAGTATGCGGAGGCTGGGGCCTGTCGGAGGAGGTCAATGCTGGGATTCAAGAAAGAGGTGCCTGGCAGTCAGGTAAATCGACCCACAGCGAGCTGGAGAACAGAGGGAAGAGATGTTGCCTGAGGCTCACAGAGAATTCTTCTCCTCCCAACCCTGATAACTGTGCCAGTTTACTGTAACCTCTGCGACAATACCCATTTCGACTGAATCTTTGCTGAAATTATTTTGACACCTAAATTACATCCTGCCATGCTTACGAGTCATGAGGGCTCCTACTATTTTAAACATTCTTTCACAGGATGTGGGTGTCGCTGGCTAGGCCAACATTTGGTGCCCATCCATAATTGTCCTTGAGAAGGTGGTAGTGAGCTGGCTTTTTGAACCACTGCAATCGATGTGATGTCGGTACCCCCACAGTGCTGTTAGGAACTGTTAGGGAGGGAGTTTCAGGATTTTGACGCAGCGACAGTAAAGGAATGCCGACATATTTCCAAGTCAGGATGGTGTGTGTCTTGGAGGGTAACTTCCAGGTGGTGGCGTTTCCAGGTACCTGCTGCCCTGGTCCTTCTAGATGGTAGTGCCCTGGGTTTGGAAGCTGTTGCTGGAAGAAAAGCCACTGCATGCTTCACGGAGCCATGACACCACCAAAAATCCAGGGGTCAAAATGGTGGGAGGACAGGACGTTATTGGTACAAATCATGCTACTTTAACCCCCCTCCCCCGCTCCATTCCTGCTGGGCTTAAAATGGATTGAAGTTCTGAGAAATCATGTTGCAAATACGGAAACATGTTTATCCTATGTATGCCCTCACTTCCGTTCAAATAGGTCAACACAGGTCAAGCAGATGGAACCCCTGGCTTAGATCTTAATGTTGCTGAAGCTTGGGAATTGGGTTACACTGGGAAAGGAGTAACCATAGCAATCATGGACGATGGTAAGAACTCATTGAATGTCATTACTGAAAGCCACCTTTGATGATATGTGCTCATGTGTTTCTTTGTGTCTTTTACTGAATAATTAATTTTGAAGGGGTAAGAAAATATATTCAGTGTCTTTCCCCTCTTATAATTTCTCTTTCACTTCACACGGCACGGTGGCAAAATGGTTATCACTGTTGCCTCGATTCTGGCCTTGGGTGACTGTCTGTGCGGAGTTTGCACATTCTCCCTGTATCTGCGTGGGTTTCCTCCAGGTGCTCCGCTTTCCTCCCACAGTCCAAAGATGTGCAGGTTAGGTAGATTGGCGATGCTAAATTGGCCCTGAGTGTCCAAAGGTTAAGTGGGGTTATGGGGATAGGGTGGGGATGGGCCTAGGTAAGTTGCCATTTCAGAGGGTCAGTACAGACTCGAGGGGCCGAATGGCCTCCTCCTGCACTGTAGATGTTCTATGATTCAATGATTCTACAATGCTTGCATTTAGACTTAATGATACCATTAAACTACATCCTGCTGAAGGAATTGTCTCTCTGATACAAGCTGATATTATAATTGTGCAAATGTATTTCACTCTAGATATTTCTCAAGCCATTTCTCAATGCTTTAAATGTCTTTAGAGCTACTGAAAATGTAATTTGTTGAGTTAGCAGAACCTCCTTTTAGGATTTTAAATCCAGTGTATGTAATGTTTTTCTTGTTTTAATGCAGGGATTGATTACTTGCACCCTGACCTTGCTGAAAACTATGTAAGTACAGAATGGAATTTCTTGCTTGTAGTGGATGTGTTGATAGATGTCACAAGTAATAAAAGAGAATAATTGATTGTACGCAGATTGTAATGAAATCCTCAATGGCCTGGATCTTCTGACCAATGGCAACGATTGTTGGATTGCCGCTGCATTTGTAAAATCCCCCAACTCGATGCTGCCCCACCTTTCTTCGGGGATCTTCCAATCAGGCTTTCCTAGAAATGTGCAGAGCAGCGTCTCTCAGGGAACTCCATCAGGGTGGAGTAGAGTGGGGAGAAGATAGGACATGTCCCTGTTTTACAGCACAGCTACCCATGTGGTAAATGTATAGGTCCAGTTAACACAAGGTTAGTAAAAGAATGAATGGGTGAATAGGTAGGTAGGTGGGTGTGGTGGTGAACTGGGTGAGGTGTGTGAGACAGATAAGTGGATAAGTGGATAGGTGGGTAGGTTCAGGGTTAGATGGGTAAGTGGGAAGGTGGGTACATGGTTCGGTGGGTGAGTGAGTAGTTGGTTCATGGTGGTCGAGTCGGTTCGGAGTGGTAGTCATGTGGTTGGAAGGGGGAATCAGGTCAGGGTGTAGTCAGGCTGGATTAGTTTTGTCAGATGGTCGGGGGATAATTGGGTCAGTTCAGGAGCAGTCAGTTTATTGGGGGTAGTCTGGTCGGGTCAAGGGATAGTCAGTTGGTTAGAGAGGTGGTCAGGTCAGGTCAGGGGTAGTCAGTCGATTGGGGGGCAGTTGGGTTGGGTCATGGGGTAGCCAGTTGATTGGAGGGTAGTCAGGTCAGGCGGTAGTTGATTAATTGGAGGGCTAATCGTGTTGGGTCAAGGGGCTAGACAGTTCATGGGGGTGGGATGGGTGTCGTGTTGGGCCAAGTGAGTAGTCATGTCATGTCTGGTCAGTGGATAGTTGGATGATTGTGCGGGGGATGGGGTAGTCAGTTCAGGTTATGGGTGATAGATATATGAGGTTGGGAGGTAGGCAGGTTGTATCAGGAGATAGTCAGAACAGGTTGGGAGGGTATTGTAGGGTCAATGGGGCACTTGGGGAAGATGGGGGAGTTGGTTGTGTAATTACCTTGATGCAGTGGAATTGTCCATTGGAAGTTAAAATTTTCTGGGAAATTCCCATATTCATCTACGCATCAGGACTTCCACAGAGTTGTGATGTGCACATCTTCAGACATAAGGGCTGGATTTTCTGTCGTCGGGATCCTCCGCTTCGCTGGCAGAGCACTCACACCCGTGGATTACCCGACGGCATGGGGTGCCCACAATGGGAAACCCGGCTGCTGGGACAGGGGAGCGGCGCACCAGGAAACGGGTGCGTGGGACGGACAAGAAATTGGAAGATGTGGCCCCATCTGTTACAGCAGTGAAGAGTTTCCCGTAGAAGGAACTGGTTCAGTTGTTACTGAAGACAGATTTAATTGTACAAACTAAATTCAGATTCAAGACAGCTATGTTCGAGCTTTTCTTACTGTCAGATTAGAGAATGTCACAACAGGTGAATTCTTAATCATTCGTCTGCTCACCCACAAGAATGCGCCAATGTTAAATCCTGATGTATTTAAGGGAAAGTCTACAATTCTGGTCACTGCATTACAAGAAGGATAATTGCAATTAAGAGGGGAACAGAGGAGACTTATGAGGATGTTGGAGAATTTTAGCAATGAGGAAGGATTGGACAGGCGGGGGATGATTGCATTGGAACAGAGCAAGCTAAGGGGAAATTTCATTGAAAGGACTTAGATAGAGTGGACAGACAGGACCTAGTCCCTCAGCAAGGAGGCCAATAACCAAGGGGCAGAGATTTTAAATAATTGGTAGAAGGATTCGAGAGAAGTAGAGGAGAAATTGTTTCTCCTGCAGGTGGTGTCTGCAACTCATTGCCTGAAAGAGGCAGAAACCCACTGGAAGAAGCACTTGATTGCAGGAATCTGCAGGGCTAAAAGCTGGAAAGTGAGGGATCTGGCTAGTTTGTCATTGGCTGTCAGGCATAATGGGCTCAACGGCCTCCTTTGGTAAATGTTTTATCTTTCCAAGTTTCAAAATAAGCACACAAGAGAGAAAGAATCTGAATGATTTGCTGATAGAGGTAGAAAGAGAGGGAAAAGAGGGCACTCGTGTGGAGCATAAACACCACATGGACTTGCTGAGCCAATTGCCTTTGTTTTAGTGTCGTAGATCTAATAATAATGACTACCTATTTCTGTCAGAGCTTCAATAAAACAATGAGTTTGAAAATGCTGCAACAATTCAATTCACAGCATCCTGATTATTAATCTGGGCTTTCGAGAAAATTCAGTGACCTCTGTCAATCACACAGCCAAAGATGGCTGGCACAGATTTGGATCACTATTCCTTGGGAATTTTAGAGCTCTGCAATATAGAATATTTTTCCAGCTGTATTACAAATTTGGTCTTTTGTTTTGCGAGTTTCTGATCTAGATTTGAAGTTATTTTTAATCTGCTCACAACCTCAAATCTGCCTTGACCAAAGTCACCAAAGTGACATTTGATGTGGTTGTGACAGTGACAGTGATTATGACAGTGACAGGCTGTCTCCTTTTGCTGTCCTTTCCTTTCTACATCATCTAATGCCATTGAATGCTTCATTCCCCATCACTTTTCCTCTTGTTTCGCCAAGGTAATCTACAACCATTGCTCATTCTCAATTACAATAAACTCACCGCAGCTAAAGCCCTTATTCATGTCTTTGCTCCCAACAAGTTAAATCAAGTAATTCCAAATCCAAGTGCCATTTTAACAATATGAAAAGTGTTAATTATTGCCAATTCACCTCTCTGGTACTGAAAATCAACTTTTACAAGTGTGGAGTCTCATTCCTTAATGTTTTAATTGTAATTGGAAATATTAAATTCCTATGTTTTTTTAAATAGTCCCTTCAATTTCTTTTCCCTCTCTCCTAATTCAACTGTTCTTCCTTACGGTTTTAATTGTTACTAGAGATAATAAAATCTTACTTTTTTTATTTTCCCTTTCTGTCTCTTTTCTTTCTCTTTTAATCAGATCTTTCCTTCCTCTTTTCATTTCTATTTTTGTACCTGATGTAATATTGAATTTACTCACCCCAATTTCCTTCTCAATCCTTGCACTGCAATTTCATAATTCTTAAGGTTAATTGGTTAAGGAGTACGCAGGACTTGCACTGTTGACTGAAGACGCAGTTGCCCAGTTTCACTCACTGTCATTATCAGCTCACACGTACAGCAACTTGTCACGCAGAATATTCAATAAAAACCTTTCTAGATGGTCTCTTCTATGCATTATAGCTCATTGTTAATGCTTTGATCTAATGATCTCCCGAATTTCGAAACCCTGCTTCACTAACTGATATAAAATGTATGTTGAATCCTTTCTTGTGAGAATAATTGGCAAAAACAAATGAGAGATTAATTGAAATGGTTTCCATTTCATTGTTTTGTCACTGAGTGGAATAAATTACAATGAGGTGCAATGAAAAACATGCATTTTCTTTAGAATTTCACTTTGTAACTTGACAGCGTGTTCGGAAATAAAGGCAGGTTGTGCCAGAGATTGTTAAGTGCAGGTGATGATATTCCTGTTAATTTGATCAGGGAGCTAAAACTCCTCCAGGCTCTGGCTGTGTCACTTCAATAGCAGACTCATAGGCTACTCCTGTCACATTAAAATTCATAGTATTCTGGTCGCTAAGCTTTTGCTGAAGAGAATTTTTAACGTAATAACAGCTGAATCATACTAAACACCCTCGGGCAGGGAATGGGGGGGGGGGGGGGGGGGAGGGGGTTGGCAAGTGTATTTGACTGACGAATGGAGGTGGAATACGAGATTTACGCACTTGGTATTTGACTCTCCTCCAGACAGAGTAGCCAGCAGAAAGATAAAATGGCCCCACCTAACATCAGATACAAAAAGTAAAGCGATTTGCTCTCGACCATGGTATGATGAGGGGGGGGGAAAGGAAGACAATTCTGGACAATTTTTCTCCACATGTAGGAACAGGCAGAGGCCATTCAGTCCCTTGAGGGGAAGCAAGGGAGGCCCAAGCTGCTTTGGGATTACCCAGAGGCGCCATCCGAACCCACCTCCTCCTGGTCAACAAGAAGATTAAAAAGGCTGCCATGGCAACCTTTATCATTTAAATAATCTTAAGAGACATGGTAGAAAACAGAGTATTTTTCTCAAAGCTCACTGATGCTCAGAGATTCAACAACTCAACATTAAAGCAACAACCTGAAACTCTCAACATCACCAAAGCATCTTTTGATGGTTACATACTGACAGCGTGCCATTGTGTAATTTAAACAAATCTAAATCCAGCTTCATTAATCCAATTACAGAATTATTTAACCAGTTTATTTTGCAAGTAAACTTGATTTTAATGATAGTTAAGTTTTAATTTCAGAGGGAACCTTGTGTGCCAAGAATGTCATTTAACAATTTGCTATTTAATATTTTTATTCATTTCTGTGTTGCGGATTATCCCATTGAAATGGATAAAATTCCTAGAGGGCTTGAAGAGTTAGATGTTGAGAGGATGTTTCGCACCTACTGGAGAGTCTAAAACTAGGGTTGGTTTCCCTGCTGGCTTTGGGATCCCGGTTTTTGTGAACAAATGAGGGTGTGAGGACTGTGCATGCCGACAGTGAGAATAGGAGAGGTGGGTGCTTCTAAGGCAGGTTGGGATTCAGGAGGGCAACTCAGCATGTGAATACCCTTGCTGACTTTCATATTAGTCATTAAATACCAAGGACAGACCGGTAGGTCCATCAAGGTGGATAGGAAACCCCTCTACTGGATCAGGATTGACCATCAATGTGGCCTTTCATAAATGCAGGCCCCACTTTGGGGCATGGACACTCCAGCTTCTGCACCCCCCCCCCAATCCCCCCCCCCCCCTCCCCTCACCGCCCCACCCACCCCCCAGCCTGCCACAGGGAGGCTGTTTCCATTGAGTTGACGGTCTCTGCACAAGGCTGGGGGACCATAGTGAAGACAGTAAAATGCTGACAAGACTGAAATACTGTCTCTAATTGGAGTCTTGACCAGCATAAGGATGTCCGCCCCCATGGATGTGGGCGGCCAATTCTCTTCCCAGCCTGCCCCGGGAAGATCTCTGGCATCAGGAATGCATCAGGTATGTCATCCCAATGTGCCTCCCAACTGTTTTTAGTGGCCCTTCACTTCCAAGCCCACCATCACAGGGCACAAGAACACAGGAACATAAGAGGTAGAAGCAGAAGTAGACCATTTGGCCTCTCGAGACTGTTCCACTAATCAATATGATCAGGGCTTCAACCCCACTTCCCCATATCCCTTGACTCTCTGAGTGACCAAATATCTGTCTATCTTAGCCTTAAATGTATTCAGCAGTAGAGTATCCACAACTCTCTGGGGTTGGGAATGCCAAAGATTTATAATCCTTTGAGTGGCGGTAGACAGTGGTTAGCACTGTTGCTTCACAGTGCCAAGGTCCCAGGTTCAATTCCCGGCTTGGGTCACTGTATGTGCAGATTCTGCACGTTCTCGCCGTGTCTACATGGGTTACCTCTGGGTGCTCTGGTTTCCTCCACAAGTCTCGAAAGACATGCTGTTAGGTGAATTGGACATTCTGAATTCTCTCTCCGTGTACCCGAACAGGTGCTGGAGTGTGGCAACCTGAGGATTTTCACAGTAACTTCATTGCAGAGTTAATATAAGCCTACTTGTGACACTAATAAAGATTATTATTATGATGAAGTAATTGCTCCTCATCTCAGTCCTGAATGATCAGCCCCCTCATCCCGAGACTCTGCCCCCCCCCCGTATTTTAGATGTCCCGATCAGGGGAAACAATCTCTGTGTCTACCCTATCAAACCCCTTCAGAATGTTGTATGTTAAAGTGAGGAAAATGAACCAGGAATATCCAGACCATGGTCTTGGGATAAGGGATCTGGTATTTAGGACTGAGATGAAGGAAAATGTCTCCAATCAGAAGATTGCTAATCTATGGAATTCTCTACTGCACAGAGCAACAAGTTGTCGAGTATAGACAAGGTTGAGATTGATAGATTTTTGGAGGAATTAAGGGACATGGGGGTAAGCAGGAAATTGTAGCGGAAGCAGAAGATCAGCCATAACCTTATTGACTGGGGGGACTTGAGGGGCTGAATGGCCTATTCCTGCTCCCATGTCGTATTTTCTTGTGTTCTTATCATTGGCTTCCACAATTTCTGGTTAACCTCACTGCCGGCGCATTACAAGTCAAAAATGTTAATAAGACCTCAAGTTGATCCTTGGCAGTTATGAAGTTATTAAATTTGAATGATAGAATCACATTTTACAAATGGTGACATAATGTATTGCTGCAGGTATATTGCACTCTAAGAATCTGTGAAACAACTCATTTTATGACTCAATATGCTTTAACTCATATGCAAAGGAACATTCCTTGTTCAAGGGACAGCAATATATTGTTCTTAGAATGAAAAAATTGAGATGAGCATGTGAATAGTTAAACAGAATCTACTGTACATTAAAGGCTGCAGTTCACAATATTATTGTGACAATGAGTCCAGCGATGATATATTGAACAATCCTTCAGCGCAAATCCTAATTTTAGTTCAACCAAACTTTAAAAATCTGATTTGTGGATGATCATTGCCTTATTCCAGCCGCAATGCAGTTTGCAAACTAGTAATCAATACTGAGGGTCTTGATTGAGGTGGGTTTGTGAGTGAGGTAATGTGCAGACTTGACTCCACAGGACAGGAATAGGGTAGGACCCTGAGAGAAAGTTGGTGGGGGGGGGGGGGTCAGGAGGTTTGGGGGGGGGGGGGGGGGGGAAGGGGAGAGATATTTAAGAGGTGCAACCTCTTGATCTGGGGGAGTGATCATCAATCATAGAGATGTCTGATACCAGGGTAGGGTCTGATCACGAGAGTGGGGGACATAGGGTTTGAAGTTGCAGGATCTTTGGGCCGGCAGTCAGATCAGGAGAGAAGTGTATTGGCCTGCGAGTACGTATTCCTATTCCTCTTAGCTCACATCCCGTGCTGTAAAGGCACTTAACCTAGGGCAGCACGGTAGCATGGTGGTTAGCATAAATGCTTCACAGCTCCAGGGTCCCAGGTTCGATTCCCGGCTGGGTCACTGTCTGTGCGGAGTCTGCACGTCCTCCCCATGTGTGTGTGGGTTTCCTCCGGGTGCTCCGGTTTCCTCCCACAGTCCAAAGATGTGCGGGTTAGGTGGATTGGCCATGCTAAATTGCCCATAGTGTCCTAAAAAAAAAGTAAGGTTAAGGGGGGGAGGCGGGGTGGTTGTTGGGTTACGGGTATAGGGTGGATACGTGGGTTTGAGTAGGGAGATCATAGCTCGGCACAACATTGAGGGCCGAAGGGCCTGTTCTGTGCTGTACTGTTCTATGTTCTATGTTCTATGTTCTAACCTTTTTTAACCCGAGATGCCCTCACATTCCTTTGGGCAGCATTCCGGAGGCCCAGGAAACTTGGCTGACCAGGGCTAAACCCAGAAAACAGTTTATTAAAAGCCAGACAGACTTGCTACATTTTTCAGTGACCAACAAGCCACTCGGGAGTTTGTTGGTTGCCTGCCAAACCCCATCCAATCCCGACCCAGTTAAAATCAGGAGTTGGGGGTGGGTGGAGGGGTGGAGATGGGGTGGCTTTGGGAACAGGTTAGCGTCTGATTTGAGATTCTTAAAATTTTAACCTCATACCTGACCTGAACCCACTCTCTTTTATGTGGCTAAAATTCCCCCGATTCATCTCCTTCAATAAAGATATTATGGAAACATTAGTGAATCTTGACTCATTAGTGACACCAGAGACTGAAGTAAGAATAATTCAATAATTGATCACTGTGCTGTGAGGTTTGCAAAGGCACAAAATTTGGTTCGAACATGCATTAGATGCTGAGAGGCTGGAGAATAATACTTGCCTTTGTTACCTCCAGACTTAATTAATTCAACTAGCTTCCCATCTTCCATGGTCGATTAACCTGAGCTCAGAAACTGTTTCTTGTATCTTAACTCGCAACAAGTCCTGTTCATCTGCCACCTTCTGATTGATTGATTGTGCTCTATGCTCAATGATCTACATTGGCTCAGTCCAGCTGCACCCTTGTTTTCAAAATCCTCCATGACCTTGCCCATCCTATCTCTGTGATCTCCTGCCCTACAGTCCTCTGGGACCTCTGTGCACCACCGGTTTTGATCTCTATAACATTCCTGATTTTAATGGCTCCATCATTGGCGGCTGTGCTTTCAGCTGTCTGGGCCCTAAGCTTTGGAATTCCCTCCCTCCACCTCTCTGCCTCTCTCTCCTCTTTTAAGAACCTCCTTAAAACCTACCTCATTTACCAAGATTTTGGTCACCTGTCTTAATATCTCTTTATGTGGAATTTGTTCGATAACACTCCTGTGAAGCACATTTGGATATTTTTACTACCTTAAATGCGCTACAAAAATATTGTTTCCTTTCAATTTGTACTCCAGGAGCAAAGGATTCAGATTACAATCAACATCCTTTGCCCATGTAGTATGAATTGTTGTGATTGTTTGAAATTTGGCATTTTGTATTTGTCCTGATGGGTGCAAGATGAAAAACTTCAGCAACATGCCTCTCTTTTCCTCAATATTCAAGCCCTGCACCACCAAGTGACTATTTTAAGTCAGTACATTTTGTCTATGTAAGTTTAAAGTTCATGTACATATCTTTTACAGAATGCAGAAGCCAGCTATGATTTCAGCAGCAATGATCCATATCCATACCCACGCTACACGGATGATTGGTTTAACAGGTAATTTAGACACAAGTGGGTCATTTTCTAGTGGTGCCAGGAAGCATTGAGCAAGCTAGTTAACTGACAGAGTGCATACTCTCTTGCTGAATTATAAATCAGGGCTTCTTGTGGAGAGCAGAGAGCATCTGGGTTATGTTTGGTATTGATTCTTTTAAGGCATGCATTCCGTGCAAAATATTTTAATGCACTTTATGTTGTCGAGCTTGTCCACAGTAAAATGTATATTCCTTTAGGGGTTAAAGGCAAATATCCTTTCGGCTTTTACAGAATTCTTGCCTATCTATTGATATTGGAAATGTCTTTGAGCCTCTTTGACCTATTATCTTATATTCAAGTTACTGCACTGAAACAGCAAGCCAGAAATAGCTCCTGATTGCACTAAGTTCCAGAAAGGGAGAGATGTGAATTGTTTGCCAGTTTTGTGTTTAATCGATATGCCCAAAAACTTTGCTCAAGTATCGTTAAAATAATCACCATATCACCATCCACCTCCAAAAAATGAATAGTTGAGTAGATTAATATTCATTATAATTCAAAAATTAAAATGCATGGTAGCACAGTGGTTAGCACTATTGCCTCACAGCGCCAGGGTCCCAGGTTCGATTCCCAGCTTGGGTCACTGTCTGTGCGGAGTCTGCACATTCTCCCCGTGTCTGCGTGGGTTTCCTCCGGGTGCTCCAGTTTGCTCTCACAAGTCCCGCCTATTGGGTAATTTGGACATTCTGAATTCTCCTTCAGTGTACCTGAACAGGTGCCGGAATGTGGCGACTTGGGGATTTTCACAGTAACGTCATTGCAGTGTTAATGTAAGCCTACTTGTGACAATAATAAAGAATAATTTATTATTGATTGATAATAAATCATAATTGCCCGTGATATAACAATAGTACTGGCCCGCAAAGGATATCAGTGTGCAGTGATTACTACAGGTACGGCGGTAGAACCCTGCCTGCTGGCTCCGCCCAGTAGGCGGAGTATAAATATGTGTGCTCCCCATATAGCAACCATTTTGTCAGCTGCTGTAGGAGGCCACACATCTCTGTGTAATAAAGCCTCGATTACATTCTACTCTCGTCTCGTCGTAAGTGATAGTGCATCAATCATTTTGATTATATTAATTATCCTTGTATTTATTTATTTCAAAACATAAGTAACAATATTTAAAATCTGTTATAAAACACCAGCAGAATTGAATATCTTAGTCTTAATTGCCTGTAATGGAAATGCAGCAGTAATGTACAAAAAATTGTAAAAAAAACACGTGTTAAATAATGATCAAAATTTTCATTTAACATTAGAATTTCTAACAATATGTGTCATCTGAACTGATGAGTGACATCAATCAGGGCTGTTTTCCCCTTGCTGGGATATCTCGAGCACGGGATCACGATCTCAGAGTAAGGCGTCAACCATGTAGCACTGAGATGTGGAGCAAGGTCTTTACTCAGAGAGTTGTGAATCTCTGGAATTCCCCATCCCAGAGGACCCTGGACACCTAGTTGTTGAGTTGAGTATGTTCAAAGTTGTGAGATTTACTCTCACAAGAATGTAGGTCTCACAGAACAGCATAGGATGTTTTTTATGGAGAAACTAGACAAACAAACATGGGAGAAAGGGATTGATGGAATTTTTGTTTGTGGGAGATGAAGGGTGACACAGTAGCATAGTGGTTAGCACAGTTGCTTCACAGCTCCAGGGTCCCAGGTTCAATTCCCGGCTTGGCTCACTGTCTGTGAGGAGTCTGCATGTTCTCCCCGTGTCTGCGTGGGTTTCCTCCGGGTGCTCCAGTTTCCTCCCACAGTCTAAAGATGTGCGGGTTAGGTGGATTGGCCATGCTAAATTGCCCTTGGTGTCCAAAAAGGTTAATAATTATAATAACCTTTTATTGTCACAAGTATAAAGATACTGTGAAAAACTCCTAGTCTCCACGTTCCGGCGCCTGTTTGGGTAAGTTGGTATGGCATTTGAACCCAAGCTGCTGGCTTTGTTGTGCATCATAAATCAGCTGTCTAGCCCATTGAGCTAAACCAGTTAGGTGGGGTTACTGGGCTATGGGTTAGGGTGGAGGTGTGGACTTAGGTAGGGTGTTCTTTCCAAGGGCCGGTGCAGACTCTTTCAACACTGTAAATTTTATGTAAGTCTATGAAAAGGGGTTGGAGGAGGTTCATGTGCAGCATTAACACCAGCACGGACGCACAAGGCCGAATGGCCTGTTTCAGTACATTCTGTGTAATCCCCATGGCTGGGAATATCATAGAATAGATTCACTACAGTGCAGAAGAAGGCAATTTGTCCTATTGAATCTGCATCGGCCTCGCAAAGAACACCCTACCTATGCCCAAAACCCACCCTATCCCCTTAACGCAGTAACCCCACCTAACCTTTTGAACACTAAGGGGAAATTTTATCATGCACAATCCACCTAACCTGCGCTTCTTTGAACTGTGGGAGGAAACCGGAGCACCCAGAGGAAACCCACGCAGACACGGGGAAAATGTACTAACTCCACACAGACAGTGACCCAAGGCGGGACTTGGTCCCTTGCACTGTGAGTCAGCAGTGCTAACCACTGTGCTACCGAGCTGCCCATATCCTGGGAGCTGCTCCCGTTCCACTGTTGGGGCTTCCCCAGAAGCTTCAGCAGATATGCCATCTCTGTGCCAAAACAGGATTTCACCAGTAACAGGTCTGTGTCAACTCTGGACTCATGGTGCGTCAACAGGATCATTTTAAATATTCCCTCAGGTATCTTGAAGGTTTTCTCCCTAGAATATCCCTGGTTTTGTGAAAAAAGTGCGGTTATAAGCCTCTTATGCTTTAATTATCATCAAGATATATAGGAGGTACATTATTGAACCTGTGCATTGACACAACTGGCTAATTGTCCAGTGGTACTAGTTGTGGATTTTAATAATTCAAGGAGTTCACAGTGCTGGTAAACAGTTAGGGAATATGTAGGAATATGATATAATCAACACAATTTTCATTATGGGATGAGACTAATCCAATGGTAATAAGCGAAAGTTAATTCGTAGTCATGGACAGTCGTACTCAAATGTAATCTGTATTTATTGTTCAACTCTTGGCCACAGTAATTGCTGTATTTACAGTGGGTTGCACATTTCCTTTGTGATATATCTCCATTTTTAATTGCAATTTTTCAGTGTCCAATAGGGGCAACAACACAGTGTTTAGCACTTCCATCTCCAGGGACCGGGTTCAATTCCGGCCTTGGGTGACTCTCTGTGTGGAGTTTGCACTTTCTCCATGTGTCTGCGTGTGTTTCCTTTGGGGGTGCTCTGGTTTCCTCCCACGGTCCAAATAAGTGCAGGTTAGATGAATTGGCCTTCCTGAATTACCCCTTAGTATCCAAATATGTGCAGGTTAGGTGGGGTTATGGGATTGCAGGGGTGTGGACCTGGGTACGGTTCACCTTCAGAAGGTCAGTGCAGACTTTATGGGCCGAATGGCCTCCTTCTGCACTGTAGGAATTCTATGGTTCTATATCAAGGAACACAGTTAGTTTTGGAACTCCCAAAGTGTTGTGGTAACTTGTTATTTCAGGTGTTTTGTTAAGTCTATATTTTCCATGCTGTGCACACTTCACAGCAAGACTGATCATTTCATTTCTTCCAAAGCCTTAATCAAGATCTTCAGTGAGTTATGAAGCAACATTATTCTAAGTGTTTCTGGAATGGGAGTAACACTGATTTCAGGTTTAATGAATGATATTAAAGCAAAATGCTGTGTTACCTTGTTTGTAACTTCTTATTGGCTACAGCATATACATTCAAGCTATTATTCGCAAAACATATGAAAATATAACCCTAAGTGAGTGTGGTGTTGAATAAGGATTCTGTCTAAACATTCCATACACTGTCTAAACATTCCAACTTAAAGAAAGAGAATTGTTGAAGGTTTTTCTAAAATAAACTTTTCTGTTCAAACAAAATAATAATGTTAAACAATAGTATTCTGGCTCGTTTGGAATGGGATCATGTGATTGAATTAGTCAATCCTATAGGCTTAGACTAATGAACCAGCGACATGGGTTCAACTCCCACCTCGGGAGCTGTGGAATTTAAATTGAGTTAATTGTATATGGAATAAAAAGCTAGCATTAGTTCAAAGTGACCATGAAATTAATGAATTGCCATTTAAAAAAAAATCTGGTTCACTCTTGCCCTTTAAGGAAGGAAATCTGCCATCCTTACCAGGTCTGGCCTCCATGTGACTCCAGACCCACAGCAATGTGGTTGACTCTAAAATGACCCAGCAAAACACTCAGCTGTCAATAAGGCAGCTCACTATCTACTCAAGGGCAATCAGGGGTGGGCAATAAATATTGACCTTATCAGAGATGTCTACAGCTCCTTAATGAATTACAAAATAATAATTTGAGTGTTTTTTTGGTCTAACAATTATGGAACTTTCTTCTGCAGCCATGGAACGAGGTGTGCTGGTGAAGTATCTGCTGCTGCCAATAACAACATATGTGGTGTGGGGGTGGCTTACTCGTCAAGAGTGGCAGGTATGGCATATTTTTAAGGCTGTGTAAAGGGCCAACAATAGGGATGAAACAAGGGGGAGCAGACATGCCCATTGCAATTTTTGAATGCAAAACGTAATTAAGTGATAAGAAGAAAAACAACTATTCTTTTTACAAAAATATCACTGCTTAAGGATAACATGTTAATTTATTTTTTTGTCTGATTACACCCCTGTGAAACCGCTTGGGTTTGAAATTGCCAAAGAATTGCATCCTTTTCTTGTCAACAAATTTCATTTTTTCCTGCCCGGTTTATTTAAATGAACAGTATTTGCCCAGGATTTGAGCAGTCTTTGAACTAGAACAGAAATGAAAATTTGTTTGTGATGCAATAAATCTTCAATATTCAAAGATAACCTGCCCACATGATGCTGAAGGGGTTGGAGTCAGTTAGCTCAGTTTAGCTGGCCAGAGTATGCCAGAGTTATACCAACAGCATAGGTTCAATATCAGCTGTGGAACTCTTGGAGGCCTGTCTCTTTGCCTTGCCCCCATGCTCAAACTCTCCCATTAAAAGAGAAGAAGAGACGGTTCCTTGAGGTCAATGTATAATTAATTACCTTACCTCATATGGCTGTAATTATTTTTATTCGTTCATGGGATGTGGGCATCGCTGGCTGGGCCAGCATTTGTTGCCCAACGGCATTTAAGAGTCAACCAGATTGTTGTGGGTCTGGAGTCACATGTAGGCCAGACCAGGTAAGGGTCTTACCTTCCCTAAAGGACATTAGTGAACCAGATGGGTGTTCACAACACTCGACAATGGTTTTATAGTTATCATTAATTCCAGATTTTTGTTATTGAATTCAAATTCCACTATCTATCCTGGTGGGATTCAAACCCATGTTCCCAGAGCATTACCCTGCATCTCTGGATTACTAGTCCAGTGACAGTGCCACTATGTCACTGTCTCCCCTCAAAATGGCTGCAGTTGAGCACTCTACCTCCTCCTGGACTGCTGTGAGATCTGAGGGATGTGACATCATTGGAATCTGATTTTGAGTGCTATGTATGTGGGGATACTCACTGACCAGTGGTGAGATATTGCCCTGTTACACATGAGTTTTTAAAAATCCTGACATTATCTCCAAACAATACATTGATACCATAACGCACTGCATTCCCTCATGTGCCATTCTATTTTCTTCTCAATATTTTCAGCGTTATTCAGTAACATGTTCAGCTTGGACATATACTTCATCCAGTAGTTGTCCTCCAATAGCACCCTAAAACATAGGTGCACAGACATGACATACTCTGTCACTTGGATGCTCCCTTATTTTCATAAAGTGATCCAGATAGAGAAATAAGCTTCCAGTAGCAAGAATAAACTAGAATATTCCAACACTATCAAAAGAAATTACTAAAAAGATAAACACGGACCATCCAAACATCCAGCCTTAACTCACATCAAGTCCCATTCAACCCTGTGCTCACTTACCTAGACTGGCTCCTTGACCACCTTGATTTTAAAATTATCATCCTTGTTTTCAAATCCCTCCATGGTCTCCCCTCCCCCCTCCCTATCACTGTAACCCCCTCCAGCCCCACAAATTTTCAAATTATCCACACTCATCTAAACCTAGTCTCCTGTGCAATCTAGTCTATATCCAATTATAATAGATGTCACCAAAATATCTGCCTTCCATTCCAATCACAAAGATTTACCTGCATTGCGATTCACACAGCTGCGTCTGTCCTCAAAATAGAAATAGAAATAGAGAAATAGAAATATAGAAATACAGCACAGAACAGGCCCTTCGGCCCACGATGTTGCACCGAACTTTTGTCCTAGGTTAATCATAGAATTTTGGACAATTTGTCATGGCCAATCCACCCAACCTGCACATCTTTGGACTGTGGGAGGAAACCGGAGTACCCGGAGGAAACCCACGCAGTCACGGGGAGGATGTGCAGACTCCACACAGCCAGTGACCCAAGTCGAAATCGAACTTGGGACCCTGGAGCTGTGAAGCAATTGTGCTATCCACAATGCTACCGTGCTGCCCTTAAGAAGTTAACCTACACTCCCTTATTCTACCCTAATCCAAGTACCTATCCAATAGCCGCTTGAAGGTCCATAAATTTTCCGACTCAACTACTACCACAGGCAGTGCATTCCATGCCCCCACTACTCTCTGGGTAAAGAACCTACCTCTGACATCCCCTCTATATCTTCCACCATTTATCTTAAATTTATGTCCCCTTGTAATGGTGTGTTCCACCCGGGGAAAAAGTCTCTGACTGTCTACTCTATCTATTCCCCTGATCATCTTATAAACCTCTATCAAGTCGCCCCTCATCCTTCTCCGTTCTAATGAGAAAAATGTTGCTCATATAGAAAATCAACCCTTAGGTCACAAAGGTCAGGCACCAGTGGTACGGTTAATCTTCCTAAATTCAGGTTGCAATCGCTCGGTGACCAGCGATGGGCTGCAGCTGCTGAGCGTGACCAGGATACCTATGACCCTCTGCACTAATTATTCTACAATGAATATGGATTTGAAAAAAATAGATTTTCAGCTGCTAAGAAACAGCATGGGATCATTTCGGTTCTGGATGTTAAGGCAAATTGTACAATATTGGCTTGGTTCCTCCATTATCTCCTGGTCTTCTATTCTATTATATAATGCACTGTTACATAATATTGCAAAATGCACTGTTATGTATGATTTAAAACAAAATTGTACCACATAAATACAACGTCTGCAAGAGCAGGTCAGAGACTGGCAATGCTGAAGTGAGTAACTCATCTCCTGACTCCCCAAAGTCCACCACATACAAGTCACAAGTCAGGAGTGTGGTGGAATACTCTCCACTTGCCTGGATGAGTGCAGCTCCAGCAACACTCAAGAAGCTCGGCACCATCCAGGACAAAGCAGCCTGCTCGACTGGCGCCCCATTCACCACCTTTTAAAGGTCACGCCCTCCACCACTGATGTACAGTGACAGCTATGTGTACAATCTACAAGATGCATTGCAGCAATTTGCAAAGGCTTCTTTGTCAAGCACTCGTGAACTCTATCCACCAAGAAGGACAAGGGCAGCATATGCCTGGGAACACCACCTCCTCCAACCTCCCCTCCAAGTCACTCACCACCCTGACTTGGAAATATTTTGCAGTTCCTTCACTGTCGCTGGGTCAAAATCCTGGAACTTCCCTCCCACTAATGACATTGTGGGTGTACCTAAGACCTCATGTAACAGTTCAAGAAGGTGGCTCATCACCACCTTCTCAAGGGCAATTAGGAATGAGCAATTAAAACTGGCCACGCCAGCAATGCCCATGTCCCATGAAAGAATAATTTTAAAAAAAAGTCAATTAGAACAACTGATTAAGGGGGGGAGGGTCAAGGAGACGATAATGCCCACCTTACAGTCTAGTTCATAATCTAAACACTCTCCCCCAACTTCCACCGTGTGGCTATTCAATTGACACAATGGTAACTTCAGACTTTTGCACTCATTCTAACTTGTTGGCAAATGATGGCTGCATTCATCCGTGGGGCAGCACGGTAGCATGGTGGTTAGCATAAATGCTTCACAGCTCCAGGGTCCCAGGTTCGGTTCCCGGCTGGGTCACTGTCTGTGCGGAGTCTGCATGTCCTCCCCGTGTGTGCGTGGGTTTCCTCCGGGTGCTCCGGTTTCCTCCCACAGTCCAAAGATGTGCGGGTTAGGTGGATTGGCCATGCTAAATTGCCCGTAGTGTTCTAAAAAGTAAGGTTAGGGAGGGGAGGGGTTGGGTTACGGGTATAGGGTGGATACGTGGGTTTGAGTGGGGTGATCATTGCTCGGCACAACATTGAGGGCCGAAGGGCCTGTTCTGTGCTGTACTGTTCTATGTTCTATGTTCTATTCGTTTTTGAGAGTGAGGTAACCTCGTGGCAGTAATGTTTAAATCCCATTATGAAGATATTAAGACAGAGGCACATCCACAGACAGGTTTGAGGCAGCTTCTGACATTGGGAGCTTTGAAGCGAATCAACATCAATAATGTCCATCAAAGCTGAATAATATTGAAATTAATTAACTTACAAAAAACAACTCCCACGCTGCTGTAGAAAGTAAACAGCAATGGCAGATAATAGAATATTCACTCAATCCATTATGTAATAAAACAAAATCGTAGTATGTTCAATCATAAATCAATATTCTACTTCAGGGCTTACAATTGACTGGGTATTCCTCGGAATAGGCTGGGCATTCCCGTCGCTATGTGGAAGAACGTAACAAACAGGAGTAGGAAATGGTAATTCAGCCCCTCAATCCTGTTCCACCATTGAAAAAGAGCATATGTTTTGGGGTTGCGAAAAATTGGGAAGATCCTGGGTGGGAGTGTTCGCGGTCTTAGCCAGGGTAGTGGAGGAGGTGGACCCGGATCCTTTGGTGGCAATATTTGGGGTTTCAGAGAAGCCGGAGCTCATGGAGAGGAGGAAGGCCAATATTCTGGCCTTCGCCTCTCTGATTGCACGGTGGCGAATTTTGCTGGAGTGGCGGTTGGCATCGCCACTGGGCGTAGCGGCATGGTTGGGTGACCTGTACGACTTTGTGCAGTTAGAGAATATAAAGTATGAGTTAAGGGGCTCAGAGGGATGTTTGAGAAAAGTTGGGGGATGTTTGTGACCGTGTTTGAGAAGCTGTTTGTCGTAGAGGTGTGGGGTGAGGGGGGGGGGAGGGGTGAAAAACAGGAAAACTCAGTACAGACTGTATAGTTGATTGTTGGGAAGTATGTTTCCCGGGGTGTTTATTTGTTGTAACTTGCTTCGATACATGTTTGTAATAAAATACATTTTAAGAAAAAGAAAAAGATCATGGCTAATATTCTGCCTTAATTTCTCTTTTTACCCAATCCCCACTTCACCTGATTCCCTTTGAGTCCAAACATCTAGCAACCAGAATCATGAGAATACTGAATGATTCAGCATCTATAACTATCCGGGGGTCGTGAATTCCAAAGATTCACCATCCTCTGAGTGAAGAAATTTCTCCTCATCTCAGTCCTAAGTCACCTGTCCCTTATGCTGAGACTGACTCCGCATTCTAGAATTTCCAGCCCAGGAAGAAACAGCCTCTCAGCATCTACTCTGTCAAACCTTTGAGGAATTCCATACATTTCAATGTGATCACCTCCCATTCTTCTAAACTCCAGAGAGTATTGGTTATTCTACTCAAACCCCCCTTACAGGACAGGACCCAAGGAATCAATTAGGAAAACGTGACAACTCCAGGGGCTGCATTTTACAGGGTGGGGGTTGGAGGACATGGAAGGAAAGTTGGCAGAAAGCTGGCATGCTGGGAAGAGAATAGAACATAGAACATTACAGCACAGTACAGGCCCTTCGGCCCTCGATGTTGTGCGGTCCTGTGAAACCCCTCTAAAGTCCTTCTACACTATTCCCTTATCGTCCATATGCCTATCCAATGACCATTTGAATGCGTTTAGTGTTGGCGAGTCCACTACTGTTGCAGGCAGGGCATTCCACGCCCTTACTACTCTCTGAGTAAAGAACCTACCTCTGACATCTGTCCTATATCTATCTCCCCTCAATTTAAAGCTATGTTCCCTCGTGCTGGACATCACCATCCGAGGAAAAAGGCTCTCAATGTCCACCCTATCTAATTCTCTGATCATCTTGTACGCCTCAATTAAGTCACCTCTTAACCTTCTTCTCTCTAACGAAAACAGCCTCAAGTCCTTCAGCCTTTCCTCATAAGATCTTCCCTCCATACCAGGCAACATCCTTGTAAATCTCCTCTGTACCCTTTCCAAAGCTTCCACATCCTTCCTATAATGTGGCGACCAGAACTGGTGGGGGTGGTGGTGGTGGTGGTGGTGGTGGTGGTGGTGGTGGGGGGGTGGGCCCGGCGGCGGTTGGAGGGTAGGAGGTGAGAGGAGAGAGAGGCTGACACTGTTGGGTGTCCCTGTGCACACCGGGTGCCCCCCCACCTTGAAAGAGGTGACTCCCCTTCTTTCCCATTGTTTTTCATCGAGGCTACACCTATTCACTTGCCCGAGATAAAAATATTATAGCATGGGCAGCGTATTATCCCAGTCAATAAACTTGCGAAAAAGACTAAGATATATTTAATTATCTATTTAAATACGGCATGCTGCTGATTTCAGTGGTCAGCATGGCGGTGGTGGGCTAGCTTTTTCGACATAGTTCATCCCCTCCCCCCCCCACCCCCCACCCGAGCCGGAATCACACTTTAGGGGTTGGGGGTGAGTTGGTGGGGATGTAAAATCCAGCCCTAAGGCAAGTATATCCTTATTGGATGAGGGACAATCACATACACAGTACTCCAGGTGTGGTCTTCCCAAAGTCCGACATAATTGCACCAAAACCTCCTTATCGTTATACTTAAGTGACCTTATAACTAAGACTAATATACCATTTACCTTCCTGATTTATTGCATCTTAACTTCAGTGATTCATTTACAAGGACACTGAAATCTCTTGGAATACCAAATCCTGTATAATAATTAGAATAATTAGGGTGGCACGGTAGCACAGTGGTTAGCACTGTCGCTTCACAGCGCCAGGGTACGGGTTCGATTCCCGCTTGAGTCACTGTCTGTGCAAAGTCTGCATATTCTCCCCGTGTCTGCGTGTGTTTCCTCCGGGTTTCCTCCCACAAGTCCCAAAAGATGTGCTTGTTAGGTGAATTGGACATTCTGAATTCTCCTTCTGTGCACCAAAACAGGTGCCGGAATGTGGCGGATAGGGGATTTTCACAGTAACTTCATTGCAGTGTCAATGTAACCCTACTTCTGACACTGATAAAGAGTATTATTATTATAATTAGATGTTGTAAAATAATAATGTTGAGGGAAAAAATGCCTAGTCATATTAAAATAAAACAGTGCTATTTCCAATGAACTATAATTATGACATTAAGAAATGGATTGAAGCTGATGACCTCTCAATATTCCACAGGGATCCGTATGCTGGATCAGCCATTCATGACTGACATTATAGAAGCCTCTTCGATCAGTCACATGCCTCAGATTATAGATATCTACAGTGCCAGCTGGGGGCCAACTGATGATGGCAAAACAGTGGACGGGCCTCGCGAGTTGACCTTGCAGGCCATGGCTGATGGTGTTAATAAGGTGAGGAGGGCGGAGGGAGGGGTTCCAGAGGAAGTACAGGACCTCGTTGCTGCAACATGTTTAAACTAGTATGGGAAAGAGGAAGGCACTTGCCGGCACAAATGTGATAGGGTTAATTTCTGTTGTGCCGATGGATTCAGTAACCCCCTGGTGGAAATTGTATACTAGCCTTTTTTGCCCAGATTGAAATGTTTGACTTCTGTGATTTGATCGTTGAACAATCATGTTGATCAGAGCTGGAACATAACTGGTCACGTTGTTGACGAGGTAACAGCAGAGAGCGAAATGTTAATGAAATCACATTCTGCTGGATACTCAAAACCAACACAAAACATTTGAGTTTTATATCAGCCACAGAACGATGTTGATGTGCTGAAATTTGTGGTACTGCAACACATAGCAACACATCCAAACTTGCGGCCTCTATCACCGAGCAGAATAAGAGCAGTAGATTCATGGGAACAGCACCACCGACAAGTTCTCCTCCAATCCACTCACCATCCTGACTTAGAAATGTATCGCCATTTCTTCACTGTCTCTGATTGGAGGCATTCTTGGAGAATGATCATGTGACATCTTATCGTGTGAGGCCCAAGCCCATGACATTGTTGCATTTACCATCTAAAGCTTGGCTCCCCTGTCATTATTTCACAGCAACAGTTGCTGTGTGAAAATCAGGAGGTCAGGCCAGGGGAATAATGAAATCAGGTGTGGGAAAGTGAGAGAAGATGGCAGAGGGCATTCAGCGAACAAATGAGAGGTGGGAACATTTTTGATTCCACTAGTAACTGATAGTAACTCTGGTAACACTCAGAAACTCATAGAATCCCAGAAGGAGGCCATTTGGCCCATCAAGACTGCACTGACCCTTTTTGAATGAGCTACCCATTTACACTCCCCCGTCCTATCCCCATAACCCCATAGCCTAACTTGCACATCAAGGGGCAATTTAACATGGCCAGTCCTCCTAATCTGCACATCTTTGGACTGTGGGAGGAAACCGGTGCACCCAGAGGAAACCCATGCAGACATGGGGAGAACGTGCACAGCCCACACAGACAGTGACCCTGGACCAGAATTGAACCAGATCCCTGGCACTGTGAGGCAGCAGTGCTAATATGCACTATGCAGCCCGAATCTCCTTATAACCAATACAGTCACTCTATGACCATGCCATAGAATCTTCTAGGACTGACGGAGGAGACCCTTTCGCTTGTCATAACTGTGCTGGCCTTTTGAAAGCACCGTCCGATGTAATTCCATCCCAGCTTTTTCCCAACCATCCGGCAAATTAGTAATTCGCAAATACATGTCCGTTTGCAGTAATAGGTGTAAAACCCCTAAATTTCTAACCTGGCTGGTAATGTATCCCTTGAGGTCTCATGCATTTTAAAGAGAACTGGATTTAGTTTGTACAGAGAGATATGCGGCCAAGCAATAATAGAATGTTGACCAAACAAACGGAGGTGCTTCAGCACCTCGAGCCTGTGCTGGCAAGAGTAACTTCGCTAATCTCATTCCCCCAGCCGTACCCTGAAAATGTTTTCCCCTCACATGCTTATCCAATTCCCTTTTGAAAACCACGATTGAATCTGCCTCCACCATACTCCCATGCAGCGCATTCCAGATCCTAAACTACTCTGTAAACTCGAGAAAGGTTCCTGTCACCATTGTTCTTTTTAAACCATTCATCTCATAGCAGTTGTCAGTGGCTCTCAACCCTCCCTCCCCGATGGAGCAATTTCTCCCTGTCCACGCTGTCTAGATCTCTCATGATTTTGAAGACCTCTGTTAAATCTTTTCTCAGTCTTCTCTTTTCCAAGAAGAGCAGCGCCAACGTCTCCAAACTACCTACTGAACTGAAGGCGATATTTTGGATTTTTTTCAAATGCAAATGTCTTTGCATTTTGATTTAGTATCTACTTTGTGTGAAACGTCTGACTTCTGGAAGTCAGTTTGTATAACGTAGGCGCGAGAAACTTTGTCATTTGTTAGCTAGTTCTGCTTTAGCACCTCTGGCAAAGGAAACAGAGCTGCTGAGTGTTCAAAACATTGTTTGTCACAAGCTGCTGCAATGTATGAGAAAGGATTAGCTTGTCTGTCTCATGTTGCAATGCGAACAATAAGTGGGGATTTGATTCAGTGGTGAATCAAAACACTGGCCTTTCACCTGCGCATTATGGATGGAATTTCCAGACAATACTGATGGGTTGAAGGTTTTCTTGCATTGCTAGTAGTGGCGGCGCCAGGTCTGAACTATCAGACTAGTTTGTAAGGATTTTGAGTCCATAACACAGGTGCCTGTTATTCGAGTCCTATTTGTGGTGCAGTGGGTAGCACTCTTACAGCTGGAATAGAAGCTCTGGGTTCGAGTCCAATGCCAGGACTAGTTGGTCACAGAAGGAGTGTTCAGAACGCAGTTCAAGGGGCTGATAATCAGCTCGGAGATCCTTCCACCACTTCCCCACTATTCCCCAAATAATCAGCTCAGAGATTCCTCCACCACTTCCCTTCTATTCCCCAAATAATCAGCTCAGAGATTCCTCCACCACTTCCCTTCTATTCCCCAAATAATCAGCTCGGAGATTCCTCTACCACTTCCCTACTATTCCCCAAATAATTAGCTCGGAGATTCCTCTACCACTTCCCTACTATTCCCCAAATAATCAGCTCGGAGATTCCTCCACCACTTCCCTTCTATTCCCCAAATAATCAGCTCGGAGATTCCTCCACCACTTCCCCACTATTCCCCAAATAATCAGCTCGGCGATTCCTCCACCACTTCCCCACTATTCCCCAAATAATCAGCTTGGAAATCCTTCCACCACTTCCCCACTATTCCCCAAATAATTAGCTCGGAGATTCCTCCACCACTTTCCCATTATTCCCCAAATAATCAGCTCGGAGATTCCTCCCCCACTTCCCCACTATTCCCCAAATAATCAGCTTGGAAATCCTTCCACCACTTCCCCACTATTCCCCAAATAATCAGCTTGGAAATCCTTCCACCACTTCCCCACTATTCCCCAAATAATTAGCTCGGAGATTCCTCCACCACTTTCCCATTATTCCCCAAATAATCAGCTCGGAGATTCCTCCCCCACTTCCCCACTATTCCCCAAAAAATTAGCTCGGAGATCCTTCCATCACTTCCCCACTATTCCCCAAATAATCAGCTCGGAAATTCCTCCACCACTTCCCTACTATTCCCCAAATAATCAGCTCAGAGATTCCTCCACCACTTCCCTACTATTCCCCAAATAATCAGCTCGGAGATCCTTCCACCACTTCCCCACTATTCCCAAAAAAGAGTAAATCTGGATGTGAAGATACGCTAACAACAATAGCTCCGAGTCCTCAAAAACTAGAATTAACATAGAACAGTACAGCACAGAACAGGCCCTTCGGCCCTCGATGTTGTGCCGAGCCATGATCACCCTACTCAAACCCACGTATCCACCCTATACCCGTAACCCAACAACCCACCCCCCCCCTTAACCTTACTTTTTTTTTAGGACACTACGGGCAATTTAGCATGGCCAATCCACCTAACCCGCACATCTTTGGACTGTGGGAGGAAACCCGAGCACCCGGAGGAAACCCACGCACACACGGGGAGGACGTGCAGACTCCGCACAGACAGTGACCCAGCCGGGAATCGAACCTAGGACCCTGGAGCTGTGAAGCATTTATGCTAACCACCATACTACCGCGCTGCCCAATAATAACCTCAGCTGATACTGGAATTGAACCCACACTGTCAGGCCCCAGTCCAGCATCACTAATCAACTGTCTAGTCAACTGAGCTAAACCTTCAACATGATGTGGAGGCACTGGTGAAACAAAGATTTACTGGGATGGAGTCAGAACTGTGAGGTTATAACTATCAGGAAAGGATTGACAGGCTGGCTGTCTTTGCTCTTTGGAAGTGAAGGCTAAGGGGTGACCTCAGAGATCTTTAACAACATGGATGGTTTTGATAGTGTGGATATGGAGACAACGGGCGGTTTTCCCCGGCTGTTCCTGTTGGTGGAATCTTCCAGTCCTGTCAACCGGGGCCCCCATCCGATTCCCTGACGGGGGAGAGTGCAACATCCGGAAACCCCGTCGACAGCGACGGGATGGACCGATCCTGCTGCTGGTCAATGGTGGGCTGCCTCTTTTGCTGCAAAACACACCGTGGGAATGTGGAAAATCCCACCTTTGTTTGCAAAGGAGCCAAATGAGATGCCATTAATATAAATAGGGAGCTGTTGAAGAAAATTATCTTTTTCCTTATTCTTTCATGGCACATGGGTATCACTGGCAAGGCCAGCATTTTCTGCCTGTGTCTTAATCTGAGTGGCTTGCTGAGCCAGGGGGCAGTTAAGAGTCATGCGTGTTGCTCTGGGTCTAGAGTCACATGGAGGGCAGACTGGGTAAGTAATAATCATAGAGTCATACAGTACAGAAGAGGCCCTTTGGCCCATCGAGTCAGCACCGACAAAACTACGCTAAATCTACACTTATCCCACCTTCCAGCACTTGGCCCATAGCCTTGAATATGATGACATTTCAAGTGCTCATCCATGTACCTTTTAAAGATTTTGTGGTTTCCTGCCTCTGCTACCCTCCCAGACAGTGCATTCCAGACTCCCACCACCCTCTGGGTGAAAGATATTTCCACAAATCCTCTCTCAGCCCCTCACCTTAAAATTTTGCCCGCTCATTAGGGCAGCACGGCGGCACAGTGGTTAGAACTGCTGCCTCACAACGCCAGGGACCAGGTTCAAATATGGCCTCAGGTAACTGTGTGAAGTTTGCACATTCTCCCTGTTTCTGCGTGGGTTTCCTCCAGGTGCTCAGGTTTCCTCCCACAGTCCAAAGATTTCCTTCCCTGATGACAGTTGTCATGGTCACCACCACTGAGATTTGCTTTGGATTTATTAATTGAATTTAAATTCCTCCAGCTACTATGGTGGGGTTTGAACCCCTGTCCCCAGAGCTCAGGCCTCTGGATTACTAATCCAGTGACATTACTACTATGCCACCATCTCCACCATATGTTTAAGTGGATACTATAAACACACAATTGGAGAAGGGAGCAGAGGATGATGAGAAAAGGTATAAAGAGGTTTGAGTGCAGAATGGACTAGTTGGGCTGAACGGCCTATTTACCTAATTATATTCCATGTAATTATGTGTTTTCAACACAGGGTGGGATTTTTCCAACTCATTTTGCTTCCCTCTTCTAATCCATTTTTTTCATCCTGAAGGACATGACACCTCTTGGAATATGGTTTCTAGGGAACCTGGTTTCCCACTGGCACCTCCCTCTTTCCATACAGTCCTGGCCAATGAACACTGGTGTGCTTTTCACTCAAGAGAAGAGGATGACATCCAGGTTTAATCTTGGGACAGAGGAGAGGGGCTGGTATAGTGGGGTCCAGTCCTGGATATAACCTATAATGACCCAATGCCAATCAACATCTCTAAACTAGATTATCTGGTCATTATCACATTGCTGTTTGTGGGTTCTTACTGTGCACAAATTGTTTGCTGTGTTCCGACATTACAACAGTGACGAGGTAGGTCTACGCATAAGGAATTAGCCATTTAGGACCGAGATTAAGAGAAATTTCTTCCCTCAGAAGGTTGGAAGGCTCTACCCCAAGAGCTGTGGAGGTGCAGTTGTTGAGTATATTCAAGACTGAGATCAATAGATTCTTGGACATATTGGGGAACTGAGATAGGACTGGAAAGTAGAGTTGATATTGAAGATCAGCCATGAGCTTGTTGAATGGTGGAGCAGACTCTAAGGGCAGAGTAACCTATTCAGCTCCCTTTTATTACGTTTTCACATGCCCTAACCACGCTCCCCACACCTCTCCCACCCACCCCCATTTATTGATGGGAGAGTTAAAATCCTTGGGTCTCAAACAATAATAATATCCCCTGCTGAGTCACTGGGGAAACTCTATTGGCAACACTGATCAAGGTTTTGCTCATCTAATTGCTTTTACTCACACACATAATGATAGCCATAAATAAAATTATTATATAACAAATATCTATTTGCGCTTTATGTGGTTTGCTCATGTCAGTTGAGCAATATTTCTTTATTTCTCTTCAGCTGCCTTGCCATTAGAATTATAGAATCCCTACAGTGCAAAAGGAGGCCATTCGGCCAATTGAATCTGCACCAATCCTCTGAAAGAGCACCATACCGAGACACCCCCTCCCCCCCCCCCCCCCCCCCCCCCCCTCCCCCTATACCCGTAACCACACTTATCCCACACATCCTTGGACACTCAGGTGCAATTTAGCATGGCCAATCCAACTAACCTGCACACCTTTGAACTGTGGAAGGAAACCAGAGCACCCGAAGGAAGGAAACCCACACAGACACGGGAAAAATGTGCAAACTCCATACAGACAGTGACCCAAGGCTGGAATTGAACCCAGGTCTCTGAGGTTGTGAGGCAGCAGTGCTAAGCACTGTGCCTTTCCATTGCAACCAAAAGTAGCAGCATAAATGTTGCAGAGATGATGTGCTGCCTGCTGCTTTTCACTGCTACCTGACATGGCAGCATATCCTTTCATCAGGGATAGCACTTCTGTCTCACAGCCTGAAGGTTGCATCTTTAAGCTGCATTTCAGAGACTATTGGATGAGATGTCAAACTGTCTGCTCTGTCTTGTTGATGCATAGTAGATTCCATCAATGGTGACTATTGGAATTTTGGGGGGGGGGCACTTCTGCCATCATGGTGGCACAGTGGTTAGCACTGTTGCTTCACAGCGCCAGGGTCCCAGGTTCGATTCCCGTTTGGGTCGCTGTTTGTGCGGAGTCTGCATGTTCTCCCCGTGTCTGTGTGGGTTTCCTCCGGGTGCTCCGGTTTCCTCCCACAAGTCCCGAAAGACGTGCTGTTAGGTGAATTGGACATTCTGAATTCTCCCCCAGTGTATCTAGGTGCTGGAATGTGGCGACTAGGGGCTTTTCACAGTAACTTCATTGCAGTGTTAATGTAAGCCCACTTGTAACAATAATAAAGTTTATTATGTCTTGGCCTCGGTCAACATTTTAAAAACATTGTGGGCCAGGCATTTATGTCCTGGCTTTTTGTGGGATCTTGCTGTGCATCAAATCGCTGTCATTTGCAATAGCATCTCTTGAATCAAATCCTTAAAGTCCCAAAATCCAGAATAAAGAAATATCCAGCGATCCCATTGCTGCACTGAGAATGTACCCACAAGTGATTGCAGGCTTAAAATCCACCAGCATTTCTGCAAGAAGGTGAAATGGGGTAACCTAGTTTTGCATGATCACAAGTGCATCTCTGGCACTCACCTACTCCATTCAGCCAGAAAATCAAGCAATGGCTCTGGTCCATGTTTGTTTCACTAACGTGCCTGTGTGGTGTATTTTATTTGCCTTGGAGCTATGCAGAGATGACACTCCAGCTCCGATGTTTACAACAGGAGTTTTATTCAATACTTTAAAATGTCTGCTTTCTCATGCTTCCAATAGCTTCTCACTTTTGTTTGTTTCTCTGAGTTACCACACCCAGACTTAACCAATCGCACACAGTGAGCAGGGAACAATCAACAGACACACATAATCAAACACCAAACAATTGAACACCACCATCTTGTATTGAAAATCCATATGAAGCATATCTTGTGCATTTTCTTCATTCTCTTATAACAGTTTCATTGCCATTTCTTCAAAGAGCACAATGCATTTGATCAACATTGACCTTCCTTTTTGGCCCTAATTAAGTCATAGTTCTGCTTGTTTCTCTATGTAGTTCATAATTTCAAACTATATTATAGATTCAAGTGATGCGTCAACCACTTTGTTGTTTTCTCCCACGCTCTTCTTTCCTGCCTCTGTACTTGCCTAAAACCTGTGATATCTTGAGCATTTTCTAGTTCTGATGAAAGGTCATCAAACTGAAATGTTGGGGACGATCTCCCAAGTGGAGCCCAAGTGTTTGCACTGACGTGAATGATGTCACGTTTCACGACGGCACGAAACGGGCATGGGGACGACCGATTCTGGCCACTCATGCCGCTCCAGCATCCCTTCCCGGCGCCATATGTGCGCTGTGCGAACCCGCGCATGCGCAGTTGGCCCGTGCCAACCTACGCATGCGCGGGGGACTTCTTCCGCGTGCTGGCCCTGACTCAACATGGCGTCGGTGTTCGGGGACGGGCCGCGCAGGAAAGTAGGCCCTGCGGGGGAGAGGCCGGCCCACCGATCGGTTGGCCCCGGTTGCGGGCCAGACCCCATCGGAGCCCCCCATCCCCGGTGAAGGATCGCTTTTCCCCACCCCACAGGCTGCCCCCCCAGCCTTTCGCGCAGAGTTCCCACCGGCAGCGACCAGGGATAAACGGCGCCGGCGGGACTCTGTCGTATCCACGCGGCAGCTCGGCCCATTCGGGCTGGAGAATCGGTGGCCCCGCAGATTCCAGCGGCCCCGCAGATTCTAGCGGCCCGCGTTCGGCACCACGTCAAACGCGCCGGCGCAAATGGCGCCGATTCTCCGCAACTCGGAGAATCGTGCGCCAGTGTCGGGGTGTCATGGCTCGGTTGCGCCGATTCTCCAACCTGCCGTGGGGCTCGGAGAATCGCCCCCGTTAACTCTGTTTTTCTCTCCACAGATGCTGCCTAGCCTGCTGAGTATTTCCAGCATTTTCTGTATTATTTCTGTTTTTTCAGCATTCACAGCAGTTTCCTTTACTACCTGCCTTGGGGGCAGCACGGTGGCACAGTGGTTTGCATTGCTGCCTACGGCGCTGAGGATCCAGGTTCAAATCCCAGCCCTAGGTGACTGTCCGTGTGAAGTTTGCACATTCTCCCCATGTCTGCATGGGTTTCACCCCCACAACCCAAAAGATGTGCAGGATAGGTGGATTGGCCATGCTAAATTGCCCCTTAATTGGAAAAAATTATTGGGTACTCTAAATTTATATTTAAAAAAATACCTGCTTTGGTTACAGCTCTGTCCAAATTTCCAACCCTCCAACCTTTGGCGTGGCTCTCTTTTTCGAAGGATGTTGAGGGATTCATTCATTGCTTCTCTAAGAACATAGAACATACGGTGCAGGAGGAGGCCATTCGGCCCATCGGGTCTGCACCGACCAATTTAAGCCCTCACTTTCACCCTACCCCCGTAATCCAATTTACCATGGCCAATCCACCTAACCTGCACGTCTTTGGGTTCCACTGGATTAATAAAAACGGAGATGGTCTGATCACCATCCCTTCAGTGCCTGAGGTTTGAGCAATTGGCCAGTGCCAATTCTCTTTCCACGCTGACCTGGGTTAACTGTTCTACACCCAGCTCTGGTGGTCCCATGTAGCCACCTCCTTGAAACTAAGTAAAATTACTAATTTAACATGTCATTACACCAGGCTTCTTTCATTTCCTAGTGACCCCCTTACCTTGACTGTCCTCTCACTATGAACATGCCTAATTAACATCTTCTTATTGCTTTTGATGCTTTTTGCTCATTTTTTGAAATCTTCCCACTTAAACTTTTATCATCTCACCTATGTAGCATGCCTAAATTATTTATATTTTTTCATTTCTCTTTAACCTACCCTTTCTACAGGTTGTCTCGCTTCTTGTAACCAATTGCACTCTCGGTAAATTGCTTTGCACCTTTTTGACTTACCGAGGTTTAAATAGGTGTTCCTGTTGTTACAAATCTATCTACCAAACATCCATGTTCCCCTCTGTAGTAACACATTTAAAGAACGGCCAGTGATTTAGGAGACAATACACATTCAGAGGTGCTGGAATTTATATGAGTGTCAATTACTTGAGAGACTGAAGGCATTGTCTTCAGGCCCTGCCATACACTGTTCTCTTGAAAGCTTTCTTCCCTAACCTCTTACTGATGATCGTTGTCACTATTGTTTTTGTGTGTCCCTTCTGGTCATTCTCAACACAGTATCAGCTGTGGGATTCTCCGCCTCCGCCAGCTGTGCTTTCATCACCGTCTGCAGAATTCTCCGTCCAGCCACCTGACAATGGGATTTCCCATTGTGGCCACCTTGCGTCGCTGGGAAACCCATGGGCTTGGGTGCACTACCGGCAGAACGGAGAATCCCGCTGTTGGAGAATCCCGCCAACGGAGCAGGAGCAGTTGTAGGCAATTCGACCTCTCGAGCCCGCTCGTCATTCAATACGATCGAGGCTGATCGCCTCTCAGCATCAACTCCACTTTCCTGCCCGTTCTCCATAACCCTTCAACACATTACTAATTAAAAATCTGTCGATCTCCTCTTTAAATTTACTCAATGGTTTGGCATCCACTGCACTCTGAGGCAGTGAAATCCACAGATTCACAACCCTTTGGGAGAAGTCATTTCTCTTTATCTCTGTTTTAAATCTTCTACCCCTAATCCTAAAACTATAACCTTGCATTCGCATAGCGCCTTGCACAACTACACGCTGTCCCAAAGTGCTTCATCGGCAATGAAATATTTTATGAATGTAGTCACTGTTGCAATGTTGTAAACGTTGCACCCAATCTGCGCACAGCAAGCTCCCACAAGCAGCAATGTAATAATGAGCGGTTAATTGGTTTGTGTGATGCCGACTGAGGGTTAAATATTGGGCAGGACACCGGGGAGAACACCCCTGCTCTTCCTCGCTATGATGGTAATGGGATCTTTTATCACCTCTTGAGAGGGCAGACAGAGCTTCAGTTTAATGTCTGATCTGAAAATAGATTTATTTCCAGTGAATAGAGAACCTTCCTGCTGTGCATTCAAATGTCACTCTCCATGTGGTGCTTTATACGGTGAGCAATGCTTTCCCGTGAAAGCAGGTCATTTAACTTGACAGATTAATTTTCTGTTGCAGGGTCGGAATGGAAAGGGAAGTATCTACGTGTGGGCCTCTGGGGACGGTGGCAGCTATGATGATTGCAACTGTGATGGTTACGCATCGAGCATGTGGACTATCTCCATCAACTCTGCCATTAATGACGGGAGGACCGCTCTTTATGATGAAAGCTGCTCCTCAACTCTTGCCTCTACATTCAGCAATGGGAGGAAGAGAAACCCAGAAGCTGGCGTGGTGAGCGGTGATATTATTGTGTACGTCGGGCTGTTTTATACGGAGCAGGCAGCTGTTCCTTTGTTGGGGCTAGTTTCAAAATGCACAAGTGAGTTTAATGCCGTGGCTGTCGTTTGGTGATATGTATAATTGATATGGCCATTCTGTCCTTGAGTATGCAACAGGGAAGCCGTTTAATTAAATAAATGACCTAATTATCCCTTTTCTCCAAATTGCTCTATTGAAGGCAACGACTGATTTGTATGGGAACTGTACTCTCCGTCATTCAGGGACATCTGCTGCAGCACCAGAGGCCGCTGGAGTTTTTGCTTTGGCTTTGGAAGCAAAGTATGTATGAAATAGTTTATTTCAATAATTATGCTACGGCTATCAGAATCGTGACAGTATACTTTTTCGCCCAGAGGGTTGTGGTAGTCTGGAACTCACAGCTTGAAAGGCTAGTAGAGGCAGAAACCCTTAGCTCATTGAAAAGGTGTCTGGATATAAACCTCAAATGCCGTAAGCTGCAGGGCTACAGACCGAATGCTGGATTGGGCTGGGGGGGCTTGTTATCCGGCCGGCTCAGACACGATGGGTCAAGTGGTCCCTTTCTGTGCCGTAAACATTCGGGACGGGATTCTCCGTCCAGTGACGCCGGAATCACGAGGCATGGATGGGCGGAGAATCGCGGGTCACCCGCCGGCAGGGCCTCACAAGGCCCAACCAAGGGGAATGTCCACATGGGCAGCGCGGTGGCACAGTGGTTAGCATTGCTGCCTACGGCGCTGAGGATCCGTGTTCGAATCCCGGACCTGGGTCAATGTCCGTGTGGAGTTTGCACATTCTCCCCGTGTCTGCTTGGGTTTCACCCCCACAACCCAAAGATGTTCAGATTAGGTGGATTGGCCACGCTAAATTGCCCCTTAATTGGACAAAATAATTGGGTATTCTAAATTTTTTTTTAAAAGGGGGAACGCTCACGTTAGCCCCTACAGGAGGCCGCTCCCATCCAGCATGGCGCAAGGAGAATCTCCCACATCATGATGGCCTCCGGTAACCTCCATAATATCACGCAGCAGAGGGGGCGACCTGCTGGAGAAGGGAGACGAATGCCTGGCCTCGTCCGATGAAGAGGATGTGGAGGAGGGCCAGGATGGGAAGGGAATGAGGCCCAGGCAGGCACAGTAGCACCTGGGCCAGCAGGCATGAGATGATCTAATTGCCAACAGATTCGCCGACTAGGGGGCCTGGTTGATGGCAGCATGAATGTCCCATCCCACTCCCACAAACCCCCTTCCCCCAGCTGACCACTCCCCTGTCCTTCCTTGCGCCAACCCCGCCCCGCACCTGCAACCCCTCCATGATTCCTTGGTGCTGCACTAAGGGGTGGGGGCCCTGGGTTGGCAGTGATTACGGGTCTGGTCCATGGGATGGAGGATGATGATGACTCGCTCTGCGATGTGGGCAAGGTGCTCCACATCGTTTGACAACATCTGACTCCTGCCCAATTTTCACCGTGCACCAGGGTGATCCCCGCATGCAAACTGGCCATTCCATCACATGGCCCCATCGAACCCTTGGGGTGGTAGAGGTTGGGTTGTGTGGGGGTGGGGGGGGGGGGGGGGGTTCGGGTGCAGAGGGATGGGGAGGTGTGAGGTACCTGGGCGGTAAACGGTGGCTGACCTGGGGGCTCTGGCACTTACACTGACCCCCCCTCCCTCCAGCGACGCTCCCCCCTGCAACCACCCCAGTCCAGTCCAGCCCATCCTTCACATGCTTCTGACAGAGTACCGAGTAACGTTGGAATGTTTGTGAGCAGGTGTTTATTGTGAACCGGTGAACATGTTTCTACCGGTTTGCGCCCTAGCCCCTAACGTTATCCTCAGTGGTGCACCCATGCCAACTTAACTGCTGTCTAACTTTCAGGCCTCACAGGCCCTAACACTAAGTCGAGTGGATCTCCAGGTGGTACGTCAAGAGTGGACGCGGCCTGCTGCAATTCCCGCCCTGTGACCTGGGTCCCCTTTGCTGGCCATCTTCTAAAGTGACCAGGCTTGGACGGCCCCGGCAGTCTCTCGGGCGTCCCAGGTGGCAGAGTGGAGTGGGGAGTGGAGGCTGATATGGTGCCACCCTGTTATGCACACTGCCCATCGGAGGTAGCAGGGACAGGAGGGGGGCAGTCTGTGGCACTGTGATGTTCCAGCACTTCCCCTGCTTAGGTCACCCCCATCACCTCCTCCTTCCATGGGGTGCCCGATTGCCACCAAACTACTCCTTGGGACAGGGGTGCACCCTGACCGGGCTCTGGGGGCTCACCACCACCTGGCCTGCCAGCTCTGGAGGCCCGCTCTCATCTCGATCAGAGTCTGGATGCACTAGGCCGTGGAGCACAGGGACTGGGCTACCTCCCTCTGGGACTGTGCCATGTCCCTCTGTGACTGGCTCAGGTTAGCCAGTGCCCGGGCAATGCTGTTGACGTCTGCAGCCATGACCCATTGTGACTGGGCCAAGCTCTGGAGTGCCGCTGCCATGTTCAGGTGGCCCTGGTATATTGCTGTCTGTGACAAGGCCGCCCTGTCATGCGCCTCGGCCACCACCTGCTTTGAGGTGGGTGCTGGGATGGTGTGGGGGAGGTGGGGTGGTGTGGGGGAGGTGGTGTGGGGAAGGTGGGGTGGTGTGGGGGAGGTGCGGTGGTGTGGGGGAGGTGGGGTGGTGTGGGAGGTGGGTGGTATGGAGGAGGTGGGGTGGTGAGGGGGAGGTGGGTGGTGAGGGGGAGGTGGGGTGATGTGCGGGAGGTGGGGTGGTGTGGGGGAGGTGGTGTGGGGGAGGTGGGCTGGTGTGGGGGAGGTGGGGTGATGTGGGGGAGGTGGGGTGGTATGGAGGAGGTGGGGTGGTGAGGGGGAGGTGGGTGGTGAGGGGAAGGTGGGGTGATGTGCGGGAGGTGGGGTGGTGTGGGGGAGGTGGTGTGGGGGAGGTGGGCTGGTGTGGGGGAGGTAGGGTGATGTGGGGGAGGTGGGGTGATATGGGGGAGGTGGGGTGGTGAGAGGGAGGTGGGGTGATGTGGGGGAGGTGGAGTGGTATGGGGGGAGGTGGGGTGGTATGGGGGAGGTGAGGTGGTGTGGGGGGAAGTGGGGTGGTGTGGGAGAGGTGGGGTGGTGTGGGGGAGGTGGGGTGGTGAGGGGGAGGTGGGGTGGTGTGGGGGAGGTGAGGTGGTGTGAGGGAGGGGGTTGTATAGGGGTGGTGGGGAGGTGGTGGGGGTGTTGCGGTGGTGTTGGGGTGGGGTGGGGATGGGGGGTTGTGTGGGGGAGGTGGTGTGGGGGAGGGGGTGGTGGGGAGGTGGTGGGGGTGTTGTGGGGGTGTTGGGGTGGGGTGGGGTTGGGGGTTCTATGGGGGAGGTGGTGTGGGGGAGGTGTGGGGGTGTTGGGGTGGTGTTGGGTGGGGTGGGGATGGGGGGTTCTGTGGGGGAGGTGGTGTGGGGGAGGTGGGTGGTATGGAGGAGTGGGGTGGTGAGGGGGAGGTGAGGTGGTGTGGGGGAGGTGGGGTGATGTGGGGGAGGTGAGGTGGTGTGGGGGAGGGGGTTGTATGGGGTGGTGGGGAGGTCGTGGGGGTGTTGGGGTGGTGTGGGTGTGTTGGGATGGGGTGGGGATGGGGGTTGTGTGGGGGAGGTGGTGTGGGGGAGGTGGGTGGTATGGGGGAGGTGGGGTGGTGTGGTGGAGGTGGGGTGGTGTGGGGGAGTGGGGTGGTGAGGGGGAGGTGAGGTGGTGTGGGGGAGGTGGGGTGATGTGGGGGAGGTGAGGTGGTGTGGGGGAGGTGGGGTGGTGTGGGGAAGGTGGGGTGGTGTGGGGGAGATGGGTGGTATTGGGGATGGGGGGTTGTGTGGGGGAGGTGGTGTGGGGGAGGTGTGGGAGAGGTGAGGTGGTGTGGGGTAGGTGGGGTGGTGAGGGGGAGGTGGGTGGTATGGAGGAGGTGGGGTGGTGAGGGGGAGGTGAGGTGGTGTGGGGGAGGTGAGGTGGTGTGGGGGAGGGGGTTGTATGGGGTGGTGGGGAGGTGGTGGGAGTGTTGGGGTGGTGTTGGGGTGGGGTGGGGTGGGGATGGGGGGTTGTGTGAGGGGGGTGTGGGGAAGGTGGGGTGGTGTGGGGGAGATGGGTGGTATTGGGGATGGGGGGTTGTGTGGGGGGGTGAGGGGGAGGGGGTGGTGTGGGGGTGTTGGGGTGGGGTGGGGATGGGGGGTTCTGTGGGGGAGGTGGTGTGGGGAGGTGTGGGGGTTGTGGGGGAGGTGGTGTGGTGTGGGGGAGGTGGGGTTGTGTGGGGAAGGTTGGGTGGTGTGGGGGAGATGGGTGGTATTGGGGATGGGTGGTTGTGTGGGGAGGTGTGGGGTAGGTACGCTGGTGTGGGGGAGATGGGTGGTATGGGGAGGTGGGGTGGTGAGGGGGAGGTGGGATGGTGTGGGGGAGGTGGGGTGGTGTGGGAGAGGTGAGGTGGTGTGTGGGTGGTGGGGTGGTGTGGGGGAGGTGAGGTGGTGTGGGGGAGGGGTTGTATGGGGGTGGTGGGGAGGTGGTGGGGGTGTTGTGGGGGTGTTGGGGTGGGGTGGGGATGGGGGTTGTGTGGGGGAGGTGGGTGGTATGGGGGCGGTGGGGTGGTGTGGGGGAGGTGAGGTGGTGTGGGGGAGGTGGGGTGGTGTGGGGGAGATGGGTGGTATTGGGGATGGGGGGTTGTGTGGGGGGGTGGTGTGGGGGAGGTGGTGTGGGGAGGTGGTGTCGGGGAGATGGGTGGTATTGGGGATGGGGGTTGTGTGGGGGAGGTGGTGTGGGGGAGGGGGTTGTATGGGGGTGGTGGGGAGGTGGTGGGGGTGTTGGGGTAGTGTTGGGGTGGGGTGGGGATGGGGGGTTGTGTGGGGGGTGTGGTGTGGGGGAGGTGGTGGGGGTGTGGGCAAGGTGGGGTGGTGTGGGGAAGGTGGTGTGGTGTGGGGGAGATGGGTGGTATTGGAGATGGGGGATTGTGTGGGAGTGGTGTGGGGTAGGTGGTGTGGGGGGGTGGTGTGGGGGAGGTGGTGTGGTGGAGGTGGTGTGAGGGGGGTGGTGTGGGGAAGGTGGGGTGGGGTGGGATGGGGGGTTGTGTGGGGGAGGTGGGGAGGTGGTGGGGGTGTTGGGGGGGTGTGGGGGTGTTGGGGTGGGGTGGGGATGGGGGGTTGTGTGGGGGTGGTGGTGTGGGGGAGGTGGGGTGGTGTGGGGAAGGTGGTGTGGTGTGGGGGAGGTGGGTGATATTGGGGATGGGGAGTTGCGTGGGGGGGTGGTGTGGGGGAGGCGGGGTGGGGGTGGTGGGGTGGGGATGGGGGGTTGTGTGGGGGTGGTGGGGATGTGGTGGGGGTGTTGGGGTGGTGTGGGGGAGGTGGGGTCGTGTCCGGAAGGTGGGGTGGTGTGGTGAATGTGGGGTGGTGAGGGGGAGGTGGGGTGATGTGGGGGAGGTGGGGTGGTGTGGGGTAGGTGAGGTGGGGTGGGGGTGGTGGGGTGGGGATGGGGGGTTGTGTGGGGGTGGTGGGGATGTGGTGGGGGTGTTGGGGTGGTGTGGGGGAGGTGGGGTGGTGTCTGGAAGGTGGGGTGGTGTGGGGAATGTGGGGTGGTGAGGGGGAGGTGGGGTGATGTGGGGGTGGTGGGGTGGCGTGGGGTAGGTGAGGTGGGGTGGGGGTGGTGGGGTGGGGATGGGGGGTTGTGTGGGGGTGGTGGGGATGTGGTGGGGGTGTTGGGGTGGTGTGGGGGAGGTGGGGTGGTGTCTGGAAGGTGGGGTGGTGTGGGGAATGTGGGGTGGTGTGGGGGAGGTGGGGTGGTGTCCGGAAGGTGGGGTGGTGTGGGGAATGTGGGGTGGTGTGGGGGAGGTGGGGTGGTGTCCGGAAGGTGGGGTGGTATGGGGAATGTGGGGTGGTGAGGGGGAGGTGGGGTGATGTGGGGGAGGTGGGGTGGTGTGGGGTAGGTGAGGTGGTGTGGGGAAGGGGGTTGTATGGGGGTGGTGGGGAGGTGGTTGGGTGGTGTGGGGGTGTTGGGGTGGGGTGGGGATGGGGGGTTGTGTGTGGGAGGTGTGGGGTTGTGCCACATGTGCTGTAGGGACACCGCAACTCAGCGGGGGCTCACTTAATTTCCCGATGCCAATCTCCGCCTCAGTGACTGTCCTCTCTCTGGCCCACCAACCAGGTCCGGTGCCCGCCGCTCTGCGACGGTGAGGGGCTGCAGGTCCAGCGGGCCCACTCCAGTCTTGTCTCTCTCTAGTTGTGCACCGACTTTTCCTGGGGCAAGGAGGGTGGGGAAAGGCAGAAAATGCAGAGTTGGGCAGTAGGACGTGGGCAGCACAGGGCTGGGCAACTGGTGGGGTGGGGGACCCGGCCATGGCAGGTGACATGGTTGCTGGTATGCGATGCAGTGTGGGATGCGAGCCGACGTTTGATGTGTGGGGTTTGGCCACCCTCCGGCTGAGGGGGGAGGGTGGGGTTTCGCTATGTGGGTTGGTGCCAAGGGCATGGTGCTGGTTACTCACTCTGGCCGACCTGAGGAGGTCGTGCATCCTTTTCCGGCACTGCTGGCCGGTCCTGCCGATGCGGCGCACAATGCTCACGGCCTCTGCCACCTGCGCCCAGGCCCGGTCTGCGGTGGCGGGTGGCAGCTTCCTTATCACCCCGGGGAACAGGATGCCCCGATTCTCCTCCACAATGTCCAGCAGGGTCTCAAGCTCGGTATCTGCAAAACTGAGGGGGGGGCTGCTCTTCGGGCTGCCACCTTGTTGGCTGGAATGAGTGTATGTGGGGAGTGGAGGCTAATATGCAACTGCAGCTTGTTAATCTCTCGAGTGTCAATCCTGACCCCGCCGAATTGGACACTGTTTTTCATTGGAATTGCTTTAGTTCCACTTGGTGCTGGTGCTCACCTATTACCGGATCCTGAATTGCTTCGGGACCGGCATCGCTTCCGTGGTCGCAGAACACCACCGGTTCAGTCCCGGTGTCAGCACTTAGTCTCTGAAACGGAGAGTCCGCCCTCTATGTTTCTGTGATTCGGTTTAACTAAAACTTTACAGACCATGGATATTGTATTCGGCCGATCTTGGGTCGCAGTTTGTTAAAGAAATCGGAGCACCCGGAGGAAACCCACACAGACCATGGGGTGGAAGTGCAAACTCCTCATTGTCACCCAAGGCCCGCATGGAATCCAGGTCCTCGGTGCTGTGAGGCTGCTATGCTAACCACTGTGCCACCTGAGTTGTTCTGGGTTGCGGCGCGTCGCTGGGTGGGGGTGGGGGGTTGTCGGTGGGTTGTGGGGGAATCCCATTGTGGGGGGGGGGGAGTTGTTGAGAGGTAGGGAGAACCTCCTGTGGGTTCTGGGTGTGGGGGAAGTCCTGTGGGACATTGGGGGGAATCTGTACCATACTTACCCAGAAGTTGGAAGAGGTTTTAATTCTTTGAATTTTATCTGAGGTGATCACCTGCAGTAGAGCAGCACTCCCTGGGGATTGCTCTGGAGTATCAGCCCGAGCTTCTAAAGTGGGCTTTGACCCAACAACCTTCTGGCTCTGAATTGCCATCCACTGAGCTATAACTGACACATCTTGTTGGCCAGAAAATTCACGAAGAAAAAGGGAAAATAAAACAAATTGTTCATTTTGAAACAAAATGTTTTTTACACGCAGACTAAACAATTTTACATTTCTTTAAGGTATTTCATATTCTTCCAAAGCTGTCAACAGCTGTGCAAACTTACACACAGTGTTTTCCTTTCTTTTTCCAACTGATTCTCAGTCCCAACCTAACATGGCGGGATATGCAGCATCTGACTGTACTGACCTCCAAACGTAACCAGCTGCATGATGAAGTCCACAAGTGGAGAAGAAACGGCGTGGGCCTGGAGTTTAATCATCTCTTTGGTTACGGAGTTCTTGATGCTGGAGGTATGGTTAAAATGGCCAAAGACTGGAAGGCAGTTCCTGAAAGGTTCCATTGCGTTGCAGGATCAGTTCAAGAGCCACAGTAAGTAGTAACTTATATTTCTCCAGGAGAACCTGAAATTTCTTAGGAACAGAAAACACCTTCTCAGGTCTTAAGCACAATAATCAATACTGGTACTCCCGGTGCAGGACTGAAGGAGTGCTGCACTGTTGGAGCTGCAGTATTTTGGGTAAGACATTAAATCAAGGACCTATCTGCCCTCTTGAAAAGAGCCAGTGACATTTTGAAGAAGAGCACGGGAATTATTTTCACAGTATCTTCATTGCTGTGTGAGCCTACTTGTGACGATAATAAAGATTATTATCAATCCACATCTTGGAGTCAATATATATATCCCCTCAATCACCATCACAAAATCAGGTTATTTGGTTATTATTAGATTGCTGTGAGTGGGAGCTTGCTGTGCACAAATTGACTGCTGTGTTTCCTACATAACAACAGTGACTACACTTCAAAAATACTTCATTGGCTGTGTGGGTTGTCTGCATAAAAGGTGCAAAATAAATGCAAGGCTTTCTTTTCCACTAAATTTCTTAATTCAACAACATAAGGGGCAGCACGGTAGCATTGTGGATAGCACAATCGCTTCACAGCTCCAGGGTCCCAGGTTCGATTCCTACTTGGGTCACTGTCTGTGCAGAGTCTGCACATCCTCCCCGTGTGTGCGTGGGTTTCCTCCGGGTGCTCCGGTTTCCTCCCACAGTCCAAAGATGTGCAGGTTAGGTGGATTGGCCATGATAAATTGCCCTTAGTGTCCAAAATTGCCCTTAGTGTTGGGTGGGGTTACTGGGTTATGGGATAGGGTGGAGATGTTGACCTTGGGTAGGGTGCTCTTTCCAAGAGCCGGTGCAGACTCGATGGGCCGAATGGCCTCCTTCTGCACTGTAAATTCTATGATAAGACATCCAGTTGCCCCTGGAACCTGATGATACTCTTTGCATCAATTACCTCCCCTACCCAACTTGTTCCATATTATTTTTTGTGCATAAGCTTGACTTCCCTCTTACTATTTGCCTTGATATTTGAAGCCAGCCATCAGTTAACCTGGATTGGCTTTTGCGAATGCCCCTCATGATCATGAAAACTTTTATAAGATCATCTTGAAGTCGCTTTAAAAGACAGTCTGCCTAACATTTTTAATCTTTCCTTATAGCTAAGCATCCTGCTGCTGAGAATCATCTTGGTTATTCACCCCTGCTCATTGTTGTGTGTAGCAATCTGCGAATTGACAGAGAATAGAGGATTGACGAATAACGGGAAACAGGTGGTTAAATTTCCATCAAGTCAGGCTGACTCAGGAGCCCTTTAAAAATAGTGGGCAGGTCCAGGACGCCCAGCGCCATTCCCAGGTTGTCTAATACCCGAGAATGCAGCACGGTAGCACAGTGGTTAGCACTGTTGCTTCACAGCTCCAGTGTCCCAGGTTCGATTCCCGGCTTGGGTCACTGTTTGTGCGGAGTCTGCACATTCTCCCCGTGTCTGTGTGGGATTCCTCCGGGTGCTCCAGTTTCCTCCCACAGTCCAAAGATGTGCGGGTTAGGTGGATTGGCCATGCAAAATTGCCCTTAATGTCCAAAAAGGTTAGGTGGGGTTACTGGGTTATGGGGATAGGGTGAAGGTGTCGGCTTAAGTAGGGTGCTCTTTCCAAAATCCGGTGCAGATTCGATGGGCCGAATGTCCGCCTTCTGCACTGTAAATTCTATGATTCTATAATTCTATAATTCTATGACTATGAATGCCTTTAAAGGATGTGGGCTGGCTCCTGTCGGAAACCTGCACCCAGAACTTCCTACCTCGCCAGGCTGTACTGCAATGATGTGCGTGCGTATCCCACCCTTCTGGAGGCGAACCAGGTGTATAAAGAGCAATGGTTCACAGCTCCTCTTAGCAGTCATGAACCCTAGTCTGCAAGCGGGGACGTTTTAAAAGGTGAGTTCAAAGGTTCCTCCGCTCCCCCCCACCCCACTTCCAATCTGACACATGTCAATGTGCTGTAGTGGCACTGTCACTGGACTAGTAATTCAGGAGCCAAGGTTAATGCCCTGGGGACATGGCGGGCTTCATGTTCCACCACGGCAGCTGGTGGAATTTAAGTTCAACTAATAAACAAAGAACAATACAGCATAGGATCAGGCCCTTTGGCCCTCCAAGCCTGCGCCAACCATGGTACCTGCTTAAACTTAAACCATATGCGCTTATGGAGTCTGTATCCTTCCATTCCCACCCTATTTATATATTTGTCTAGATGCCCCTTAAATGCCGCTATCGTACCTGCTCCCACCATCTTCCCAGGCAGCGCATTCCATATATTTACCATCCTCTGTGTAAAAGGCTTGCCTCGCACATCTGTTCTAAACTTTTCCCCACACACTTTAGACCTATGTGTGGAAGGGAAATTTATGAGTTGCCCACTTAGAAGCATGCTGGGAAATGCTTGACTATAGTTTAACACTGCTTTTGAACGAAAAGAAGTAGGTCAGGTAAGGTAGCAAAATACTGCTTAATATTTTGGACTCAGCCTTATTATGATAAGAAGTTGTTCTTCTGAAGGACAACAAAATGCGTACTCAAGAATTGTTTTTAAACTAAGGGCAAAACATTCATATTTCCGCTTGCGTTTGTTCCCAAGGTTTATCTCTTCAAAGTTTTTTATTTCACACTATAAATCTAATGGTTTTCAAGTGTATAACTCAGAGTACTGTGGAATGGCTATGCAGACAGACCACTCCCCTCTCCGCAAATATTTGTGTCAAATAAATTTCCTTAATTGAACTCTCGAAGAATTTGTCTTTATTATAATTTCCACAACACTATGTCCCCTAGTACTTGACTGTCCTACCCGAGGAAAGAGCATCTGACTATCCACTCTGTCCATGCCACTCATAATCTTGTAGACCTCTATCAGGTCACCTTTCAACCTCCGTCGTTCCAGTGAGAACAGACTGAGTTTATCTAACCAGGCAACATCCTAGTAAACAGCTTCTGTACCCTCTCAAAAGCATCCACATCCTTCTGGTAGTATGACGACCAGAATTGTACACAATATTCCAAATGAAGCCTAACTAAGGTTCTGTAAAGCTGCAACATGACTTGCCAGTCTTTATATTCAATGTCCCGACCGATGAAGGCCAGCATGCTCAATGTCTTCCTGACCACCTTATCCACATGCGTTTCCACTTTCAGTGATAGGTGGACATGCACACCCAGATCTCTCCGCCACCCGGGAATTGGCGGGGGCGGGAATCACGCCCCGCCGATCGGCGTGCCCTCCGCCCAGGCAGTGCTGTCTCCTGGCACCCTCGCACTGCTCCCTGGCTGTGTCAGAGCAGGACCTTTGGGAGCTCCATTTTGGGGGATTTCCCACAAGGCTTTGCAAACCAGATGGTTTGCCGACGGTGCTTGTGTGTGGGGAGGGGGTGGGGGGGAGGTTTGTGTGTTGGAGGGGGGGTTCCCGTATCTGTCGGGGGTGTGTGAGTATTGTTTTTATGGAGATCGTGGCACCCTTTAAAAAGGGCATTCCGATCTCTGTGGAGCCAGGGTTGCTGGCTCTATCAGGCCCCACGTTCCAGCGTGACGACAAAAGCCCCAACGCCAGATTTGTGCAGAGTGCCAGAGAATCTGGAGAGAAAACACCGTGGCGTAGTTGGCCAGCTACACACCAGTTTTCCTGCCTCAGCCACCATTCTGCACAGAGTGCAAAATTCCACCCAATGTGTCTGTAAAGGGTTATAGATAGGGCAGCATGGTAGGACAGTGGTTAGCACCGTGGCTTCACAGTGCCAGGATACCAGGTTCGATTCCTGGCTGGGTCACTGCCTGTGCGGAGTCTGCACATTCTCCCCGTGTCTGCGTGGGTTTCCTCCGGGTGCTCCGGTTTCCTCCCACTCGTCCCGAATGACGGCTGTTAAGTAATTTGGACATTCTGAATTCTCCCTCTGCGTACCCGAACCGACGCCGGAATGTGGCGACTAGGGGCTTTTCCCAGTAACCTCATTGCAATGTAAGCTTACTTGAGACAATAAAGATCATTATTATTATTAAGTGAGTGGGCAGAAATTTGTCAAATGGAGTATAATGTGGGAAAATGTAAACTTGTCCATTTTGGTAGAAAGAAAAGAAAAGCGTAGTATCATATAAATAGAGAGCGAGACTGCAGAATGTTGCAGCACAGAGGGATCTGGGTGTCTCTGTACATGAATCACTAAAAGTCAGCATGCAGATGCAGCTAGTGATTAGGAAGACAATTGGAAATTTGACCTTCATTGCAAAGAGGATAAAAGTGGGGAAATCGTTCTACAACTGTACAGGTCATTGCTGAGTTTGCACCTGGAGTACAGTGTATAGTTTTGGTCCCCTTACTTAAGGAGAAATATACTACTATTGGAAGCAGCTTAGAGAAGGTTCACTGGGCTGATTCCTGGGATTCTTCGGGTTTGCCTTATGAGGAAAGGTTGAATAGGGTGGGCCCTGTACCGATTGGGGTTCAGTAGAAAGAGAGGGGATCTTTTTCATAGAATCCCTACAGTGCAGAAGGTCATTCGGCCCATTGAGTCTGCACCGGTCCTTGGAAAGAGCACCCTACTTAGGCCCACGCCGCCACTCTATTCCCGTAACCCAGTATCCTCACCTAAGCTTTTGGATTCTAAGGGGAATTTAACATGGCCAACCCAACTAACCTGCACATCTTTGGACTGTGGGAAGAAATTGGAGCACCCAGAGGAAACCCACGGCGACACAGGGAGAACGTGCAAACTCTACAAGGCCGGAATTGAACCTGGGCCCCTGGCACTGTGAGGGAGCAGTGCTAACCACTGTGACACTGTGAAACACTTAATGTCCTGAAGAGGACTTGATAGGGTGGATGCTGAAAAGATGTTTCTGTCTTGAGGGGAGAATCTAGAACAGGGGGGCATAGTTTTAAGATAAAGCATCTCCAATTTAAGATGGAGCCCCTATTCTCAAAGGGCCCAATAGTCTTTGGAATCCTCTTCCACAGAGAGAAATGGAAGCTAGGTTATTTACTGCATGCAAGGCTGAGTTGGACATATTTTTGGTTGACAAGGGAATCAAGGGTTATGGGGAACAGAAAACAAAGTGAAGATCATCCATGATCTTCTCGAATGGCACAGCAGGATTGAGAGGCTGAATGGCCTACTCCTGTTCTTATCTCTTATGATCTCATGATTTATTGGTATCAACAAAGGTTGCTTACATTGCTGATAAATTGTTGTCAGAATTGTGAGTGCCTCAGCAGAATTTCAAACATTACCAAACACCTAACCTCGAGGTTCATTTGGCTTGTAGTTCTAACCAGAGAGAACATAAGAACATAAGAACATAAGAACTAGGAGCAGGAGTAGGCCATCTGGCCCCTCGAGCCTGCTCCGCCATTCAATTAGATCATGGCTGATCTTTTGTGGACTCAGCTCCACTTTGCGGCCCGAACACCATAACCCTTAATCCCTTTATTCTTCAAAAAACTATCTATCTTTACCTTAAAAACATGTAATGAAGGAGCCTCAACTGCTTCACTGGGCAAGGAATTCCATGGATTCACAACCCTTTGGGTGAAGAAGTTCCTCCTAAACTCAGTCCTAAATCTGCTTCCCCTTATTTTGAGGCTATGTCCCCTAGTTCTGTTGTCACCCGCCAGTGGAAACAACCTGCCCGCATCTATCCTATCTATTCCCTTCATAATTTTAAATGTTTCTATAAGATCCCCCCTCATCCTTCTAAATTCCAACGAGTACAGTCCCAGTCTACTCAACCTCTCCTCATAATCCAACCCCTTCAGCTCTGGGATTAACCTAGTGAATCTCCTCTGCACACCCTCCAGCGCCAGTACGTCCTTTCTCAAGTAAGGAGACCAAAACTGAACACAATACTCCAGGTGTGGCCGCACTAACACCTTATACAATTGCAACATAACCTCCCTAGTCTTAAACTCCATCCCTCTAGCAATGAAGGACAAAATTCATTTGCCTTCTTAATCACCTGTTGCACTTGTAAACCAACCTTCTGTGACTCATGCACTAGCACACCCAAGTCTCTCTGAACAGCGGCATGCTTTAATATTTTATCGTTTAAATAATAATCCCGTTTGCTGTTATTCCTACCAAAATGGATAACCTCACATTTGTCAACATTGTATTCCATCTGCCAGACCCTAGCCCATTCACTTAACCTATCCAAATCCCTCTGCAGACTTCCAGTATCCTCTGCACTTTTTGCTTTACCACTCATCTTAGTGTCGTCTGCAAACGTGGACACATTGCCCTTGGTCCCCAACTCCAAATCATCTATGTAAATTGTGAACAATTGTGGGCCCAACACGGATCCCTGAGGGACACCACTAGCTACTGATTGCCAACCAGAGAAACACCCATTTATCCCAACTCTTTGCTTTCTATTAATTAACCAATCCTCTATCCATGCTGCTACTTTACCCTTAATGCCATGCATCCTTATCTTATGCAGCAACCTTTTGTGTGGCACCTTGTCAAAGGCTTTCTGGAAATTCAGATATACCACATCCATCGGCTCCCCGTTATCTACTGCACTGGTAATGTCCTCAAAAAATTCCACTAAATTAGTTAGGCATGACCTGCCCTTTAGGAACCCATGCTGCGTCTGCCCAATGGGACAATTTCTATCCAGATGCCTCGCAATTTCTTCCTTGATGATAGATTCCAGCATCTTCCCTACTACCGAAGTTAAGCTCACTGGCCTATAATTTCCTGCTTTCTGCCTACCTCCTTTTTTAAACAGTGGCGTCACGTTTGCTAATTTCCAATCCACCGGGACCACCCCAGAGTCTAGTGAATTTCGGTAAATTATCACTTCTTGAAAAGTTCTTGAAAATCTCATTGTTATGGTGTGACCAGCTTGGTTGTCTGAATAACTCCGCGGAAGCCTAATTTGAATGTGTTAAATTATTCAACTTAGAACCCACTTTGTTAAAACAATGTTTGTTACTTTATTTTAAGTCAATTGTTATATTATTTTTCCCAGTGGGAAACCCAACATTTATCAGATGCTATATATTAAAATCTTGCAGTGGGTGCAGATTGATATCAGACACTTTCAATGTAATGTATTTATAATGTTAACACCCATGTGGTGCTCTACGCTGTGACTCTTGTCTGTCACATCACTCGTATGGGGATTTCAGAGATATCCTGGCCCACTCATTGCTCACAAATGATGGAAAGGGATCTTTTAACTGGCGTTAAGGGCAGCACGGTAGCATTGTGGATAGCACAAATGCTTCACAGCTCCAGGGTCCCAGGTTCGATTCCGGCTTGGGTCACTGTCTGTGCGGAGTCTGCACATCCTCCCCGTGTGTGCGTGGGTTTCCTCCGAGTGCTCTGGTTTCCTCCCACAGTCCAAAGATGTGCAGGTTAGGTGGATTGGCCATGATAAGTTGCCCTTAGTGTCCAAAATTGCTGTCAGTGTTGGGTGGGGTTACTGGGTTATGGGGATAGGGTGGAGGTGTTGACCTTGGGTAGGGTGCTCTTTCCAAGAGCCAGTGTAGACTCGATGGGCCGAATGGCCTCCTTCTGCACTGTAAATTGTGTTGTTGTGTTAATCCCCTAATGTAAATTAATTTAGCAGTGTGACCAAAACCTGTTCAGGTTTTTTTAAAAATCATTTTTACGGGATGTGGGCTTCGCTGGCTCGGCCAATATTTGTTGTCCATCCCTAATTGCTCTTGAGAAGGCGGCAGTTGATGTGTTGGGTGCTCTGGATCCGTGGAACACATACAGGCTACCAACACTGAAAATAGTACAACACTATTTTATTAAGCTAGAAACTGTTGAACATACTTTCACTGTGGGTTAACACGATGTTAGATTAAACTAAAGACCTATGCCTATCTTAACCAGTCTATGCACTCAGCACGTGGTGAGGATCTGTGCTGCAAGCTGTGAGCTCTGTCCTTCTGAGAGGCTGCGTCCCGAATGCCCGGGAAAACTGATGCCCTCTGTCTTTATAGTGAGTGTGCTCTCTAACTAGTGATTGGCTGCGGTGTTGTGTGTGTTGATTGGTCTTGCTGTGTGTCAATCAGTGTGCGTGTGTCTGCACCATGATATACTGGTGTAAATTATGACAGTAGTGATCTGGCTTTTTGAACTGTTGCAGTCCATGTGGTGCAGGTACACCTATTGTTCTATTAGGGAGGGAGTTACAGGGTTTTGACCCAGCGACAGTGAAGGAACGGCAGAATATTTCCAAGTCAGGATGGTGAATGACTTGCAGGGGAACTTCTAGGTGGTGGTGGTCCCAAGTATCTGCTGTCCTTCTAGATGGTATCGGCTGTTGGGTACAAACTGTCCCAGGCTGTTAAATTATTCCAAAACTCTGCTGTTGAATAATTTAACACATTCAAATTAGGCTTTCGCAGAGTTAATCAGACAACCAAGCTGGTCACACCATAACAATGAGATTTTCAGAGAATTGAAACCTCTCTGGTTATAACTACAAGCCAAATGAGCCATGAGGTTTGGTGTTTGGTAATGTTTGAAATTCTGCTGAGGCAGAACAGGACTGCTAAGCCCTGTTCACCCCCTGTGTTTGCCTACATTGTCTCCTGGTCTGGTTATGTTTCGATTTAAAAATTCTCATCTTTATTTTGATATCGCTCTGTGGCCTAGCCCCCTCTGTAATCTTCTCCAACTTGACAACTTTCCAAGATATCCGTGTTTGTCAAATTCTGGCCGTTTGAACATCCCCAATTTTAATTGCTCCGCCATTGGTCACCGTTCCTTCAGCTGCTGGGACCTTCACTCCACAAGCCTCTCCCCCTCACGGCTTCTCTCGTCTGCTTTGAAACACTCTTACGAACCTCGCTTTTTGGAAAAACAATTGGTCCCTAATATCTCCTTGTGTGGCTTGGTGTCAAATTCTATTCTCTAATCGCTCCATCTCGCAACATCAAAGGTGCTATATAAATGCAAGCTGTTGTTGTATTCTGCTTGGCGCCAGAAGGAAATGGACTCAAGTGCCATCCAGTTTTTTAGCCCAAAATTGTGCTTCCACAGTGCTCACCGAATTAAAGGTGGGAAATTAGACAGATATGTGCGGCAACACCTTAACGTGGAGGTGCATTTTCTTTCATTATAAAGAAGGGACACTCTTTGACGGCAGCCAACATAGGTGCAATATTTTCAGCGCTAAGCACACGGACCTTGTTAAGGTGCAAAACTCAGAAGCAACCTGAAGAGAAATGTTTCCCAATCTCCATCCAGTTTTGCCATGATGGCAGCCGAGGGTCTCTTTAAGCATCACTGGAAATTGCCCCTTTCCAACTTATTGTACACCTGTTTGGGAATCAGGAGCAGGAGCTGGAGGTGTCAGACAGGCAGACACAGGAATCATGTTGAGGACTAAGTTGGTTCCTATGTGAAGTTCTGCATAAGCCTGTTCCTGACAGCCAGGAGTGCTGACAGTGCAGATTCTGGTTTGCCTGAAAATCAGCACAAACATCAAAAATGGAACCCACTGGAATTAGTAACGGCTCTATTTAAGTTTCAAGACTACCCTGCTTTTGAGATAAAAGTTGCTCTCCCCCTGAGACATTCCTCATCTTAATTTGAGTTATTTTTATCTGATTTTAAAAAAAATTGAGTTTGAATTTTGAAAGCAAAATTCATTAGAAATTTGAATTTTGTTTGTTTTGCTATTGGGTCGAATGTTTTCATTTTTTCACTGCTTTGAGACATAAGAAATACAGATCGACTAACCAGTCATTGAACACTAAATACAACACTTTATGAGGCTTGTTAGAAAGTTGCAAAGAGCTGCTGGACATTCCTCCTCTTCTTCACCCCATCTCTTCCCCATCCATTATGTCTGTGCACTAGAGTATGAACCCTTGAGGTTGCTGTTGCGAGAGGGTGGGTGGAAGGGGTGGGGAGGGGGGTGGGCGGGGGTCTGGTTGGTGGTTAACAAATAACGTTTGGGAACCCCTGGTTTACGTAATGACAGACAGGGCTTGATCTTCCGGCCACCCTGCACTGGATAAGCAGCTCGCCGCGGTGGAGCGTGGCTGGTGAAAGCTGGGAGACCCCACTCCCGGCATCTACCCAGCTCGCAACGCCTCGCGAGATGTTGCAAGAGGAATTCCGCCCACAATAAGCAGGATCAGTTTTTGGCAAATCTGCCTATTAGAGCGAGGCAATAAGCCTCACTCTAATGTGCATATTCCCGAGGTACCTGAGGCTTTGAGATTCAGTCCCTTTGCCTCACGGACACCAGGCGAGCGCTGTTTGGTGCTGGTCCTCACAAACGGGGACCAGGTGGAGTGGGATTCGTGGGGGTATCCACGGGGATGGGAGGCCCCCAGCTGTAGGTCCTTCGGACAGGGTGGTGCCCTGGCAATGCTGGTGCCACCTAGGTGCTAGCCTGGCACTGCCAAGGTGGCACTTCCATCTGGCAGGGCATGCCAGGGTACCAGGTTGGCACTGCCAAGCTGGCATTTTTGCACGCATGAGATTGGGCTGGTGCCCGCCCGGGGGAGGGGGGGGGGGGGGGGTGATCTCATGTTTGAGCTTCTCGCTACAATGAGGTGCTCTGGCGAGTAGAGCTCCCCGTTGTAAAAAACGGGGCTATGTGCAGCCTCAGCCCTGTGTTCCCCATTTAGGCCCTTATTCAAAGTGAATTGCGTTGAATAGCCAGGTGTTCCTCGGCACTGCGAGTGCCGGGAAACATGCGGCTAAACGCGCTCGCTCGGGAACTTTGTTGCCTTTTGGGAAGATCGTGCCCACAGTTTTTGTTACACCATCCCTGCACAGTTTTCTTCCTTTTTCTGAGGTTTTAAACACTGCTTTGTAAAGGATGAGAAGGTGAGGAAATGGGAAGGTCACTTATCCATGTCTTGAGGGTCTGGGGAATATTATTTGGTCACTAGTTACAGCAATAAAGTGACTGGAGAACTTAAATGGGCATATAACATGATAAAAGAATCATTGAAGGGGATTGAATAACATGAGTGTGTCTTCATGGCTGCAGGTTATCTGAAATCTACATTGTCTGAATTTGAATGTTCTGTGTGTATGCAATGTTCAGGTAAAAGGTCAAATAGATATACGAGTTTAAAGCAAACTGATGTTTGCTGTAGTTAGGCTGGGACTGCAATGATTAATAATAATAATAATCTTATTGTCACAAGTAGGCTTACATTAACACTGCAATGAAGTTACTGTGAAAAGTCCCTAGTCGCCACACTTTGGCGCCTGTCCGAGTACATGAAAGGAGAATTCAGAGGGCTGGATTCTCCCCTACCCAGCGGGGCGGGGGGTCCTGCGGGATGGAGTGGCGTGAACCACTCCGGCGTCGGGCCGCCCCAAAGGTGCGGAATCCTCTGCACCTTTAGGGGCCAAGCCCTCACCTCGAGGGGCTAGGCCCCCGCCGGAGTGGTTGGCGCGCCGCCGGCTGGCGGGAAAGGCCTTTGGCGCCACGCAAGCCGGGGCCAAAGGGACTCCGCCGGCTGGCAGAAGTCCGCGCATGCACGGGAGCGTCAGCGGCTGCTGACGTCATCTCCGCACATGCGCGGGGGGGGGGGGGGGGGGGGGGGGGGGAGAGGAGGAAGATCATCTCCGCACGCCCATCGCGGAGGCTGATGTCCGACACGGAAGGAAAATAGTCCCCCCACGGCACAGGCCCGCCCGCAGATCGGTGGGCCCCAATCGTGGACCAGGCCACCGTCGGGGCACCTCCCAGGGCCAGAACGCCCTACGCGCGCCCCCCCCCCCCCCCCCCCCCCCACCCCCCCTCACCCCCCCCACCGCCCCACCAAGGGCCCGGCGGGGGTCAGAGAATCCAGCCCAGAATGTCCAATTAACCTAACACCACGTCTTTCGGGACTTATGGGAGGAAACCGGAGCACCCGGAGGAAATCCACACAAACATGGGGAGAACGTGCAGACTCCGCACAGACATGACCCAAGCCGGGAATCGAACCTGGGACTGTGAAGCAACAGTGCTAACCTCTGTGCTACCTTGCTGGCCATTATTACCCTGGGTTGTTCATTATTTATTTTTTTGATTGGCTTTTACTTTGAGGGCCACAATATTAAGTTACCTGATCACGGACACTAAACTTGTAGTGGGTTGTGAATTCAGTAATAAAGAATTATATAATTATCTGGAATCGCATGATTTGATTAAGTACCCATGTTGGATTGTCCAACATGATCTTGTTAAAGACAAAGATCTCATTCCATGATTGTTACAACTGATACCTGTGTTTAATATAATGAAAAAAATATACAATAATATATCAAGAAACAAAGAAGCATCGAATACACATGGGTATGATGCCCTGTTAGATTTTGAATGGTCACATTTGTTCTCAAAACCTTTAAAACAATTAAAGTATTAATTAAATTTTGATGCTGACTCAGTAACAATTAAAGATAAAATAAATGCAGAGACACTATTCAGGTCAAATGGTTCCCTGTTGGCATGTAAAGCTGCATAAAGTGTAATTTTCTTTATGAATATAGCTAGGAATGCAATTACCGTTTAACAGCAAGGGGGCATTGCTGAATCCAGACAACTAAATCACGCCTCTTCAATGAAGAAGTGACAGATCAGTATTCTTTAGTGAGCCCCTATGCACGATGAATAGCTTTCATTTCATGTTTTATTAGATTAGGTGTAGTTGTGATACAAGTTTGGAGTCCGTGATCAGGTGACTTAATATCGTGGTCTCAAAGTGAAAGCCTATCAAAAGAAGAACAGAATAAATGAACGACTCAAAGGCTGGAAAAACAGATGTGTTGGACTGCAACATTTAACTGCCATGACGCTTCATGCTGCACCAAAGCTAAATCTTCCTGAGGCAAAGGAAAAGAGTGAGAGGATTTTGCTAGATTGACTTCACCCACAGAATGCTGTTAATCCATAATTCTCATGCAGTCTGTGTAGGTGGAAAATCACATCAGCTTTATAGTTCCAATGGATGTATCTGCAGTGTCTGTCTGCCTGGAAAATTCTTTCTCCAGTGCCGAGTGGGTCTGTGTTTCAACTTTGGAGCATATTTAGTCCCTTTAATTGTAACTTTACGGTTTTGATTCTGCAGGTACTTAGCTGCATTGGCACTATGGAAGACTTAATTCCTTTAATAAACCGAGAGAGGTAGAAAATTTGCTCAGCCAATTTTTACTAATAATGGAGTGTAAGAATCAAGATCCCAAAGAGAAAATGCTGGAAAATCTCAGCAGGTCTGGCAGCATCTGCAGGGATAGAAAAGAGCAAACGTTTTGAGTCCAGATGACCCGCTTTGACAAAGGGTTATCTGAACTCGAAACGTTAGCTTTTTTCTGTCCCTACAGATGCTGTCAGACCTGCTGAGATTTTCCAGCATTTTCTCTTTGGTTTCAGATTCCAGCATCCGCAGTAATTTGCTTTTATCCAGTAGGAATCAAGATATTGTTGACAAGTATTTCATGGAGGCCATTCTATGATGACTGAACCCAAAGATAATATGTTAATTGTGTGCATTTTAGGTCACCTGCAACATCTGCAGTTAAACTACTGTCATAACTGACAGATTAATGGTCATTCCTTCTATTTATGATTACAGGTAGAGTTTTGTTCCTGTTTAATGACTTAGTCATGCTCTTGTTTCATTTTCTTGTCACAGGACAATCTCAACAGACAACAAGTTGGTCCTAACAATATCAGCTGACGCATGTGAAGGGAAAGATAACTTTGTCCGTTATCTAGAGCACGTTCAGGCTGTGGTCACTATGAATGCCACCAGACGGGGTGACCTAAATGCCAACATGACCTCCCCCATGGGCACTAAATCTATTCTGCTAAGTCGGAGGCCAAGAGATGATGATTCTAAGGTGGGCTTTGACAAGTGGCCTTTCATGACAACGCACACCTGGGGGGAGGACCCCAGAGGGACTTGGATCCTAGAAGTTGGTTTTGTCGGGGGTACTGTACAGAAAGGTGTGCTCAAGGAATGGACATTGATGCTCCATGGGACTCAGAGTGCCCCTTACATAGACCAAATAGTGAATGATTACCAGTCCAAATTGGCCATGTCCAAGAAGGAGGAGCTGGAGGAAGAACTGGATGAAGCAGTAGAGAGAAGCCTGAAAAATCTACTGAAGAAAAACGAGGCCTAGTAAACATTGCATGTCTGTCTTTCATTCCCAAATCCCACATCCTAGCTGCTTTGTGATTTAAAACTACTGAAATTAATGTTCCCTGTAGCAAAATGATCACATCTCGTTGTATATTGTCAGTTAATAAGTAAATTTAAATGACAATTTTTTACACCGATACTGTTAATTCCACAGATTTTATGTACAGTTCGTGACTGTAAAGGATCCTTGGTGTGTGAAATTTAAAAGTGAAATCTTGCAAGCAAAGCAGTGACGGGTTCTCTTTATATTTTTGTGATAAATGTTTATATAAAAGAAATGCATTTCCAATTTGCAGGTGATAGGTTTGACCATATTTCCTCTATTCAAGCTTAGCCAAGGTGAAAGCAGGCTTTTATTGGCTGGGATAGCACTTTACACTGTGTCACTGAAGGTGGATAACATTGAGTCATACACACCCACCTCCATTGGTAATCAATAGGCAGAATGATTTATTTCTCTACCTTGGAATAATACAAAATAAAACAGACCGTGCATTAGTAGATTCCTGTTTTTGTGACCAATTTCTGCCCATTTTGTAATTGTGAGCATTTCTGTTTTGTTGCACTGTACCATATTCAAAAAAAATGAACCCAAAGCTGAAACTTCGAAGATGAAAGTTTGCTAACTATTTATAGCCCACGTAGGAATATTAGTCATCACATAAAGTGCAGTAACTATGAACACTTATCCACTCTCCGCATGCTGTATTATGTCATACTGAGCATGTTTGTACAGTGTTTACTGCAAGACCTTTGGCAAATTCCTTAATGGTATAAGTAACAGTGTTTAAACAGCATCTTCTGATGCTTGGGAAGAGGTCAAATTCACAATAATGTGCTTAGAAATTGAACCAACACAGCATTTGGTAATTGATACACGAGGAGAGAAAGAACGAAGACAAGTGATCCCAATCTTCATTGCATAGAAACACAGGAGCAGTAGTAGGTTATTCAGCACCCTCCCTGAGTCCCTTTCACCATTTGATTAGATCATGGCTAATGTGTATCTTATTCTGCCTGCCCATTTTCATTCTGTAATACTTAATATCCTTCCCTAACAAAAATCTATCATTTCAAGCTTTGAAATTTTCAATTTACCCCCAATCTCAATAGCTTTTTGAGGGAAAGAGTTCCAGATTCCCAAAACCCGTTGTGTGAAGAAGTGCTTCCTGACTTCACCCTTGGACGGCTTGGTTCTAAGTTTAAACATATACCCCCTTGGCTGTGGACTCTCCCTACCAGGGTGAGAAATTTCTCACTATTTCACCCTTCAATCATCTTATTAATCCCCTCAATTAGACAGCATCGGACAAAGCTTGCAGAATTTAAGGATAAGTAGCAAGGCTTGCATCACATGGCCCTGGTCGGTATGTTTAATATTGCACTGCTAAACTACTTCCTGGAGCTAAATAGGAATGCTACGACACAAAGTTAGGGAACCCACAGTTCACGTGTGAATTATATTTAGATTGCCATTTACCCTCTACTCCGAATGAGATAATAACACTGATAAAACATTAAATTAATATTTGCGTTGCTGGCTGCATTCCTTCACTTGCACCATCTAAGCAGCAACAAGATGGTTTGATTCAATCCTTTGCTGCTATTAAGTAACATTAGTGACTAATTAGTGATGGTGCACTGGTCATAACATGTTCAATTATGCACGTTTATGAGACAAACCAACTCTTGATGACTGGATATCCAAACTAGTTATCATCCCATAAAATACTAATTATTGTCCAAGGTCTCCCTCTGACAATATTAGATTCAAAGCACTGACTCATGTCATTTGCCACATTTTGGTCTCTGCACGATCAGAAATGATAGAACTGGATAAGCATCACAAAATCTTCTCCTTATGAGATGTTTCAACACCAGAGGAATGAGAGTGGGGCTTCCTGGTGGCCGGTTTAGCTCACTTGGCTAGGCAGCTAGATAGCTGATTCATGATGCAGATCAAGGCCAGCAGCATGGGTTAATTCCTGTACCGGCTGAAGTTATTCATGACCTCAACCTTACCCCTTGCCTGAGGTGTGGTGACCCTCAGGTTAAATCACCACCAGTCAGCTCCCCTCCCTCAAAGAGAAAGCAGCCTATGGTCATCTGGGAATTTGGTGACTTTACCCCTTACCGTGGGAGAAGGGGAAGATTGGGAATGTGGAGTGGGGGAGAAATCGGTGAGGGAGGTGGAAGGGATCTGAAGTGTCTGAGGCTGATTAGGCAAACATGCTGGTACTAGTAGGTAAGCGGAAAGAAAGGCAACTGCCTCCCAATCCAGCAGTCTCTCAGCACAGTTCAGCCATCAGGTTTCATGAGGCTTTCAAGTTTCGAGTAGTGAATAAAAAAAGGAGGTTCGCAGCAGCATCATAATATTTAAAGCGACAACTGTGGAGCAGCTTCATCCCTACCCTGACCTCCCTTAGAATGGGAAGTGGACAGGATGGAAGAGAGTTGGGGTTGGGATTCAGACTTTTAACATTTTAATCCCCCACCCCTACCAAAAAGCCAAACCCGTCTAGATTTTGGGGATAAAATTCCCCACGTAAAAAAAATCTGAGGAATCTCAGCGTGAGAAACAGTGGTTCATAGCCGAAAGCCATCACAACTTGTCTCAGCTATCATATCCTGAGGTATTCAAGTTCACCCTTGTTAACAGGGAAGAATGTCCTCTCCACACTTCATTGAACAAAATTTCCAACCCTCTTCGGGAAGTAGTTTATGATTTCTTTGCAAAGGGGAAATGTCCCCCGATGATATATTTTCTTTCACCTCCAGATGCTAGAAGGTTAGCATTTGCTCATATTATAACTAAGAGTGAGAGAGAGAGAGCCAGGTTGGACATACAGGGACAGTAAAGTGTCCTGATGCTTATAGTTTTGATCTACTTACATGTTTGGTAACTCCTTGCTCTACCCAAATGACACCGACCGCAAACGGTTAGGATTAATTATCATTTTTACAAGAGAGTAGAGAATACTGTATGACTAATCCTGGCTGGAATTCTCCAGCTGTTGCAATTCACTTTTCCTGCCGGCAGCACAGCCCCACCCGCAGGTTTCCCAAAGATGTGGGGTGTCTTCAACGGAAAATCCCATCGACAAGTGGCGGGAATATAGAATCCCGGCGCCAGCGAATGGCATGCCGTCGAGAAACACAGGGCTGGGGAACCGGAGGATCCAGCCCCCGTCTCCAAAGCAAACTGTAAAATGATTTCCTTTTCAGTCATGTGGTTTGACGTTTAAGCTTTAACCTTCCTTATTCCCATGAACGCTTTTGTGAAACTTGTAATCGTGGATGGTCCCTAGCCAACTCCAAACTGCTTAAAATGAAGGAAAAACTCACATTTCTAAAGCATTTCACATGATCTCAACAGCACCACATACTTATATAGCACCTTTAACACAATAAATCACCCCAAGCGTTTCACAGGAATATTGTAACACAAAATTCAACACTGAGCCACAAAGGGGTTATTGAGGCAGGTGACCAAAATTGTGGTCAAAGACGTAGGTTTTAAGAAGTATTTTGGAGGAGCTGAGAGCCTGGAGAGGTGAAGAAGTTTCTGGAGAGAATTCCAGGGCTCAGGGCCTAGGCAGCTGTAGGCACTTCCGCCATTGACGGAGCGATTAGAATTGGGGATGTTGACAAGCCAGAATTAGAGGAATGCAGATTTCTTGGAGTGTTGTGGGGTCGGAAGAGATTACCGGGGTAGTGAGGAGCAAGGCCATGGAAGGATTGGAAAACAAGGATGAGAATTTTAAAACAGAATTGCTTAACTGAGAGGCAATGTAGTTCACCGAGGGCAGCGGTGTTGAATGAGTATGACTTGGTGTGAATATGACCAAGAACAGCAGGATTTTCATCGAGTTTTTCATAGAATTTACAGTGCAGAAGGAGGTCATTCGGCCCATCGTGTCTGCACCGGCCCTTGGAAAGAGCACCCCACTCAAGCCCACACCTCCTCCACCCCTTCCCCTTAACTCAGTAACCCTAATTAACCTTTTTTTTGGACACCAAGAGCAATTTAGCGTGGCCAATCCACCTAACCTGCACAGCTTTGGACTGTGGGAGGAAACCGGAGCACCCGGAGGAAACCCACGCAGACACGGCGAGAACGTACAGACTCCACACAGACAGTGACCCAAGCACTGGGTGGAATTGAACCTGGGACCCTGGAGCTGTGAAGCAACTGTTCTAACCACTATGCTACCGTGCTGCCCCTTAAACTTAGCAGCGCATAGGCTAGCCAGGAGTGTGTTGGAATTGTCAAACCAGAGGGGAAAAGGCATGAATGAGGGTGCAAGATCAGAGTCAGATGATGTTATGGAAGTGAAAATAGGTGGTCTGAGTGATGGTGCCAATGTATGGTTGTCTCAGTATGCCCAAGGCATTTTACAGCCAATAAAATTCTCTTAAACTATATGTAGGATGAATCAAAGAACCTACTTAATTTAAGATAGTATAGATAGTATCGTGGTAATGAGCCAGGACTACTAGGTTTGAGATCAGGAGTTTCATTGTTACCCTTGCACATTGTGAATCTTTATTTATTAACTCTGGTCATTTCTAAGCTGCTGCCAGAAAGGTCACCATGAATATAAGAACATAATAAATAGGAGCAGGAATACGCCATTTGGCCCTTCAAGCCACTCTTCCAGGCTGATCTTCTAACTCAACTCCAGTTTCCTGCAATATTGCCATATTCCGACTCCCTTAGTACCCAATTATATATTGCCTTCAGTCTTGAATATATTCAATAACAGAGCACCTACAGATTTCTAGGACACAGGATTCGAAAGATTTGCAACCCTCATAGTGAAGAAATTTCTCCTCATCTCAGTCCAAAATGACCGACCTCATATACTGAGACTATGATCCCTAATTCTTGACTCTATAGCCTCTTAGCATCATCACTGTCTTGCCCCTTGAGATTTTTATGTTTCAATTCAACTCTCATTGTTCTAAACTTCAGACAATATGAACCTAATCTGATCAACCTCTCCCCTGAAGCAATTTCTCATCCCAGAAACCAGTGTACAGAACTTTTTGCTACACTTCCTCGAGGGCATGTATTTCCTTCATCACGTAAGGAGACCCAAACACACTGCTCCAGATGTGGCCTCACAAATGCCCTGTTTAATTGTAGTGAGCTGCTAGATTGTGAGCAGTTTTGGGCCCTGTATCTAAGGAAGGATGTGCTGGCCTTGGAGGCGATCCAGAAGAGGGTCACAAGAATTGTCCCGGGAATAAAGGGTTTTGTCATATGAGGATTGGTTGAGAACTCTGGGTCTGTCCTCGATGGAGTTTAGAAGGATGAGGGGGATCTCACTGAAAGTTACAGAACACTAAGAGGCCTAGATAGAGTGGATGTAGATAAGTTGTTTCCATTAATAGGAAAGACTAGAACCTGAGGGCGCAGCCTCAGACTGAAGGGACAACCCTTTAAAACTTAGATGAGGAGTAATTCCTTAAGCCAAAGGGTGGCAAATCTGTGAAACTCATTTCCGCAGAAGGCTGTGGAGGCCAAATCACCGAGTGTCTTTAAGACATAGATAGATAGGTTCTTGATCAATAAGGAGATCAAGGCTTACGGGGAGAAGGCAGGAGAATGGGGATGAGAAACATATCAGCCATGATTGAATGGCAGAGCAGACTCAATGGGCCGAATGGTCGGATTCTGCTCCTATATCTTATGGTCTATTGTTACAACGATCCAACTTATTCCCTTGGGCTCCAAAAGAAATTCCGGAGGGAATTACCAGAGGGAACTTTGCAGCTCTTTCCTGGCCTAGTCTAAATCCACACACTTAAGTCACGTGGCTTTAACTAAACCAGGCATGGATACTGTGTTTCCTTTCTCGTGAAGCATTCAGAACAACCAAAAATAAATCATTCAAACAGAAATTAAAATATTGTAGTTTTAAAATCACATTAATTATTCCCAAAACATATTAGTTATAAAAACATTGACTCTTAATTTGCATTTGTTTACCTTTAATTATCTGTTCATTTGATTTTAAATGATGCACGATAAACACTGTGTTGTTAATTAACTTTAATAGCGAAACCTACTGAATAATTAGAATTTTTAAGAGAAAAGTAACAGGAGTGGACTTACGTGAACTCTAGCTTCAGAACACAAATTAATCCTTATTTATTCAAGGACAGTCTTGAGACAACTTTGTCTGCTTTACAAAGCATGAATATTGAAAATATTGGTGCAGATCATCCTCAACCAATTGGTTTTATTGCAGTTTTCTTTACAAAGCAAATTATATTGATCACTGGAAGACATTCATTCAGAGTATATAAATGAAATAACAAATTGAGCTTTCTTAAATTGTTCTAGTTATCCATCACACACTCGGTCAATAAGATTAAACCCTTTCATTATTGCTAAAGATTCCCTCGAAAAGTTCTGTCAAATTATTTTCTATTAAAACCTTGGGGTGAACTCAAATTGCCACAGAAACTAAACTTGATTCATGACATGAAATAAAGCTTTGAGCAGAAATTAAGCATGCTGCCTTCATCAATCCTATATTAATGGCTTTCAAAACTGTTCATTCATAAATAACACACACAAGTTATTAAAGGCTTATCTATGGTTTGCTCCTTGCATTAATTTAATTTCAGGAAAACAAGGTGAAGTTCACTGTGTGCATGCACTATTATGAAATTTCAACTCTGAGACGCAAATTCCGTTTAAAAAAAAATTGTACAAGGACCACTAATTTAGGACCTCTTTGTTCTCTTTTCCTGGTTTGTCTTTTCCACTGTGGTCTCCACAATTGTGGACGTCTCTGAATAGCCTTGCAGTTTGTTATCTGTAAATGTCTCAACTGCTTCCGTCATTTCTATCTTTTCATAGTATCTATAATTTGGCTCCTCTGGGGGTTTATTATCTGAAGGCAGTGGTTGTGTGGGCGTGATTATTCTGGTTCTGTCCTCATCCTGCTTCTGTTTGTCTCCCGAAGAAGCACCTTTACATGCCCATTTGTCAGGAGCATTGGGATGTGGCTGTGGCATAGATGGACCACTGAAAGGTGTCGGCTTATAATCCGAGACTTGGGAAGGTTCTGGCATTGATGGGGTTGGAGGTGAAATTGATGGCGATAGTGTTGGTCTCTTGGGTTCTCCATTAGCGCCTGATTTTCTATCATCTTGCTTTTCACCTTCAGACTTGTCTTTGCCTTTGTCTTTAGTGGAGTCAAATCCTTTCCCGCCATTGTCATTTCCATTGTATTTTAAAGGCGTGGGCTGGTCTGGTTGTGGAAGAGAGTCGCTATCAACAGGAAAGTGTTGATCATCAAAAGTAACAATTACTTGACTCTTTGCAGGAACTGATGTGCAGAAGAAAGGATCCATGTAGCTGGATTCACCTGTAACTTGCACATAGTGCCCTTTGGTATAGAACACCACTGCAGGTAGTTCTGGTCTCTTGTGTCTTCTCATTTTGTCTCTCACTATGTTGCACAAAGCATGATAAATCCTACTGATCTGTGCTCCATCAGGTACATCATCTGGTCTTGTATCCCCTTCAGCTTCATCAGAATAAAATTCTCCCTCCTCATCCTCTTCCTCATCCTCATCCACACTGACTTTCTGGTCTTCGCACATTTCGGAAGGGTTCTTTGCACATTCCTCATCTGCTCCATTATCGCCTGGGCCGTCTGAAGATGCAGTGTCCTTTCTCTTGGCTACTTTTCTAGAATGCCCTTTCTGACTGGATGTAAAATGTGGGCCGAACTGAGTGGCCAGAGTGATATCTAAAAAATAAAATGCAATCTTTTACTGATTGTTCTGCTGAGAATGTGCTTGATCAATTCTTAGCTAAATCAGAGGAAGCATTTTAAAATCAAATTATGGTGGGGCCTTTATCACAGAGTCACGTGGAAACACACCTCTATTCTGAAATGGCTTCTGTGAAAATCTTCAGTATGTGTACTGATTACCAGGGAGGAGAGAGTGGCAGAGAGGGTTAGGGTGGGACAAATGGATTGAGGGATGCCAAGGAGAAGGAGCACAGAGACCTCAGAGAGCTGTGGGGCTGAAGGAGGTTACAGAGATTCGGAAGGGCGAGGCCATAAAGGAATTTGAACATGAGGATAGCAACTTTAAAACTGAGGTGTTGCAGGAATGGGAGCCAATGTAGGGCAGTGAGCACAGCGGATGATGGGTGAATGGGATTTGCTGTGAACTGGGATTTGGACATGCATGAACTCATAGTTAGGCCCCTCCCTCACAACATGATAAGCCCCTCCCTCACAACACCAAGGATCAGTCACGTCAGTATATTATGTAAATGAGGAAACACCTCATACTTTCTTGATTTATGTTGAAGCTGAGAGGGACACTGGGTCCCAGGGAGCCCAGGAGCTCTTGATGTCAGGCAGAGCTAAGAGATTGGAGACACCGGAATTCCAATAGTCCCAGGCAGTTTTGCAATAGAATCGATTGCAGAGTGATATCCTTGTTAATCCAGAGTTCAATATCCAAGGGTATCAAACTATTTGGAAGGACAGAGTGGATGGTAAAGGTGTAGCTCTGTTATTCAAGGATGACATCTGGGCAAGAGTAAGGGATGACAACGGTGCTATGGAGAATAAGATTGAATCCATTTGGGAGGAAATCAGGAATAGTAAGGCGAAAATGTCACTGATAGGAGTGATCTATAGGCCACCAAATAGTAACATTATGGTGGGGCAGGCAATAAACAAAGAAATAACTGATGCATGTAGAAATGGCACAGCAGTTATCATGGGGGATTTTAATCTACATGTCGATTAGTTTAACCAGGGGTCGGTCAAGGCAGCCTTGAGGAGGAGTTTATAGAATGTATCCGCGATAATTTCCCAGAACAGTACGTAATGGAACCTACGATGGAACAAGCGGTCCTAGATCTGGTCCTGTGTAATGAGACAGGATTGATTAATGATCTCATAGTTAGGGATCCTCTCGGAAGGAGCGATCATAATATGGTGGAATTTAAAATACAGATGGAGGGTGAGAAGGTAAAATCAAACACTAGTGTTTTGTGCTTAAACAAAGGAGATTACAATGGGATGAGAGATGAGCTAGCTAAGATAGACTGGGAGCAAAGACTTTATGGTGGAACAGTGGAGAACCTTCCAAGCGATTTTTCACAGTGCTCAGCAAAGGTTTATACCAACGAAAAGGATGGACGGTAGAAAGAGGGAAAATAGACCATGGATATCTAAGGAAATATGGGAGAGTATCAAATTGAAGGAAAAAGCATACAAAGTGGCAAAGATTGGTGGAAGGCTGGAGGACTGGGAAATCTTTAGGGGGCAACGGAAAGCTACAAAAAAGCTATGAAGAGTAAGATAGAGTTTGAGAGTAAACGTGCTCAGAATATAAAAACAGACAGTTAACGTGTCTGCAAATATATAAAACAAAAAAGAGTGGATAAGGTAAATATTGGTCCTTTAGAGGATGAGAAGGGAGTTTTAATAATGGGAGATGAGGAAATGGCTGAGGAACTGAACAGGTTTTTTGGGTCGGCCTTCACAGTGGAAGACATAAATAACATGCCAGTAACTGATAGAAATGAGGTTATGACAGGTGAGGACCTTGAGATGATTGTTATCACTAAGGAAGTAGTGATGATCAAGCTAATGGGGCTAATGGTAGACAAGTCTCCTGGCCCTGATGGAATGCATCCCAGAGTGCTAAAAGAGATGGCAAGGGAAATTGCAAATGCACTCGTGAAAATTTACCAAAATTTACTAGACTCTGGGGTGGTCCCGGTGGATTGGAAATTAGCATACGTGACACCACTGTTTAAAAAAGGATGTAGGCAGAAAGCAGGTAATTATAGGCCAGTGAGCTTAACTTTGGTAGTAGGGAAGATGCTAGAATCTATCATCAAGGAAGAAATAGCGAGGCATCTGGATGGAAATTGTCCCATTGGGCAGACGCAGCATGGGTTCATAAAGGACAGGTCGTGCCTAACTAATTTAGTGGAATTTTTTGAGGGCATTACCAGTGCAGTAGGTAACGAGGAGCCAATGGATGTGGTATATCTGGATTTCCAGAAAGCTTTTGACAAGGTGCCACACAAAAGGATGCTGCATAAGATAAAGATGCATGGCATTAAAGGTAAAGTAGTAGCATGGATAGAGGATTGGTTAATGAATAGTAAGCAAAGAGTGGGGATTAGTGGGTGTTTCTCTGGTTGGCAATCAGTAGCTAGTGGTGTCCTTCAGGGTTCAGTGTTGGCCCACAATTGTTCACAATTTATATAGATGATTTGGAGTTGGGGACCAAGGGCAATGTGTCCAAGATTGCAGACGACATTAAGATGAGTGGTAAAGAAAAATGTGCAGAGGATACCGGAAGCCTGCAGAGGAATTTGGATAGGTTAAGTGAATGGGCTAGGGTCTGGCAGATGGATAACAATGTTGAAAAATGTGAGTTTATCCATTTTGGTAGGAATAATAGCAAAATGGATTATTATTTAAATGATAAAATATTAAAACATGCCGCTGTGCAGTGACCTGGGTGTGCTAGTGCATGAGTCGCAAAAAGTTGGTTTACAGGTACAACAGGTGATTAAGAATGCAAATGGAGTTTTGTCCTTCATTGCTGGAGGGATGGGGTTTAAGACTAGGGAGGTTATGCTGCAATTGTATAAGGTGTTAGTGAGGCCACACCTGGAGTATTGTGTTCAGTTTTGGTTCCTTACCTGAGAAAGGACATACTGGCGCTGGAGGGTGTGCAGAGGAGATTCACTAGGTTAATCCCAGAGCTGAAGGGGTTGGATTACAAGGAGAGGTTGAGTAGACTGGGACTGTACTCACTGGAATTTACAATGATGCGGGGGGACCTTACAGAAATGTATAAAATTTATGAAGGGAATATCATAGAGTTTCATAGAATTTACAGTGCAGAAGGAGGCCATTTGGCCCATCGAGTCTGCACCGGCTCCTGGAAAGAGCACACTACCCAAGGTCAACACCTCCCCCTATCCCCATAACCCAGTAACCCCACCCAACCCACCTAAGGGCAATTTTGTACACTAAGGGCAATTTATCATGGCCAATCCACCTAACCCGCACATCTTTGGACTGTGGGAGGAAACCGGAGCACCTGGAGGAAACCCACGCACACACGGGGAGGATGTGCAGACTCCGCACAGACAGTGGCCCAAGCCGGAATCGAACCTGGGACCCTGGAGCTGTGAAGCAATTGTGCTATCCACAATGCTACCGTGCTGCCCTATAAGGAATAGATAGGATAGATACGGGCAGGTTGTTTCCACTGGCAGGTGAAAGCAGAACTAGGGGACATAGCCTCAAAATAAGGGGAAGTAGATTTAGGACTGAGCTTAGGAGGAACTTCTTCACCCAAAGGGTTGTGAATCTATGGAATTCCTTGCCCAGTGAAGCAGTTTAGTCTCCTTTTTAAATGTTTTTAAGATAAAGATAGATAGTTTTTTGAAGAATAAAGGGATTAAGGGTTATGGTGTTCGGGCCGGAAAGTGGAGCTGAGTCCACAAAAGATCAGCCATGATCTCATTGAATGGCGGAGCAGGCTCGAGGGGCCAGATGGCCTCCTCCTGCTCCTAGTTCTTATGTTATTCTTATGTATTAGCAATATTTTCTATGTCTGTTCTTGAGACAGGGTAAAGGCCTCCACTTCCCTCCTTCACTCTCAAACCTACAACCAGATCAAAGTGGACGAATCTATGGTTGCAAAATACCCTGGCCCTGGGATTTGAATAACACGGGACAAAACCTCTGTTTCACCTCTCATCTCCTCCAACAGCCGCAACCTCCCAAGGAGTTTCAACATTGTGCTGTCTGTTTACAAACTTATTAGTTGCTTTGTATCTGTTAAAGTCTCAAGAACAGGTTTTAAATAAAAGGTTGTCCTTCTCCCACCTAGTTGTGCATGTGAACACCACCAACCCCAAGTTCTCCTCCAATTTACTGATGTGTGTAAGACTGATAATTGGGTAATTACAGGAGGGGCATTCAAGTTCCCCAACATAAATTGGGATAGTCAGAGTGTAAAGGGTTTAGAGGGGGATATAATTTTTAATAAAGTGACCGAGTGTGGATGAAGAAAGTGCAGTTGATATAGTTTATATGGATTTTAGCAAAGCCTTTGACAAGGTCCTATTTAGGAGACTGATTGAAAAGGTGGAAGCACATGGAATTCAAGGAAATTTGTCGAGATAGACCTGAAACTGGCTTAATAATAGGACACAAAGGGTGGTGGTAGAAGCATGTTTGAGTTACTGAGCTGGTGTCGAGAGATGTACCATAGGGATCAGTGCTGTGTCCCTTATTGTTTGTTGTATAAATACAAATGATACATCTGAGAATATGGGGAATGATAAGTAAGTTTGCAGTCAACACCAAGACTGATAGGGTGGTTAACATTGAAGAAGAGGTTCGTAGGTTACAGGAAAATATAAATGGGTTGGTCCGACGGGCAGAGCAGTGGCAGATGGCATTTAACCCCGATAAGTGCCAGATGATGCACTTTGAAAGAAGAAACAGGACAAGAAAGTATTTAATGAATGACAGGACACTAGGAAGCTCAGAGGAACAGATGGATCTTGGAGTACTTGTTCACAGGTCCCTGAAGTTGGCAGAGCAGGTGAATAGGGTAGTAAAGAAGACATATGGGACAGTTGCCGTTATCAGTCATGGCATAGAATATAAGAACAAGGAGGATACGTTAGAGCAGTACAGAACGTGGGTTAGGCCACAGCTGGAGTACTGTGTGCAGTTCTGGTCATGTCACTACAGTAAGGAGGTGATTGTATTGGAGGGGGTACAGAGGAGATTCACCAGCATGTTGCCTGGGATGGAGCATCTGAGCTATAAAGAGAGATAGAATAGGCTTGGATTGTTTTCTTTAGAACAGAGAAGGCTGAGGGGGGATGTGATTGAGGTGTATATGATTATAAGGGGTTTGGACAGGGTAAATAGGAAGCAGCTGTCCCCCTTGGTTGAAGGGTCAATCACAAGGGGGCATAGTTTTAGGGTGAGGAGCAGGAGATTTTGAGGGGATTTGAGAAAAACATTTTTCACTCAGAGGGTAGTGGAGGCTGGAAACCTCACAACCTTTAAAAACACTTGAATGTGCACTTGAAACATCATCATAGTCAAGGATATGGGACAAGTGTTGGTAAGTGGGATTAGGGCGGGATTAGGGATAGTTATTGTTGGGGCAGACTCGATGTGCCGAAGGCCGTTTTCTGCAGTGTATGACTCTATAAGTCACACACCATCCTGACTTTAGAAATATATCATTATTCCTTCAGCGTCATTGGGTTAAATTTCTGGAACTCTCTCCATAATAGCACTGTGGGTGTACCTACATCACACAAACTGGATTGGTTCAAGAAGATGGTTCACCACCACCTCCTCAAGGATAACTAGGGATGGGCAACAAATGCTGACATCTGCCAGCGACACCCACATATCCTTCGAATTAATAAAAAATAGATTTTCCTCCTGCTGAGTCTATAGAAAGTCAAATCTGTTTGGAAAACCACCCAAATGCGTGCACATTGTCTCAGAATCTTTTCAAAATGATGGAAGCTTTTGCACAACCCGTCACTTTTGAAAATTGTGACAGAATAATGCCAGCTTCCAGCATTATTAAGATAAAATAAAAGTGATTGCAGAATCTCTGGAGACATAAAAAACTTAAATATGTAGTTATTTATCAGTTTGCATCTGACCTTGGCTTTCAGGCATGACCTGTGTGTATTCATAACGATGACTTGCGGTCAGAGGGGTGGTTTGTGTGTCAGTCAGGGTAGATTGTGATCTGAAAAACAGAAGTAATCTATTTAGATGCTGGAGAATAATTAATTATTCGTAGATCTCTTTAACATGCGAAAGAAAATCCCAAAAGAAATATCGTTCCAACAAATAACTCCACAATTCATTATATCCAAGGCTAAGTAGGTGATCTCACCGGATAGATTTATTCATGCATAGTCCTGTTCCACTGTTGCTGCCCTTACTTCCACTTCTGAATGCCCACAACCAGCAAATTTTCAATATCTTGGAATGATTTACAGTGTTAAATATGCTATATATTGTGGCTAATGTTAAAATTGGTTGGGGAGGCAATCATAGGAGAGAGGGGTGCAGGTGAAGATTTACCTATTTTGTGTACACTTCCATGGGATATGGGCCTCACTGGCAGAACCAACATCTGTTGCCCATCCCCAACTGCCCTTGAAATAAGTGGCTTGCTGGGCCACTTCAGAGGGCAGTTAAGAGTCATTCACATTGCGGACCTGGCCAGCAGGGATGGGCTAGTTGGGATCTGGAGTCATGTAGGCCAGACCAGGTCAAGGTGGCAGATTTCCTTCCCTAAAGGGCATTAGTGAATCAGATTTTTGTTTTGAATGGCAATCGATGGTAATGGCCACCATGACTGAACCAACCTTCCATTCCAAGCTTTTTGTTTATTAATTGGGTTTGAATTCCTCCAACTGGTGGGATTTGAACCCATGTCCGCATCGCGTTAGTCGGGGCCTCAAGTAGGCATCATTAGCTGGACAGAACCCCATTCTACAATGTACAAGAGGGCCGAAGCAGGCGGGTCCTTGGCAGCTGGATTAAGGTACAGAAAAATTGAAAGTTTGCATGTGGGTCAGGGAATGCAAGATTGTTTGAATGACTCACAAAAACTTTAAAGTATGGACATGCCTCTGAAAAATTGCAGGGCCCCCTGATTTAGCTTATATTAAAAATCTGCATAATAGAGTTTGAAAGTTATTTTAAGTTTTATTGGACTTGATTAGAAACTGTTTGAACTAACATCTAAAACTCTGCCAGTTTGCGCGCACCAAGTTCCCTTCACTCCTCACCCCTGTGCTCACTGACTGACGTTGGCTTCTGGCCAAGCAGCATCTTGATATTAAAATTCTCTCCCAGAGACTGGGGAATTGTGTGTATAAGCCAGGTGGGCTGGGTGGGTGTTTTGTACTGAATTATGCTTACATTTTTTTTTGTACTTTCTGTGATTAGAAAATAATAAATGCCTTAATAAAATGTTTTTTAAAAGAAATCTCTCCCAGTTTCCAGAGAACTCCATGGCCACACCCTTCTCCAGCTCTGTAATCTCCTTCTGCCTGCCTCTCTGAGATCCCTGCACGCATCTAGTTCTGGCCTCTTGCTCAACGCAGATTTTAATCGCTCCGCCATTAAAAAATAATTGATTATTTAAAACTCTCTTGAACATTCAACAGGAAAGCCTAAGAAAAGTCCCGTTCCATCAAATGACTCCATTAATTGATAACCCCAAGGTAGGTGATGGCTGCTGATGAATGTATTTAGGCACTGTTCTGTTACACTGATGCTTGTCTCACTTTCAATTCTGAATGCCAACAACCATCAGTCTTAAGCTGCCTAGACTCTGAGCTCTGGGATTCCCTCCCGACCTCACTTGCTTCCGATAAGACACTCCTTGAAACCAACCTCTTTGATCAAGCCTTGGGGCATGTGAACTAATATCTCCTTATCAGTCTTAATGCCTAATTTTATTGCATGGTGGTCTTGGGAAGCACCTTGGGATGTTTTATTACATTAAAGGCGCTATATAAATGTAAGTTGTTGTTGCTCTATGATTTGACAATGCCATTCAACAAGGGCCGGTGCAGACTCGATGGGCTGAAGAGCCTCCTTCTGCACTGTAAATTCTATGAACAATATCATGTGCATCCCTGGTGTGGGATTACAGAAATTGGGCGGGATTTTCCAACCCTCCCCGGCAGCGGTGTGTTGCGCGGAGGTAGCCCCCCCCCCCCATTGGGCAGCAGCAGGATCTTCCAGTCCCGCCGTTGTCAACAGGTTTTCACATTGTTCACACCCTCTGCCCCCGAGGGGCAGTGGGAAAATTTCAGCTGGTGTCTTGCCTCTATTTGTAAAGGCAAAATTGATTCTACAGTAGACAATAGTCAACTCTTCTGTCTAAATAATCTCAAAAGCTTTATGTGGAATGATAACTGAGCATTATACCTTATTGCACAACTAAGCAAAGGCAGGACTGAGATTATGAATAACGTAATTAATTATGGGCAATTGAAAAGGCGAAACCTAATGATCCTGTTACGCACCTGTAATCTTCATTTGCAATAAACCTCTTGTAGCTCTCCAGTTCATCTTCCAGTGATTGTTGGTACATGACAACTTGTCGACACTCATTGGCATACTTCTCCAAGTTCTTCTCAGCTTCCCCCATCTTTTTCCTCAAGTCTTCAATTTGCTCCCTGTACGGTTGCATCTGATCCAGGTAACTTTCCTGCACGGCCTGTCTTGTCTGCTTATGAGTTTTAATACAAAGGTTTTGAAATAAGCTCCATAACTATTAATTATGCCATTTAAGATGTTTTAATTAAACATAGCAATATGTAATGTTCATCTCTCGGGTAGGGAACAAGTATTAGCTTCAATTCAGTGGGATTATTCTCCTTCCTATCAGAAGATTACAAATTTGAGGCCAGCACCAGACACTTGAATACACAAAGAATGAAAAGGTTGCATTTGCAAAGCAGCTTTCACAATCTCAAGACAGCCACAGTATTTGACAGTGTATTAAATATTTCTGAAGTGTAATCACAGTTATAATGTAGGAACCTAGACTGACCTTCTAATGCAGCACTGCCTAAGGGCCTGCCTTTAAACCGAGGCCGTGTCTGATCTCATGGGATGAGGGGTCATAAAGACCCCATAGCCCTTATCGGAGAGGAGCAGTGGCTACACTCCAAAGTTCGTCAGTGTCCTTGTCGTTATTTATCTTTCAAACAAAATCACCACAAAACAAATTATTTACATAATTTAAAAAAATATTTAGAGTACCCAATTATTTTTTTTCCAATTAAGGGGCAATTTAGCATGGCCAGTCGACCGAAGTTGCACATCTTTGGGTTGCGGTGGTGAAACGCACGCAGACACGGGGAGAATGTGCAAATTCCACACAGACAGTGACCCAGGGCCAGGATTCGAACCCGGGTCCTCAGTGCTGTAGTTCCAGTGCTAACCACTGCACCAGGTGCCGCCCTTATTTTCCTCATTTCTGCTTGTGGGAGCTTGCTGTGCACTAATTGGCTGCCACGTTTCCTACGTTACAACAGTGGCTACATTTCAAAGTACATCATTGGCTCTTAAACACTTTGTGAAATGCTGAGGTCATAAGAGGTGCGGCATCAATGCAAGTTTTTTTTTGTAATGGTGAAAACATTTTCCTGCATAACTGCCACGATTAGACAGGAAGAGCTCGGATTCATAGAAAGGAAAGTCGTTATATTGTTAACAGCACTATGAGAAAAATCAACCTTCCACCAGCCCCAAGTGCAAAAAGTATGGAATATTAATCTGATCATCAAAATAAAAACATATGCAACTCAACATTGGCCGGAATTCTCTGTACGCCACCACTAAAATCACAATCAGGTGGAGAATCCTGCACTGGGCCAAAAACAGGATCGGCGCGGGCGGGAGACCCGTCTCCAGTCTCTGGCCCCGTCACACTGACCATAACAGGCTCCCGCTGTGTGCTGTCCAGAACATGCATACAGTTAATTTGCATTCATTAGAATGCAAATAATAATAAAAATCTTTACTATTGTCACAAGTAGGCTTACATTAACACTGCAATGAAGTTACTGGGAATATCACCTGGTCACCACATTCCGGCGCCTGTTCGGGTACACAGAGGGAAAATTCAGAATGCCCAATTCACCTAACCGCACGTCTTTCAGGATTTGTGGGAGGAAACCAGAGCACCCAGAGCAAACCCACGCATACACGGGGAGAACGTGCAGACTCCGCACAGACAATGGCCCAAGCCGGGAGTCGTACCTGGTCCCTGGCGCTGTGAAGCAACAGTGCTAACCACTGTGCTACCATGCCGCCCATAAACGGACTGGAAGCCCGAATCATCTCGCTGCCCACATCCCCCAATCCTCAACTCTGCTCTCATGAAGGCGGCATGTGGCGCAGTGGTTAGCACTGGGACTACGGCCCTGAGGTCCCGGATTCGAATCCCGGCCCTGGGTCACTGTCTGTGTGGAGTTTGCCCATTCTCCCCGTGTGTGCATGGGTTTCACCCCCGCAACCCAAAGATGTGCAGGTTAGGTGGATTGGCCACACTAAATTGCACCTTTTTTGGAAAAAAAAAAACAATTGGGTACTCTAACTCAGCTCTCATTATGCTCCTGTTGTGTTACGCTGCTTCGTGTAGCATAAGCTGCTTCCTTGATGCATGCTTTGACAAAGGAAGCTCCCGACTATGAAATGAGTTCAACTTGTTATTGAACTATTAACACAGTTCTTAAATGAGTTCGACTCTCTGCTAATCTAACTGTAGTAACTCAGTCTCTCTTTCCCAGCCTGCTCTAAGTCACATGCTGGATGTGATGCTTTTGATCAACCCTGATTTACTCTCTAGATGTCTGTTTGTGGAAAGAGGCAGAGCATGTGTGCCCTGTCCTTTTATATGGGTTGTGAAGTGCCCCCTTGTGGTAATGCCATCTCTGGGTGGCCTGATTACCCATTGGTTGTGTCCTGTTGTAATGACCCATTGGCTGTATGTCTGTGTGTCATGACATCTCTGGTGCTCCCTCTAGTGGTTACTTAGTTGTAGTGTATTTACATTAACCCCGTGTGTATATACAGTGATGCATATCACCACAGCTCCGACCCACATAGTGGGAACCCCACCTGGTGGGCTTTGGTGTAAGCACTGTCAGTTGCATTCCTGGTGTGATGGGCACCGAGGGGTCGAGTCCTGGTGTGATGGGCACCTGGTCGCACACAGGGCAACTACTGCTGAAAGGCGTAGATCTGAGCTCTTTTTACTCGAAAATGGGAGAATTTTGATGGGCTATTGCAGCTGAAGGTGTGGAAAAGAAGTTCCTCCCAGGAGTGGCATGTCTGATGGTTAGCAGACCTGGCAGAAGAAGGTTAAAGACCTGGCCAAGGAACTGGAGGAGACGTGTGGCGCAGCAACAATTGGAAAGATGGCGGAGGGGGAAGGGTCATCCCATGCTGGAAAACTCAAAATGGAGCAGCTGATGGTGTTTATTAAAGAGGGGTTTCGCCAGCAAAGAATGGAGATGTAGGAAGACCGATCGAAGGCCACCGAAGGAGTGGTAACACCATCGAAAGGCTTGATGGTGTAGTGATCTCTGAATATCAATATACATGATCAATGTATGCAAATGTAGTACAGTCAATTCAACACTAGATGTCTCACTATCAGGTGATATAAAAAGGACTTTCCCGCTCTTTCTGAGAGTGTGCTTCAGGAGAGTGAACAGACAAGACATAGATTAGCTAGAGAGAGAGAACGGCGGGATGGAGTGGTGTGAACCACTCTGGCATTGGGCTGCCCCAAAGGTGCGGAATCCTCCACACTTTCAGGGGTTACGCCTGCCCCGGAGTGGTTGGTGCCCCGCTGGCCGGCGGGATAGGGGCTTGGCGCCACGCCAACTAGTGCCGAAGGGCCTGCGCTGGCTGGCGTGAGTCGGCGCATGCACGGGAGCACCAGCGGGTGCTGGTATCATCGACATGCATGCGCAGAGGGAATCGGTTCCGTACCGGTAATGGCGGAGGACCACGGCCTCCGGTGCGGAACAATAGAGTGCCCCCACGGCACAGGCCTGCCCGCGGATCGGTGGGCCCCGACCACGGGCCAAGCCACCATGGGGGCACCTCCCGAGGCCAGATCCCCCCGCAACCCCCCAGGAACCCTGGAGCCCGCCATTAATGGTAATGGAGAAGCACAAAATTGCATAAATTATTTTGGAATAGTCGATCATTTGGCCTACTTAGCCAGTTCCCATCACAGTTTATAAAAAGAAAGACTTACATTTATATAACACCTTCCATAACCCCATGATGTCTCAAAGTGCAGCCAATAGTGTAGTCACTGTTGTAATGCCAACAGGTGGCAACAGGTGCACAGCAAGCTCCCACAGGTGGCAATATGATAACGAGCAGAAATATGTTTGTGATGTTGACTGAGGAGTAAATATTTGCCGGGACACAGGGGAGAACTCTGCAGCTCTCCTTTGAAATAATGCCATGGGGCCTTTTACATTCCCATCAGCAGGCAGATGGGGCCTCGATTTAACACCTCATCTGAAAGGCAGCACCTCCGACAGTTCAGCACTCCTTCAGTAGTGCACTGAGGTGTCGGCCTTGATTTTTATGTGTAAGCCCTTTGTACAATCTACCCTATCTTAATCTCCACTTTAACATTATAATCTTGAGAAAAGATGCTGCAAAATTCCTCCTTGGCTCCACCAAGTTAATTGGTCTGTAAGGTCAATCGTTACTCACCAGGCCTACGGCTATGATTCTTGATTTCCTTCCTTACTCTGTTGCACAGAACTATTCCAGCCAGTATCCATCGGCGTTTAGAAGAATGAGAGGTAATCTTATGGGAATGTATAAGACCCTGAGGGGAGCTGACAGGGTGGATGCTGAGATGATGTTTCCCCTTGTCGGAAAGACTAGAACTGGGGGATACAGTTTAAAAATAAGGGGCTGGATTCTCCGACGGTGGGATCCTCCGTTTTGCCGGCAGTGCCGACAGATTTCCTGACAGCATGGGGGTGCCCACAATGGGAAACCCCACTGGCTGGCTGCCGGAACGGAGAATCTCACTGCCGGTAGCGCCGCACCAGAAAACGGGTGCGAGGGACGGAGTATCCCGCCCAAGGGGTCTCCCATTTAATTCAGAGGCGAGGAGACTTTATTTTTTAGCGAGCCAAAAGCCTGTGGAATTCCCTTCCCAGAGAGCAGTGGAGGCTGGGTCATTGAATATTTTCAAGGTAAAGTTCCACAGATTCATGACTAACGAGAGAGTCAAAGGTTAACATAGGGAGGTGGCAATCTGGAATTGAGGCCACGGTCTTATTGAATAGTGATGCAGGCTCAAGGGCCTGAATAGTCTACTCCTGCTCCGACAGTTGGATGAAAACCAGCCTAGTTTTTCTTTGACAGTTTTAAAGGATTGCATGAAATATATTATCATGTCAGGAGAAACCATTTGATGTTCAGCCCCAATCTCAGCTATTCACGTTGCAGGTTACTACCACAGGAGCTTGTTGTTAATTCACAAGGGTTAAAACTGGATTGAGGTGACCTTTACACGACTATAAAATGAATTCCAGATGGCACTAGCTGACAGAAGATGCACTTAATCTTTCAACGTGAAACAAAAGCAATATTAAAGAGGTTTCTTCCCCTCTCATAATAAAGTAAACTGGAATCGTGCCCAGAGCAGACTAATGGGTAGATGATGCCGCTGCTTCCTGACAGGCTGCCAAGAATTCTTAACTATATATGCCATGTATGTACTAATTCTTATATACAGTCTACAAAAGCCAACTTTCTATCCACAGAGGCCAGTCAATCCGATTTTTAAACATTGAAATATATTGTGTAATCTTTTGGAGCCAAGTTATTTGAAGTTATTTGCACACATGCCAGGTGATACTCGTGCAGTTGGAAGCCGATAGCAGCTTTTAAAAAAAATTCATTTACGGGTTGTGGGCATCGCTGGTTAGACCAGCATTTATTGCCCATCCCTAGTTGCCCTTCAGATGGTGGTGGTGAGCTGCCTTCATGAACTGCTGCAGTCCCTGAGGTGTAAGTACACCCACAGTGCTGTTAGGAAGGGGCTTCCAGCATTTTGTCCCAGCGATAGTGAAGGAACAGTGATATATTTCCAAGTCAGGATGGTGAGTGACTTGGAGGGGAACCTCCAGGTGGTGGGGTTCCCAGGTATTCGCTGCTCATGTCCTTCGAGATGGAAGTGGTCGTGGGTTTGGTGCCGAAGGAACCTTGGCAAGTTACTGCAGTGCATTGTGTAGATGGTACACATGGCTGCCACTGTTATTGGCTTATAATTAAGGTAACTTAAGCAGGGTTAATTGACTTGGCTTGGACATGTGGGCCCAGTGCTCTGCATCAGCATCTATAATAACAATAATTTTTATTGTCACAAGTAGGCTTACATTAACATTGCAATGAAGTCACTATGAAAAACCCCTAGTTGTCATATTCCAGCTCCTGTTCAGGTACACAGAGGGAGAATTCAGAATGTCCAAATTACCTAACAGCATGGGCACGATTCTCCGCTCCCCAGGCCGGGTGGGAGAATCACGGGAGGGCCGCTCTGGCACGCCCGCGATTCTCCCAACCCCCCAAAATGACGTGTTGCGTTTTGCGACACGCTGCTCGGAGAATCACCGCTAGCCGTTTTTCCTAGCGACCGGCGATTCTCCAGCCCGGATGCGCCGAGTGGCCTGACGACCCCGACGGGTTCACGCCGGCGGCAACCACACCTGGTCGCTGCCGGCGTGAACAGCGCGCGACAGGTAAGTGTGGGGCCTGTGGGGGGTGGAGAGTGGATCGAGCACCACGGGCGTGCTCGGGAGGGGACTGGCCCGCGATCGGTGCCCACTGATCATCGGGCCGGCGTCTCTAAGAGACGCATTCTTTCCCCTCCGCTTCCCCGCAAGATCAAGCCGCCACATAGGGGGCGAGGAGCGGCCGTTGCGGAGAATCGCGCCACATGTCTTTCGGGACTTGTGAGTGGAAACCAGAGCACCCGGAGGAAACCCACACAGACACGGGGAGAACGTACAGACTCCACACAGACAGTGACCCAAGCTGGGAATCAAACCTGGGACCCCGGAGCTATGAAGCCCTAATCCTAACCACTGTGCTACCATGCTGCCCTATGTATAGTTTGGAAATACAATATCTGTACAGCGATATCAACTTGCATTCATGCAGTGGCTTAAGTGTGGTAAAACATCACCCAGTGCTTGACAGGAGTGCTTATCGAGCATAGTTTGACATCGAGTCACTTGGGGAGCTATTGGGAACAGGTAACCAATAGCTTGATCAAAGAGGTGGATGTTAAAAAGCATCTTACAGGAGGATAAAGAGGTGGAGAGTCGGAGAGGTTTTGTGAGGGAATTCCAGAGTTTAGGGCTATGCTACAGTCACCAATGGTGGAGAGATCAAAGTTGGGAATGGTCAGAAGGCTAGAACTAGAGTGCAGAGATCTGGAATAGTGTGAGACTGGCGATGGAGGTTACAGAGATAGAGAGGGGGCAATGCCATGGAGCAGGATGAGAATTTGAAAATCTAGGTGTTGAAATCAGGAGTAAATACAAATCAGCCAGCATAGTTTGGCTGCACGGTAGCACGGTGGCTAGCACTATTGCTTCACAGCGCCTGGGTCTCAGGTTTGATGCTCAGTTGGCTGGATGGCTGGTTTGTGATGCCGAACGAGGCCAACAGCACGGGTTCAATCCCTGTACCAGCTGAGGTTATTCATGAAGGCCCGGCCTTTTCAACCTTGCCCTTTACCTCAGGTTCAATAACCATCAGTCGCTCTCCCCCTCAAAGGGGAAAGTAGCCTATGGTCATCTGGGACAATGGCGACTTTACTTCACATAACTCCACTCATTGTATATTTGTCAATCTAATATTTTATCTTCCATCTCTCTCTACCCAATTGCACAAGAACATCCATTGGGACTTTTTCCAAACCAAAAGAAGTGAAGCTACATTAAATTCATATACAACTCTGGTCAGACCTCACTTCGCATACAGTGCATATTTCTGGTTCCCATACTGTGGAAGCACTAAAGAAAGTACAAAGGAAATTTCAGAGATGGTTCCAGCTATGAGGAAAGGTTAAGCAGTTTGGGGCTTTCTTTCTCTGAGTTGCACTCTGACAGAGTTCCCTAAAATGGTGAATGGGTTGCATAGGGTAGGTGCGCACAGGATGTTTCCACTTGTGAGAGAATTCAAAACTAGGGTTCATAATTACAAAATAGTCACTGATTAATCCAACAGGGAGACAAAGTGCAATTTCTTTACTCAGTGTGTTAAGAACGTGGAACTCGCTACCTCAGGAAGTGGCTGAGGTAATAAAGTAATGAAAAACGTCTTTCAAACAGAAACTATGATGTGGAGATGCTGGCGTTGGACTGGGGTGAGCACAGTAAGAAGTCTTACAACACCAGGTTAAAGTCCAACAGGTTTGATTCAAACACGAGCTTTCGGGGCCGAAAGACTTTAACCTGGTGTTGTAAAACAGAAACTAGAGAGAGATATGTTGGAGAAAGGGGAATAGAAAGATGTGCTCTTGTGAGGTGGATGGAATTCTACATAAAAGTTCTTCCTCACAGACCCTATTTGAACTGCAGAGCTTAGGGCCTCTGCAACCGAAGGCATGGCCACCAATGGCAGAACGATTACAATGCTGGAGATGTGCAAGGGGCCAGAATTGGCAGAGCGCAGATCTAGAATCATTACAGTCCAGTAGGAAGCGATTCGAAGTATCATAGGACTTCACTTTGAACATTCAGATGTTCATTTCATTAATAGCCCAGGTTTGCTGGAGAATCTGCCAAACATGTTTTCTACACCAACTGACCTCATTCTGTTTCTGGCTCTGTAACTGATAAGAACCATCCTTGTCGTCGTCCAACTCAGATGACATCGAAGACCCCCTCTCCACAGCGAACTGCTTCTCTTCTTCCTGTAGCAAGGGTAACAATACGACAATAGGAGTGTTAACTACAAATGTGCTCACACGTGATTTAGTTTAAAGTTGAAATTTTAAAACTGATAAATCACAAAAATGCGTCTGTCACTTTCTGCATATTCCACTTTATTGGGTTACCTCATGGTCTACTGTAGTTGAAGGTTTGCCGATTGTGGACTGCTGGACATCCCTTAGAACATTCATGTAGTCCTGAATTTCTGCTAGATTCTGTGGGATATGAACATCAAAGAAAGATGTCAGAAAATAAAACATGATCATCTGGGGTAACGTGGTGACATGGTGGTTAGCACAGGGATCCAGGTTCAATTCTGTGACTGTCTGTGTGTCTGCACTTTCTCCCCGTGTCTGCATGGGTTTCCTCCGGGTGTTCTGGTTTCCTCTCAGGGTCCAAAAGATGTGCAGGTTAGGTGGATTGGCCAATTTGCACCTTAGTGTCCGAGGATAGAGCAGTGGGTCTGGGTAGGGTGCTCTATCAGAGGGTCGGTGCGACCTCAATGGTCTGAATGGCCTCCTTCTGCACTGTCAGAATTCTATGGTGAAATTTCCAATCTCCCACTGTAATTCCAGTCAGACTCTATCCTGCTACAACTAGCGTTACAACACCGATAACCGCTGAGGAGGGATTTGAGAAGAAGGAAGAGAAGAAAATGCTGGAAAGGCTCAGAAAATCTGGCAGCGCATGTGGAGGGAAAAACAGAAGTTAACGTTACGAGTCCACATGACTGTTCTACAGGGGTGATTGGCAAATGGAACTTGGTATGAACTAAGATATGAACAGGAGGGTTTTGGTAGGCTCTAACAGTACTGAGGGTAGAATGCAGGGGTGTTGGCAGGGGAGCATATGTTGGCCCCTCCCCCTTTCCCCCCATAACTCCAGGTTATCTTTTTCAGTCAAAAATCGGAATAATCTAACCTGTTGGGCTGGCATCGTTTTCACAGATTTTTTTTTTACCTTTCCAATTGGCATGTAATTTTGATTGATGTAAAAATTACTTCATCTCATTCTTGCCACCGTGCTTGCCATCATTTTCTCTCCCTTTATTACAATGCTCTCTGCTGCTGCAAATTGAATTAAAAATCAGCCTGGCCAATTTGAGTCAGTAGCAATGGATTGGGTATCTGCTGCAGCAATGTCAGCTCCTCATTGATAGCTTCAATCGCAGACATCCATGAAATACACGCCAGGATTCCCCTGATCTGCCTTCACACTATTACACAGCTCTGAGACTGCAGGTTGCAATGATGTTGGCCGGATTTTAAACATAAAAATGTAAAGAAGTTCATGAGGAAAAGGAGTCGCACTTCCTCACAGAATATGTTTCCCCATTAACAGTATTCCGAAACAGACTGTGATTTGATTTTATCTGCAGAAGTCTGATAGCTGTTCTGTGGAAAGAATATAATGGGCCAATGGAAATTAACCATGTATGTTGGGTTGGGGCTGAGCAGCAGTCATAATTAGTGGACAGCATGGTAGCATTGTGGATAGCACAATTGCTTCACAGCTCCAGGGTCCTAGGTTCGATTCCGGCTTGGGTCACTGTCTGTGCGGAGTCTGCACATCCTCCCCGTGTGTGCAGGGGTTTCCTCCGGGTGCTCCGGTTTCCTCCCACAATCCAAAGATGTGCAGGTTAGGTGGATTGGCCATGATAAATTGCCCTTAGTGTCTAAAATTGCCCTTAGTGTTGGGTGGGGTTACTGGGTTATGGGGATAAGGTGGAGGTGTTGACCTTGGGTAGGGTGCTCTTTCCAAGAGCCGGTGCTGACTTGATGGGCCGAATGGCCTCGTTCCAAATTCTATGGTAAATAACAGGAATGCGCTGCAAACAAGTTATACGGTTCTCCTTATTGGTGAAAGGTAGATAAATATTCCATCATAACTCATTTTAAATACCTTTTATTTGTTTATTTATGCAGCTGTCAAGAAAATTGTCACACATTCTAGATCAAGTGCAGCCTCCGGCAAACATTGTAAGATTTGGGTCATAATAATAATACTAATCTTTATCAGTGTCACAAGTAGGCTTACATTAACACTGCACTGAGGTTGCTGTGAAAATACCCTAGTCGCCACACTCTCACGCCTGTTCAGGTACACTGAGGGAGAATTCAGAAAGTCCAACTCATCTAACAAGCACGTCTTTTGGGACTTGTGGGAGGAACACGTTACGAGGTTAGGTTGGAGGTGTGGGCTTAAGTAGGGTGCTCTTTACAAGGGCTGGTGCAGACCCAATGGGCCGAAAGGCCTCCTTCTGCACTGTAAATTCTATGATCTAGGATCTATGAAACCGGAGGAAACCCACGCAGACACAGGGAGAATGTGCAGACTCCGCACAGACAGTGACCCAAACTGTGAATAAAACCCGGGTCCCTGGCACAGTGAAGCAACAGTGCTAACCACTGTGCCAGCCACTGTGAAACACTGCAGCGCTTTTGGTCGAAGTAACTTTGAGGGCAAAGACCTTATTATTGACATGTGTGAGTTGCTTACTTTGCATACCATTACTCGGTGCATTTAAATAATTGACAAGCCTTGGATGGTTGGCACTTACCTTCCTGTTTCTCTCTTTAGTAGAGTTTATATCTTCCTGCAGGAATTGGGTTCGGATTTGGAGTTCCAAGTTCTTTAATAAAGCTTCATTTGCATTCTGTAAGGAAAACACAGTAACAGGGCACATATTTTGGATTTTGAAAGCTTTCCATTTTCGTTATAAAGGCTTTGCAGTGACTCACTCTAAGATGTAATATCCTCTCTCGGTGGTGGGGGAGCTCTGTTGACACATTTGTTTTTTGGCTGCTGCACATTTAATTTTTTTTCCCAATTTAGGGACAGTTTAGTGTGGCCAATCCACCTGCCCTGCACATGTTTGGGCTGTGGCGGGGGGGGGGGAGACCCACACAGACTCAGGGAGAATGAACAAACACCACACGGACAGTGACCCAGGGACAGGATCGAACCCGGGTCGTCGGCGCCATGAGGTAGCATTGCTAACCACTGCGCCACCGTGCTGCCCCCCCCTTGTCACATTCATAACCACATTTACTCCAAATAGCTACGCCAAGGAGGATAGAACTGAAGCTGTGGAATACTGTGAACAATTTTGGTGCCCTTCCCGAAGGAAAGATACACTAGCATTGGAGGCAGGCCAGAGAAACGTTCACTAGGTTGATCCTGAGCATGGAGCAATTTTCTTATGAGGAGAGGTTAAGTAGGTTGGGCCTGTACACAATAGAGTTTAGAAGAATGAGAGGTGACCTTATTAAGAGGGATAGGATTCTCAGGGGGCTTGACAAGCTAGATGCTGAGAAGTTGTTTTCGCTTGCAGGGGGGGCATAATCTCAGAGTAAGGGGTCGCCCATTTAAGATAGAGATGAGGAGGAATTTATTCTCTCAGAGGGGAGTGAATCTGTGGAATTCTATACCACAGAGAGCTGTAGAGGCTGGGTGGTTAAGTAGGCTAAGATAGGCAGGTTTTTAATCAGTGAGAGAATCAAGGGTTATGAGGATAAGGCGGGAAAGTGTAGTTGAGGATTGTCAAAACAGATCAGACTGGATCTCATTGAATGGTGGAGCAGATTGGAGCAGATTCTGCTCATACATGGATTCCCAAGCACAGTCTCAGTATGCTTCTACATACATCTGAATAAAATTAAACACTCAATTAACATACAATTAACGGACTTCCGGTTGCGGCTATGACCAGCTAAGTCGCACGTTTGGCTGCTCCTGCGAGGAAGGTGTTTTCGGGCCGATTGGAGGGCCCCTAACGGCGCTGGAACGGCGATTCCCGGTGGGGGAAGGTTCCCAGAGGAGAACCCTGCAAAATTTATGGTCGTCACCCGAAGTGGGGCAGAAAAAAAAGCGGCAGCAGCTCCCCGAAAAAAGCGGGGGAAGAAACCCAAAATGGCGGCCGGCGGCGCACCCGAGGACTGGAGGAAATGGGCGGAGGAGCAGCAGGCCGCTCTCCTGCGCTTCTTCACGGAGCTGAAAGTGAAGCTGCTGGAGTCGATGAACGCGACGACCACCAGGCTGATGGGAGCCCAGGCGACCCAAGAGGCGTCAATTCGGGAGCTGCAGCAGGAGATGGCTGTGAGGGAGGAAGAGGCCACGGTCCTCGTGGGAAAGGTGGAGGTGCACGAGGCACTCCACCTGAAATGGCAAAACCGACTGGAGGAGATGGATACCCGCATGAGGCGGAAAAATCTGAGGATCCTGGGCCTGGCAGAAGGGCTGGAGGGGTCGGACCTCCCGAGGTATGTGGCAGAAATGCTGGGCTCACTGATGGGGGCAGGGGCCGTCCCTTCGCCCCTGGAACTGGAGGAGGCCTACAGAGTAATGGCCAGGAAGCCAAGAGCAAACGAACCCCCGAGGGCGGTGCTGGTTCGGTTCCAGCGATTCAGTGACCGGGAGAGGGTGCTGAGGTGGGCCAAGAGAGAGAGGAGCAGCAAATGGGAGAACTCGACGGTGAGGATCTACCAGGACTGGAGTGCGGAGGTGGCAAAGCGGCGGGCCCGGTTCAACCGGACGAAGGCGGTGCTGCAGGCCAAGAGAATCAGATTCGGGATGCTGCAGCCAGCGCGCTTGTGGGTGACCTATAAGGACCAGCACCACTATTTCGAGTCCCCGGAGGAGGCGTGGGCCTCTGTCCAGGAAGAAAAGCTGGACTCGAACTAGAACCAGGGGATACTTGGCGGTCGTTGCCGCTCTGGTACTTTAAGCTGGACACGTGGCTTTCTTTTGGTTGGATTTTTACTTGGCTGTATTTTTGGACCCTTTTTTTCTCTCTACCAGTTTTTTTCTTTTTTCTGTTATTTATAATGTTATGTTGGGGGGGCGGGGTGGGGGGGGGAGTGCCGGGGGTATGTGTTTCTTGTGGGGTTTTTTTTTTATCGGTGTGGGATCGGGGACGGGGGTGGAACTGAAGATGGAGGGGTGGGGAGGGGCAGGGCGAAAGCGCGGGCTTTCCTCTGGTTTCCCGCGCACGGGGCAGAGGAGGGAGGAGGGTGGGAGGAAGGGGCGTGGTCAGCAATGGCTCCCTTTCCCGCGCTGGAGCGGGGTCAAGGAGGGGTGGTAAGGGGGGGGATGTCCCCCATGCCGGGAGGAGTCGGATTGTGGCAGGGGCAGCCGGGTCAGCGTAAACCAGCTGACTTACGGAAGTACTATGGAGGGTGCATCGCGGCTAGGAAGGGTCCTAGCCTGGGGGGGGGGGGGGGGGGGGAGGGGGGTGGGGGGGGGGGAGGGGGAGGGGGGAAGGGGGGGGCTACCGGGTTGCTGCTGAAAAGGCCAGGGAGGAGAAGTTGAGGACCGGAGGGGTGGGGGGAGGGCGCCATCGCCATGGGGAGCGGGTCAGAAGGGGAGGGCTGACTCGGGGCGAGCAGGTGACAGGATATGGCTAGTCGGCAGGGGAGAGGGGCGGGCTGCCCTTCGACCCGGCTGATCACTTGGAATGTGAGGGGGCTGAATGGGCCGGTCAAGAGAACGAGAGTAATCTCGCATTTGAAGGGACTGAGGGCGGATGTAGCAATGCTACAAGAGACCCATTTGAAGGTGGCGGACCAGGTCCGCCTGAGAAGGGGGTGTGTGGGACAGGTGTTCCACTCAGGACTGGACGCAAAGAACCGGGGGGTGGCGATCCTGGTAGGGAAGAGGGTGTCGTTCGTGGCGGCGGAGGTGATGGCGGATAAAGAGGGTAGATATGTCATGGTGAAGGGTAGGCTACAGGGGGAGAAAGTGGTGATGGTTAATGTGTATGCCCCGAATTGGGACGACGCTGGCTTCATGAGGCGCCTACTGGGCCTCATTCCGGACCTGGAGGCAGGGGGCCTGATCATGGGGGGGGACTTCAACACAGTGCTGGACCCCGTGCTGGACAGATCGAGTTCAAGGACGAGTAGGAGGCCGGCAGCGGCAGAAGTATTAAAGGGGTTTATGGAGCAGATGGGAGGGGTAGATCCCTGGAGGTTTGGGAGGCCGAGGGCGAGGGAGTATTCCTTTTTCTCCCATGTCCACAGAGTCTATTCTAGAATTGACTTTTTTGTATTGAGCAGGGGACTGATCCCGAAAGTACGGGAAGTGGAGTACTCGGCCATAGCGGTCTCAGACCATGCGCCACACTGGGTAGATTTGGAAATGGGGGAGGCGCGAGACCAGCGTCCGCTGTGGCGCCTGGATGTGGGGTTGCTGGCGGATGAGGAGGTGTGTAAGAGGGTCCGGAAGAGCATTGAGAGATATCTGGACACTAATGACACGGGGGAGGTGCAGGTGGGGATGGTCTGGGAGGCCCTGAAGGCGGTGATCCGGGGGGAGCTGATCTCCATACGGGCACATAGGGAAAGGAGGGAGAGACAGGAGAGGGAGAGGCTGGTGGGGGAGCTTTTGGACGTGGATAGGAGATATGCGGAGGCACCAGAGGAGGGGCTGTTGGGGGAACGGCGCAGTTTGCAGGCTAAGTTCGACCTGTTGACCACCAGAAAGGCAGAGACACAGTGGAGAAGGGCGCAGGGCGCGATTTATGAATATGGGGAGAAGGCGAGTAGGATGTTGGCGCATCAGCTCCGCAAGCGGGATGCGGCTAGAGAAATTGGGGGAGTGAGGGAGAGGGGTGGGAACGTAGTGCAGAAGGGGCCAGAAGTAAATGGGGTCTTCAGAGACTTCTATAAGGAGCTGTATCGGTCAGAGCCGCCGACGAGGGGAGGGGGGATGGAGGGCTTCTTGAACAAATTGAGGTTCCCCAAGGTCCAAGAGGAGCTGGTAGAGGGGCTGGGGGCGCCGATAGGGTTAGAGGAGCTAGTCAAGGGGATTGGGCATATGCAGACGGGGAAGGCGCCGGGGCCAGACGGGTTCCCGGTGGAATTTTACAAAAAATATGCGGATTTGGTGGGCCCTGTGCTGGTACGAGCCTTCAACGAGGCATGGGAGGGGGGGGGCTCTGCCCTCGACAATGTCGCAGGCACTGATCTCTCTGATCTTGAAGCGGGACAAGGACCCCGTGCAGTGTGGGTCATATAGGCCTATCTCGCTCCTGAATGTGGACGCCAAGTTGCTGGCAAAGATCCTGGCTACCAGGATAGAGGATTGTGTGCCAGGGGTGATACACGAGGACCAGACGGGTTTTGTGAAAGGGCGGCAGCTTAATACGAACGTGCGGAGACTGCTAAACGTCATCATGATGCCGGCAGTGGAGGGTGAGGCGGAGATAGTGGTGGCATTGGACGCGGAGAAAGCATTTGATAGGGTGGAGTGGAAGTACCTGTGGGAGACGCTGGAACGGTTTGGATTTGGGGAGGGATTTATTAAATGGGTGAAGCTGCTCTATTCGGCCCCGACGGCAAGTGTAGTGACGAATGGTAGGAGATCGGAGTATTTTGGGCTCCACCGGGGGACCAGGCAGGGGTGCCCCTTGTCCCCCCTGCTCTTCGCACTGGCAATTGAACCGTTGGCGATGGCACTGAGGGGCTCAGGGGGGTGGAGAGGGCTGACAAGGGGCGGGAAGGAGCACCGGGTATCGCTATACGCGGACGACCTGCTGCTATACGTGGCAGACCCAGAAGGGGGAATGCCGGAGGTGATGGAACTGCTAGCAGAATTTGGGGACTTTTCGGGGTACAAGCTAAACTTGGGCAAGAGTGAGGTATTTGTGATACACCCAGGGGACCAGGAAGAGGGAATCGGGAGACTCCCGTTTAAGAGAGCAGGAAAGAGTTTTAGATATTTAGGGGTGCAGGTGGCAAGGAACTGGGGGACTCTCCACAAGCTGAACTTCTCCAGGCTGGTGGAACAGATGGAGGAGGAATTTAAAAGGTGGGACATGGTGCCGCTGTCGCTGGCGGGCAGAGTGCAGTCCGTTAAAATGACGGTCCTCCCGAGGTTTTTGTTTTTATTTCAGTGCTTGCCCATCTTCCTCCCTAGAGCCTTCTTCAAAAAGGTGACGAGTAGCATCATGAGTTACGTGTGGACGCACGGCACCCCAAGGGTGAGGAGGGTCTTCTTGGAGCGGAGTAGGGATAGTGGAGGGCTGGCATTACCCAATCTTTCGGGGTATTACTGGGCGGCAAATGTATCGATGGTGCGCAAGTGGATGATGGAAGGGGAGGGGGCAGCTTGGAAACGAATGGAGAGGGCGTCCTGTGGCAACATAAGCCTGGGGGCCCTAGTAACGGCGCCATGGCCGCTCCCTCCCACGAGGTACACCACGAGCCCGGTGGTGGCGGCCACCCTCAAGATCTGGGGGCAGTGGAGGCGACACAGGGGGGAAGTGGGATGTCTGATGGAGGCACCGTTAAGAGGGAACCATAGATTCATCCCGGGGAACATGGACGGGGGATTTCAGAGCTGGCACAGGGTGGGCATCAGGCAGCTGAAGGATCTGTTTGTAGATGGGAGGTTTGCGAGCCTGAGAGAGCTGGAGGAGAAATTCGGGCTCCCCCCGGGAAACGTGTTTAGACATTTGCAGGTGAAGACATTTGCTAGACGCCAGGTGGAAGGGTTTCCCTTGCTCCCCAGTAGGGGGGCGAGTGATAGGGTGCTCTCGGGGGTCTGGGTCGGAGGGGGGAGGATTTCGGACATCTACAAAGTAATGCAGGAGGCGGAGGAGGCATCAGTAGAGGAGCTGAAAGCCAAGTGGGAGGGGGAGCTGGGAGAACAGATAGAGGATGGGACATGGGCTGATGCCCTGGAGAGGGTTAATTCTTCCTCCTCGTGTGCGAGGCTTAGCCTCATTCAATTTAAGGTGCTACATAGAGCCCATATGACGGGGACAAGGATGAGTCGGTTCTTTGGGGGTGAGGACAGATGTGTCAGGTGTTCGGGAAGTCCAGCGAACCATGTCCATATGTTTTGGGCATGTCCGGCACTGGAGGAGTTCTGGAAGGGGGTGGCAAGGGCGGTGTCGAGGGTGGTGGGATCCTGGGTCAAACCAGGATGGGGACTTGTGATCTTTGGCGTTGGGGTGGAGCCGGGGGTACAGGAGGCGAGAGAGGCCGGAGTACTGGCCTTTGCGTCCCTAGTTGCTCAAAGAAGGATACTAATACAGTGGAAGGACGCGAGGCCTCCAAGCGTGGAAACTTGGATTAATGACATGGCAAGCTTTATTCAGTTGGAAAGGGTCAAATTCGCCCTGAGAGGGTCGGTACAAGGGTTCTTCAGGCGGTGGCAGCCTTTCCTCAACTTTTTGGCTCAGAGATAGGGTACAGAGGTCGCAACAGCAGCAACCCGGGGGGGGAGGGGGGGTGGCAACAACGGTTGTGGTGGGTTATTTACGGTTGAAATGCGGGCAAATTTGCTCGCAGTTCATGTTTGATGTTGATTGTTGCTTTGTTTGTTTTTGGGGGAGGGGGGAGGGGGGGAGGGACAACGCGCGCGCGAGTTCGGGCGGGGGGGGGGGATATTTGTTAAGAGGGAATATTTTGTAATATTCTATAGTTAGTTGGGGTAAATATCTTCATGTAAAAAATTCTTTCAATAAAAATTATTTTAAAAAAAAACATACAATTAACAACTACAAAGAGCATTAGCACCTTTTTGGCAGTGAAATTAGTTGTTTCATTACCTCTAAAGCATAATTCCTCCAAATTCCGATGAGGTTAAGTGTACCTCCCCCTTGCTAACTAATGTTTCATGCCTGGATTATACGAGCTAACCAGGCACAGATTGATATTTTACCAGACTCAACATTGCACTCTATTGCACTTACTCCTTGAGGTTTCAGTGGAGTCCTGTGTCAAGATCTGTGCTCCAAGCGATGAACCAGATTATATAGGATGTGTTCGCCTTATAGTGGCATCAACGAAATGTGAAAAGGTTGATATGGTCACTTCACTTAGGCTTAGTTTTAGATAGGTCGATTTTAGCGTGTTAAGGATATTAAGAGCATTGAGCCAAGGCAGGTGAATGAGTTAGGTTACGGATCAGCCATCATTGAATGGTTGAACAGGTTCAAGGGGCTGAATGAGCTCTTCCACACCTGATCCAGAATTATTAGACCGCTCGACAATGTAACCTTTGAGTGGCAACAAGCATTTTCAGTCCTTAAACCTTGAACATTGTATATTATATTATGCTTACTGCATTTATTACTTCATCTGAAGCTAATTCTGAACATTTTCAGTTTATTTTGTTTCAAGAAACTTCTGTGTTCCTCACCCTGTCCCATTATTTATTTTCGGATTCATTTGAAACGTCTTTTCAAATACAGAACCACAGAGCAGACACCGGATTTACTGGGATTGGCTGATATTTCACAGCAAGACATGCCGCAGCTGGTGGCTTGGCAACTGTAATCAGACATTGTTTGCTATTGGCTGGGTCAGGCTGCAAATCCCCTATACTACTCCTGCCACCCCTCCCACCAATCCAAAAACATTTCATCCCTGACATCAATACATGCTCTGTCCCCAAAAATATCTATTGCCCTGGAGTTTAACTTGTTCAATTAAATAGTTTAGAATTTATTCCTTAGCTAATTATTTGCCTGTTTGGGTCCCGCCTCTAGACTTTGGAAAATGGGTGAGAATAGTTCATTTAGAAAATTTAAGATGTTGAATTTTTAAAAAATATAAATTTAGAGCGCCCAATTTTTTTTTTCCAATTAAGGGACAATTTAGCGTGGTCAATCCACCTACACTGCAAATCTTTGGGTTGTGAGGGTGACACCCACACAGACACAGGGAGAAGTGCAAATTCCACACGGACAGTGACCTGGGGCCGGGATCGAACCCGGGGCCGGGATCGAACCCGGGTTCTCGGCGCTGTGAGGCAGCAGTGCTAACCACTGCACCACCGTGCCGCCCATTGGATTTTTGTTTAAATAATGAAAACAATAGGGCAGCAGGTGGCGCAGTGGTTAGCACTGCTGCCTCGCAGCGCCGAGGTCCCAGGTTCGATCCCGGCCCTGGGTCATTGTGGAGTTTGCACATTCTCCCCTTCTCAGCATGGGTTTTGCCCCCATAACCCAAAGATGTAGGGTAAGTAGATTGGCCACATTAAATTGCCCCTTAATTGGAAAAATGAACTGGGTACTCTAAATTTATTTAAAAGAAATGAAAACAACAGGTTATATACATGAAATTCAAGTTGAGAAAATAGGGTCAAAGAGCAACTCAGTGATGAGGGAACAACAGAAGAAATGCTTCTTAATGTTTAATGAATTTCTTTCTGTTTCATTCTTACACCTCATGGTGATTATGACAATTAAGTTAGCTGTTCGTGCTTAAGTTTCATTAACATTATAATAAGATTTATTTCACAGTCTGGATTTTCACTGTTAAAAATGGCGCATGGGAATCACTTCCGCGATTGCCAACCCCATTTCGGGATATCTGATTTTCAGGACTGCCATTTAAGGACTGCTGATGATGTATTCTTGGCTGACAGCCCAGAGATCCATTTGATAACTAAAACACCTGAGCCCCAGAATAAACATCTCTAGACTGGCTCTCTAATCAATGGTGACAACCTCATAATGGTTATTTGCACAAGGGAATGAGGTTTCAAGTGCTTGCAGTTTCTGCAATTGATATTTTAAATGAATGACACTTATATTGGGCTGTAGTGAGGAGAGTTAAAGTGGAGAGTTATCAATGAATTTCTATGTTTGTAAAGCTACATCCTACTGTCACTTTGTGTTCATCACTTTTATATAATGTGCAGTGAGGGGGTACATTGGCAGGGAAGTTCCATGGTATGCTATGATGAACCAGAGGGATGGGTTGGAGGCATGAGGTGGCATGGGTGGGCATAGACAGAGTGTGAGTGGTGAGGTGTGTGAGAGGGGCGAGTGCTGAAAGCCTTCCTGTTTGTATTTTAACTGGGGTAAAGTCCCACAGCATCGAGATGGGCCTTCCGACAGACCACCTCTGTACTTGACAGCTCCTGTGACTGCCTCAAAACTTTTACCTGGATCAACTGGCCTGACTCCAACCTGCACTGCAATGAAAATCCCGCCCACAAGGGAGTTTTCTCCATGGGTGGGATGAGCCAGGAATTTCCTGCGTCAAGGATGAAAATACAGCCCATTATAACAAAGGAAAGGGGCCCCATTTTACTTCATTCAAAACCCATCCACTTGCAGAGGGTTCAAATCAAGTTACTTAGACTCTCAGAAACAGGCTGGTGCAGAGGGGTGTGATGTTTCCTAGAATTGGTCAGAGGTCCAAGGAGTCACAATTTGACAGTAAACCTTAATCTTTTGTCCTATTGTCCTCTGGCATTCTGTATAATTATAGTGAGTGGGCAAAGCAAAGAATCTCACCTTATTCAGGTTTTCAAAAGTATCCTGAAGTTCCTCGTGATTCTCCCATTCCGTTCTATATCTGAAAGTGAGAGACTTGTCTGAACGGAGTGTTTGAAGTACAAACTTGTGCAATTAATTTGTTTTTACTCATGCTATTTTATTATCATTTTCCAAAGATGAGTCAACAAGAGCAAGGTCCAGCATTAATACATTCCATCTTCACTTGCTTTATTAAATTCCAAAACTGTTACAATTTCTCTTTCCTCACCACCACTAACAGGGGAAACCTTTCAATCAGTCTTTCTTTTTGGTGTTATATAGTCAGGGATACTTTAATCACTGCAGCAAAGTCAATGAAAATGGTGGTTGTGCTGGGATAGAGAAAGGGTACCCATCAGGGAAGACTGAACAGGCTGAGGTGCTTTTCTCCAGAAGGAAGATTGAGGGATAACCTGATCGATATCTTGAAGATTATGAAAGGGCTTGACAGGTAGACTGAGAAAGGTTGCTTGCACTTGCAGGCAAGACCAGAACTCATGGCCATGAATATATGATGGTCACTGATAAGCCCAATAGGGGAACCCAGGCAAAGCAATAAGAATATGGAACCCGTTACCATAGGGACTAGTTGAGACAAATAGCATAGATATGTTTAAAGGGGAACTGGATAAATGCATGAAAGAGAAAGGAATAGAAAGAAATGTAGATAGGTTAGATGAAGAAGGATGGGAGGAATCTGGGTGGTGTGGAGCATTAACTTCAGTAGATTAGTTGGGCTGAATGGCCTATTTCTAGGTTGGAAATACCATGCAAGAGAACATGTAATTGTGATGGATGTGATGAAAACGCACTGCATCATGATTCTGATGTGACTGGAGTGCACTTAGTGCTTGGAATGCACTTACCTCTCTTTGATGTGGTCAATGTTTACAAACATTGGGGTTTCACCACTTGGGCCACTGAACAATGAAGAGAGATGAATGAATCAAAGCTGCAGGTGATTTTTTACAATCACAGACCACTACTTGAAAGCTATGAATGGCTTGCAGGTAATGGATCTGTGGGAACCAGATTCAGGCACAGATGCTCTCCTTCGAGGGATGGCCATAATGCTTCCCACTGTCCCTGTCTAGACTGCTCTCTAGCTGCCAGACAGGGGTCCCTTTTCTGGGTGAGGGAGGGTTGTCTGTGTCTGTGTGTGTGTGTGTGTGGGGGGGGGGGTCCGTGTGTGGGCCGCGTTCTGTGGAGGGGGTTCCTTTAGGCAGGGGGTTCCTGTGGGATGCATCCCTGTTACAGACGTCCCTGTGGGGTCCCCCTATTACAGGGGTCACTGGAGGGGTTTCCCCTATTGCAGGGGTCTCTTAGGGGTCCCCCTATTACAGGGGTCCGTCTAGGGGTTTCCCCTATTACAGGGGTCCCTGTGGGGGATGGGCGGGTATTGTGGGGGTCTGCAAGATGAGGCATGGGCAGGCAGTGCATTGTCGGGGGAGGGATTGCCCTCGGATATTCTCAGATGCTCTCTACCAGCGTGGCCCTTGTGTGGTGAACCTCGGGGTGGGCCAAGGAGCCTAGGCCACGGCAAGGTCCACCATGTTTGGTTCACGATTGCTGAGACCACAAATGATCAGCACCCACGTGATTCCCGGCCCTGGGGACTGGAAAATCACAGGAGGCTAGATTGTTGGGTGCTGGGCTCGCTAAATAGATGCAAATGGGTCATTAAGTCCCATTTGCATTTATTTACATCCTCCCGCCAGCGCACATGATGGTCCTTGTTAATGCCGACAGCAGTGGGGTCGGAGCATCGCGTTTGGTTCAGAACCTGACGCCAATACCAATTTTCCACCGACACACGATTCTCCAACCCATCGGGAAACACATTCTGGGCGTCCTGGGACAGAGAATCCCGCCCAAGAGGTTGCCCATTTAAAATCAAGGTGAGATGAAATTCTTTCACTCAGAGGGTGGTGAGTCCCTCGAATTCTCATCCTAGAAAAGCAGTGGAAGCAGACGGCACGATCTAACCAAATTGCAACAAAGACCCTTGTCAAGCGCTTGTTTAGCTGGGTGTTTCCCAGCACTCACAGCACCGAGAAACACCACGCTATCTAACAGGACTTTGTTGCAATTCGGAGCCGCAGCAAGGGATTCCCCGCTGAGGCTGCACTTAGTCCTGTTTCCTGCAGAGGAGCTCTGCTCACCAGAACTTCTCAGTGCAGGAGGAGATCAGCACACCATTTTTAAATGGTGCCCCGATTTCTCGACCCAACCGTCGTGACCCCTGGACGCCGCCCCCAAACTCACCTCTAAGGGGGTCCTCGGGCTCCTCCTCCACCCCAACGCACATGGGTAGGGGGTAGGGTTCCTACCCGCAGGCCCAATCCCCAGCACAGGAACAATTCCAGCCTGGCAGTGCCACCTGGGCACCTTGGCCGTGCCAGGCTGGACCCAGGTGGCACTGTCAGGGGACAAGGCTGGCAGTGCCAGGCTGACACATGCAGTGCTACCCTGCCCAGAGGACACCCACCTGGTATCCTTCTGATCTGCTGGGCAAACCGCCCCCCCCGGTGCCATTCCGTTTGGTCCCCATTCGTGGAGACCAGCGCTCAATGGCGCTTGCCTGAGGTCTCAGAGGCGAAAGGCTTAGATCACATGGCCTCGGCACATCAGGCGAGCTGCATTTTACAGTGAGACTAGCTGTCTCACTCTAATATGCAGGTTTGCCAAATACTGATCCCACCCACAATGGGCAGGATTCAGATCGCAACATCCCGTGTTAGGCTAGCCGTGCCCCCCCCCCCCCCCCCCCCACCGGTTTGGGCGCAACGCTTCCAGTCATTCACGCCCAGAGTTTTTGAATATTGTTAAGGCAAATAGATTCTCCGTCAGCAAGGGGGTGAGATATTATTGCGTGTAGTAAGGATGCAGATTTGAAATTACTATCAGATCAGCCATGATTTATTAAATGACAGAGCAGGCTTGAGGGGCTGAATGGCCTACTCCTGCTTCTTGTTCACATGATTATGCTTGGCACGGAATGCCAGTTGTTAACCATTGACTTCTGCAATACGGCTGACCAGGAATCTCTCCATCAGGCGTATGGGAAGGATTTACAGGCTGATAATTCTACCTGTTTGGCCAAATTATGAATGTAGGTTCCGTGGACATCAAGCCCTGAAGTGGGACTTGAACCGGGAGTTGCTGGCCCAGACACTGCCCACTGCGTCACAAGACTTCCCTTAACAGCCACTACAATATCTATTACTGCAGCCAAATATTTAAGTCATTTCTTCCTTTCCATTACCATTTTCTAAATGCCTCTATCACCTTGCTCCTTCCTTCTCTCCCGAAGCCTCTTTGCCTCACTATACTGCTTTGTGATGCTCCTTTGAACCTTTCTCTTTGACCTCCAGCTCTAATATCTCCTTCACGGCTCAGTGTCAAGTTTTGTTTGACAATATTCCCATGCAGCATCTTGGCATGTTTCAGGTATGTTACAGGTGTTCTATAAATGCAAATTGTTGCCGTTGTTGTATCTGCTCCCCTCCCTCATGTTGAGCACCTTGAGATAATTCACTATCTTAAAGCCAAGTTCCTGTCGGGCTGTGCAGCTACAGAATACCGAGCTAATCTTGGCCTCAGTATGGCACACACATTTGGTGGTTCAGACCCAGTCAGTCACAAGTGATTATGTACAAGATTCATGGCAGGAGAGAAGGTGATCCTAAAGCCATCTTTCCCTCACACATTCACATCACAAGCTACTGTTATAATTGCTTAATTATCATTTCATTGTCCCTATCCACATTGCTGATTAAATGCCCGTTAACAGATACATTCGTTTAAGCAATGGAATTGAAAGGGACAGCGAGATGACAGGTAATTATAGCAGTCGTCAAGGAGACAGTAACGACATCTTTCACCATTAACAGTTCCCAATAATTCTTCAGGCCAGACGGATTCTATTCAATATTCCTTGCACCATGTCTACAGTGAACAGTCTCTGGGCTGGAATCTCCGTTCCTGAGACTAAGTGTTGACGCCAGCGCAGGATTCGGCGAGTTCCACGACAGCAAAACCGGCGCCGCACCTGGACCCATTCAGCAACTGTTGAGGGGCTAGCACCGGCGCCACGTGGAATTCAATTGATTCCAATGAGAAATGGTGCGGGATTTGCCAGATTTGCAATCGACACTCAGGAGGCCGACAAGCTGCAGCCACATATACACGCTACGCTCCCCACACACACCATCCCAGCCAACAAGATGGCATCGAGGAGAGCAGCACCCCGATTTCCAGACGCCAAGCTGGAGACCCCCCGGGATGTGGTGGAGGTGAGGCGGGTGACCCTATACCCTGGCCTGGGAAGGAGGCTGCCGCCCATTACCATTCGTTGTGCCTGTACGCAGGTGGCTAAGGCGGTGAACACCACCAGCAACATCGTCCGCAGCGGCCAGCAGTGCCATAAAAAACTGTACATCCTCCTCAGGGCAGCCAGGGTGAGTAGGCAGCACTGTGCCCCTGGCACTAAACCCATCCGACACACCAGGAAACTGCACCCCCCCCCCACCAGGAGGGCGGCCAAACCTCCACCCTGTACCACGCGCCGACACCCAAACTGGCCACCATGGATGGGTGTCCTGGCAGATGTGTTATGTACTCTGGGATAACACAGGCTGTAACTGGATGCAGCTTTGACCAAAAGATACTCCAGACCTTGAAGTTCGCGCAATCTGATTTATTGAACCAGTAGCACAGTTATCACAGTTCTCTATGAGTACGACTTTCCTGCTAATCTTGCTATAGTAACTAAGTCTAACTAACCAGTCTGCTCTAAGCCGCGTGGTGGGTGTGATGCTTCTGATCTGCCGCTGTCCTACTCTCTAAGTGTTGCCTGCGGAAAGAGACAGAGCATGTGTGCCCTGTCCTTTTATATGTGGGTTGTGTAATGCCCCCTTGTGGTAGTGTCACCTCTGGGTGTCTTGACTGCCTATTGGTCGTGTCCTATTCTATGTGTTCATTAGCTGTATGTCTGTGTGTCATGACATCTCCGTGCTCCCTCTAGTGTTTACTTAGTTGTAGTGTATTTACATTAACCCCTTGTGTATTTACACTGATGCATATCACCACACTGACCACTGAAGCCATCAGTTACCCACCCCCCTGGGCTGCATGCGTTGGATTGTCTAACATTGTCATTTTCTGACCGCCGCCATCCCTTCCCCCGCCAGCCCTGCGGCCCATTGTTGTGGCTGAGCAGACGGCCCTGGACGAGGACAGAGACCCAGAGGAAAGGGAAATCACCGGGGTGGGAATCGGCTGCTGGCGAGGAAGTGAGACACCGCTGAGTTGCGGTTCCCCGTAACACCCCCCCCCCCACCCACCACCACACTGATCCTCACCCTCACCTTCACCCTCACCTTCACCCCCACCTTCACCCTCACCGCCCTCCGGCCCTCGCCCGGTCAGGGGTCTAATCGTGTGTTTTGTCTGGAGATTGGCCGGGTCCATCGCGTGTCCCCACCCCCCCAGCCACTGTCACAGCGGGAGCTCCGGGTTCCGAGCCATGTTGAGGAGAGCAACATGGATGCGAGCCATGGATCTGACACCCAAGACATCCAGGAGCTCGAGTCCTGGGATGACACGGATTTCCCGTCACAGCTGTCTCCAACACCCTCCACCATCTGGGGCTGGAAATCGCTGGCTTTTAAAGCAGACCAAGCAGGCCAGCAGCACGGTTCGATTCCCGTACCAGCCTCCCCGGACAGGCGCCGGAATGTGGCGACTAGGGGCTTTTCACAGTAACTTCAGTTGAAGCCTACTCGTGACAATAAGCGATTTTTATCCCAGAGACCCTCGCCTGGGCAGTTTAGTGAAGAGGCTCCTGGGACACTCTCTGGTGAGCATCACACAGCTGCTCCGGTACAGCAGGTGGAGGTTGGAACTCCCGAGGGGACAGACGATCAGAGGGCAGGCTGGCCCCAGGGACCAGCTGCTGTCCAGGCAGGTTTCGAGCTTCTGGAATAAACAGTCCCAATGATTGTGGAGATGCAGTCGCAGAGCCAGGGACTACATGAGGGGTTGTCGGCCAGCATCCAGACCTGCAGGTGTAGGTGGAGGAGTCCAACTGCGTGCAGGAGCAGGAGGTGGTGCCGTCGATCTGCCACCAAGGCAAACACCGCATAGATAGTGTCCCCGGTGGAGGCATTGGGGGCAAGGGTTGCAGCGATGGATCAGCATGTCCAAGGCCAGGGTCATTCTGTGCAGGCGCCAGCCGAGGTCCAGGACAGGGTTGCCACCTCACTGGCAGCCATGTGCCAGGGCCACTTGGAAATTACAGCGGCACTCCTCAGTATGGCCCAGTCACAGCAGGCCATAGCTGGGAACGTCGGCAGCATTGCCCAGGCGCTGGCCAATGTGGAGCAGACCCAGAGGGAGGTGGCCCAGTCCCAGAGGGAGATGGCGCAGTCACTGGCTGATGACACACAGACCCAAAAGGTGATGGCACAGTCAATGGGTGATGCGGCGCAGTCGCAGACGGAGATGGTCCACTCCCTGTACACCTTGGCCACCAGTATGCAGACCCTGGTCAAGACAAGAGCGGGCCTCCAGGACTGGCAGCGTGAGGTAACGGGGTAGCCTCAGGGGATAACTCTGCTCGCATCCCCGTCCCTTGGAGTAGCCCGTAGACCATCGGGCACCCGGAGGGAGGAGGAGGTGATGGAGCTTGTGCCGGTGACTCCCACATGGGGGGAGCCCGGTACACCGCGGCACCTTGGACTGAGCACCTCCTCCTGTCCGTGGCACATCTGGTGGGCAGCAAATACGGTGGCACCATGCCACCTGGGACACCAAAGCAGCAGCTGGTCCCATTCAGGCCCGGCCACCCTAGAAGACGCCTGCCAATGGAGACCCAGGTTGCAGGGCGGGAATCACTGCAGGCCGCAAGGGAATCCACCAAAACATAGTGTTAGGGATCGTGAGGCCAGAACGTTAGACAAGCGTTAAGTTGGTGCAGGGCACAGTTTAGTTATAGGGGCTCAGGCACGTATCTGTATATACATTGTCACATTAAATACCTATTCACACTGTTACAACCTGCCTTAGTGCTCTCTCAGAAGGGTGTGAGGGGTGGGCTGGGCTGGGCTGGTCGCAGAGGGGGAGCAGGTTGGGGAGAGATGGTCGGATGTTGCGGTGGGCTTGGCTCAGGGGTCGCAGTTCAGTGAGCACTCACCGTTCTGGCATCCCTCCACCATCCTACCAACACTCCCCCCCCAGACACACACAGTCCCCACCTCCAGGGGTTTGATGGGACTGTGTGATGGAATGACCAGCTCGCATGCAGTGATCAGCCAGGTGGATGGTGGAAGCGCTACCCTGGGCAGGAGTCAAACATTATCAAACGATACAGAGCACCAGAGCTCATCACAGGGCGGGTTGTCATCATCCTACATCCCATGGGCCAGACCCACTGTTACTGCCATCCCAGGGCTCACATCCTGTAGTTCAGCAGGTATCTATCACAGAGGAGTCGCCGGAGGGGGGGGGGGGGGGGGGGTGCAGGTGGGATACAGTGACCGTGTTCCTGGCCAGTCCACTCCCCTCCCCCCTAGTCGATGAATTAGAAGGCCATCAAAGTGTTCCTTGCACGTTGGCCCTGGTGCATACACCTCCTGTGCCTGCCCGCACCCCATGTCTTGTCATCCTCACCCTCCCTGCATCCTTCTCGTCGGATGTGGCCTGGTGTTCATCCTCCTCCTCCAACACGTCGCCCCTCTGCTGCCCAATGTTGTGGAGGACACAGCTGGCAATCACGATGCGGGCGGCGCCATATTGGAGGCCACCTCCAAAGCGGTCCAGGCACCTGAACCGCATCTTCAGGAGAACGATGCACCACTTGATCACGCTCCTGGTCACTATGTGGGCATCATTGTAGCGGGTTTCCATGGCGGTCCGTGGCCTCCGGATAGGAGTCATCAGCCACAACTGCACTGGATAACCCCTGTCACCCAGAAGCCAACCCCTCTGCCAGGGGTATGCCTCAAAGAGGCCGGGAATCGTGCCAGGATAAAGGCATCATGCACACTGCCCGGGTACAGAGTGCAGACCTGCATTATGCAAATCTGATGGTCACACACCAACTGCACATTCATCGAGTGGCACCCTATTCAGCTTGTGCTCGGAGGGGGACATGCATCCTGTCGGTCACCCCCTGGACCCGGGGCATGTGGGCGATGGCGGCGAACCCCACTGCCCAGACATCCTGGTGGACTCGGTCCACATTGAAATGGATGTTTTGTTCCGACTGGACAGATAGGGCCTTTGTAACGGCATGGATGTATGTGTGCACCGAGCTCTGTGAAATCCCGGCTCTGCAACCTCAGCGACTGCCTCCTGTTCCTTCGGGGCATGCTCCGTTGCTGCTGTTTCTCCTCCTCGAGCATCTCCAGCTCAAACAGCCGCAAGGTATCCATCATCTCTCAGGTCTTCGGCTACTGGGAGGAAGACCACAATTGCTGGTTGTATTTTACTATCAATGGTCTGCAGGGGGTGAAAAGCCGACATGTTAGCATGGTGCGTACCCCGGAGCCCAATTAGGCACCCCCCTGTTGGGGTTACTGTGGGCTTTGCCCTTGGATGGTGCCTGCCGGGGGTTGGCGGCCGGTTGGGGGGGGGGGGGGGTATGGCAAATGGTGTGGTACAGGTGTGGTGGGATGGGACAGTGGGCTGGGGTGTGGGGGTGGGAGCACCCATACGGCTGGTTTCACTCTGCAGAACCAGGTGCCAAATTGGATGGACAGTGGGGTGCGCAGCAAGATGGCTGCCTTGCAGGCTGTGGCAATGGAGGACCGAGCCTGGACACCACCCCAGTCCTGTGGGGTAGGGTCACCCCAGTCCCACGGCCTATCCCCTGTTCACCCCCTCCTCCCAGCCCTACCCCCAGCCCGGCCAGTGTCTGATCCGCCAGTCCACAGTCACGTCGCTCTGTGTCCTACCTCCTCTCTCTCCCTCAGCAGACGGAGATTCCTGCCCAGCACCTCATCTTCAGAGTAGGCACGTTAAAGCCTGGACTTTAACATTGAGTTCAACAACTTCAGTCTGTGAAATCTCTACTCCACCTTCACCCCATTTTTAAAAATTTTTAACAATTTATTTTCACTTCTTCCATCAATCTGTTTATCTCTAACCATTGTCTCCCCCTCCCCCATCCTACCCCACAAGCGCCATCTGTTCCCTGTTCCTCGTTGCCCTTTGACACGCTACTTACTTTTGTTCTGTGATTCACACATTCTCATCTCTTCATGTGCCACTACCAGCACCCTTCTTAGCCTTAATCACCTCCATTTACTTTCCTTTTGTCTTTCTGTCCATGACATCTTTGTCAATCTCCACGTATTGCTAGCCCTCTATCCAGCCCCACCTCTCCACCCCCCCCCCCCCCCGCCAACTACAGTATAAATCTGACCTTATTTCCAATTCTCTCTAGCTTTGACTGAGAGCCATCCAGACTCGAAACGTTAGCTCCCTTCTCCCTCCACAGATGCTGTCAGACCTGCTGAGATTATCCTGTATTTTCTGTTTTTTTTCCTGTTTCTTTCGTTCATTTCATGGAATGTAGGGGTCACCGGCAAGGACACCATTTGTTGTCCATCCCTAATTGCTCTTGATCTGAGAGGCTTGCTAGGCCATAGAGAGCAGGGGCGGAATTCTCTGAGCCCCCCGGGGCCGGCGTCAATCCAGCCCCCGCCGTGTCCCAAATTCTCCGCCCCCCGAGATTCGGCGGGGGCGGGAATCGCGGTGCACTGCTCGGCGGGCCCCCTGTGCCGGTCGGCGGGCCCTCCGCGGCGATTCTCCGGCCCGCAATGGGCCGAGGTCCCGCCGCTGACAGGCCTCTCCCGCTGGCGTGGTTTAAACCACCTACCTGGCCGGCGGGATTGGCGGCGCAGGAGGGCTCCGGCGTCTGGGGGGGGGGGGGGCGCGGGGCGATTTGACCCTGGAGGGTGCCCCCACGGTGGCCTGGCCCGTGATCGGGGCCCACCGATTGGCGGGCGGGTCTGTGCCGTGGGGGCAAATTTTTTCTTCCGTCCCCGCCATGGCCTTCACCATGGCGGGGGCTGAAGAGACCCCATCCCCTGCGCATGCGCTGGGATGACGTCAGCAGCCGCTGACGCACCGGCGCATGCGCGACTTACGCCGGCTGGTGAAGTCCTTTCGGCCCCGGCTGGTGTGGCACCAAAGGCCGTTTACGCCAGCCGGCAGAGTGGGAACCACTCTGGCGCGGGCCTAGCCCCTTAAGGTTAGGGCTTGGCCCCTAAAGGTGCAGAGAATTCCGCACCTTTGGGGAGGCCCGACGCCAGAGTGGTTCACGCCACTCCTTCACGCCCCGGGACCCCCCGCCCCGCCGGGTAGGAGAGAATCCCGGCCCAGTTAAGAATCAAATATGGAGGGACATGTAGGCCCGACCAGGTAAGGATGGCATATTTTCTTACCCGAAAGGTAATAGTGAATCAAATAGTTTTTTTTTTAAACAATAAATGATAGTTCCATGGTCAGCATTACTGCAACTAGCTTTCAATTGCAGGATTTATTAACTGAATTTAAATTCCACCAGCAGCCGGGGTGGGATTTGAACTCGTGTCCCCGGAGCATTCACCGGGGTTTCTGAGATGCTAACATTGCTGCTGCACAACCTGTCTCCTCACACTCACTGCTGTGTTGAGAGTGACAGAATGACAGACATTAGAATCGTTCTTTCTCCTGTGTGAATTTTATCCTCAACACATTCAGGAGTGCCAGTCCCAGGGAAGGGACATGATCTATTTCAAGCAGTTCGGTGTCAGTATCAAGCGACTTCCATGGTCCTCGGTTGTAGCCCTGACAGGATGAAAGATACAACTCCCACAAGTCTGCCCAATAATATACCAGCTACACCCACACAGAACATGATAGCCTTGCCACCCACCCACACAAACCCACCCACCACACAAAACACACCTGTACCCACCTTCCCTTCAGCTCACATATCATTTGCAATGTGGAGCCAGAGAGTTTTACAGCTCAAAAGAGGCCCTTCGGCCCATCATGTCTGTGCCGGCCATCAAGTACCTATCTATCATAATCCCATTTTCCAGGGCTTGGTCCGTAGCCTTATACGCTGTGGCATTTCAAGTGCTCATTTAAATGCTTCTTAAAAATTGTGAGGGTTCACACCTCTATTTCAGGCAATGAGTTCCGGATTCCCATCACCCTCCATATGGACATGTTTTCCCTGAGATCCCCTCTAAATCTCCTGCCCCTTACCTTAAACCCATGTCCTTGGTTATCAACCCCACTGCTAGGTGGAAAAGTTCCTTCCTATCTACCCTATCTATGTCCTTCATAATTTTGTACACCTCAATCAGGTCCCCCTCAGCCTGCTTTGTTCCAAGGAGAACAAACCCAGCCTCTCTTTATAGCTGAAACGCTCCAGCCCAGGCAACATCCTGGTCAATGTACTCTGCTCCCTTTGTAGAGCAATCACATTCTTTCTATGGTGTAATACCCAGAACTGTACACAGTACTCTAGCTGTGGCCTAATGAGCTTTTTATACAGCTCCATCATAACCCCCCTGTTCTTATATTATATGTCTTCAGCTAATAAAGGCAAGTATCCCATATGCCTTCTTAACCACCTTATCTACCTGTCCTGCTCCCTTCTGGGATCTATGGACCTGCATCCCAAGGCCCCTTTGGTCCTCGATACTTCCTAGTGCCCTACCGTTCATTGTCTACCCCCTTGCCTTTTTAGTCCTCACAAAATGCATTACATCACACTTCTCAGAGTTAAATTCCATTTGCCACTGTTCTACCCATCTGCTTTCCTCCTCACTATTTACCACACCACCAATATTCATGTCGTCTGCGAACTTACTGATCATACCTCCTACTTTCTCATCAAGATCATTGACATACACTACAAACAGTAAGGGACCCAGCAGCGATCCCTGCGGTACACCACTGGACAGAGTCACTAAACAACCTCCGACCATTACCCTCTGCCTCCCGGAACAAAACCAATTTTGGATCAAATTTGCCATGTTTCCCTAGATCCCATGGGCACTCGATCCCACGGGCACTTCTTGATCAATCTCCAGTGTGGGACCTTGTCAAAACGTTTACTGAAGTCCATGCAGACTACATCAACTGCACTGCCCTCATCTACACACCGAGTCACCGATATTGCAATCGGTGGTCGGCCGGAGAATCCACACCAATGCCCAAATCGGGGGCAGTGCCAATTTGACGCCGGTCAGCCATGCTCTGCCCCCTTGAAAGTGGCATATTCCCATGGCGCGCTGCATACCATTGGAATGGCGTTGGCGCATTATCGGCAGGCCCTCCCATGATGCTCCGTCCCCATGGGCCAAGTTCCCAACTGCGTGGTTGACGTGCGGTCGGGAACCTGGCAGGCGGCTGCAGACTGTGTCCAGTGCCGCCACACCCGGCCGGGATCCGTGCTGGTGGCCAGGGCTGGGCTTCAACCAGGGCTGGGGGTACTGGTGCGGGGTGGTCAGGAGTCGGCCAGTGGGGTTGTGGATGGCGGGGCGGGTCCGCGAACGGCTGTCGCCATGTTGTATGCGCGACCGCTGCAGGTCGTCGCTGTGTGCATGCGCGGCCAGGGACCCTCCCATTCTCCGGCCGTCTTTGGCACGGGAGCTGGGAGTTTCACCCGGCACCGCTGCTAGCCTCTCGCCGATTTTGGCATTGTAACACGCCTGCGAATTCTCCATTTCAGCCGGCACTTAGCCACTGAAACAAAGAATTCAGCCCAGGATCTCCCCTTGATAAAGCAATGCTGATTTATCCTTGATTAATCCTTGCCTCTCAAAGTGGAAATTTATTTTGTTCCCCAGAGTTTTTTCTAATACTTTTTCTACCAGCGATGTTAGCCTCACTAGCCTGTAGTTACCTGGTTTATCCCTACTTCCCTTCTTGAATAATGGTACCATATTAGCTGTCCTCCAGTCCCATGGTCAGAAGGGATTTGAAAATTAGCATTAGACCCTCTGCAATCTGTAACATGTTGTAAGTGTGAGCATAGCACTGTGGCAAGGATATCAGGGTATCTGGGACCTCAGTGATGGACTGTTTATTTTCTTAAAACACTGTGTTTAAGGATTGAGAACGAAACAGAGGAATATCTGAGAAGGAGGTGGATTAAAGTCGTCAGGCAGCGGAGGAGAAATAGTAGGAGCGAATGATTAAACTGAGAGAGAGAGGGAGAAAAAGAGAAAGGGAAAGTGAGAAAAGTATTTCAGATTGCTCTTGGCAGCGCTTAACACCCAAAACCAATATGGCATTGGTCATAGTTCCAACATTGTTCGGCTGCAGTACGTTTCCTCCTTAACTTAACCATGTGTCCATGGTTACTGTCCAGAAAATGGGTGCAACACATTCCAATTTCACCCAGTCTGTTTGTGTTTGCACTGTTTATGCCGTATCTAACTATTCCTTTATTGATTGCATTTATCACTCACACTACAGTGAGAATAATGTTTAAGGTTTTTTTTCATCACTCCCTGCTTATAATATGAAAGTGTAAATGCGTGCAGGCAGCAAAGCAATGGTGGGCTTCAAAACAGAAGGGAAATAGTCTTACTTGGTGCGATACCCATCCAAGGCTCGCTGAGCATCCTTCAGCTCCTTTTCTAGGCGGCTAAGGTCATTGAGCAGCTGCCAAATTCTCTGCTGGTTATGGTCAATCTGTTCGGTGAAGACCCCCTCAAGACCCGAGAGTTCCTCGATCTGCTGCAGACTCTCCAACTGCTTCTCCAGCGCAGCACTGCTCCGCTCGACAGCTCGAGCTCGGTCCACGTACTTGTTGAACCGCCTGTTGAACTCCTGTAGGCTTCCCAAGCTGGGCTCCGGAAAACCTGCGCCGCTCCATTGAGTGAACGGATCGGACTCCCACTCGTTTGCCTTCCCCGCTTCGCGCAGGTAGCTCGTCGTGAACATCCCAGGGTTGTGGTGTGTATTCTGGTTTTCTCTCACTCCCTTTTTCAAAGCCAAATACTTCGGATCAAAACAGAAACACTGGACAACCTCTCCTGCACCGGACAGCCTCCCCTAGACCGCACAGCATCACCCAGTATATGAAGGGTTGGCAAGCACCTTTCTATGAGAATAAATACATTTCAAAACAACACAGAGTTCCCGACAATGTCTCGTCGTTTATTATTGTCCTTTCTTCCAGCACTTTACTGCATCATTGTCAATGGATTAATTCTGCATGGTCACAGCATTTCACTCGGCATCTGAATCCATAAAGGATCTGCATGGAAAATTCCACGGACACACAGAGTCAGCTTATATGCTTCAAACTTGCAAACGGTGCCTAATTTATTTGTTTTGGTGACAATGACTGACACAATGCATTGTTAAGCACTTCAGGGTAAAACTCAGTAAACATGGAATAAACGGGATTATTATATCACACATTCAGCGAGGAGGCTGGGTGGGTGAGCAAGTTACATGGTGATGTTATAAAAGATGTACAATATGTATGGGAGTGAAATGATGGACAAACATTGGGGGAAAAAAACAAAAGGGCCGGGATTTTCTCAGCCCACGCTGGGTCGGAGAATCGGCGGGCCAGGCGCGAATCATGCAACACCGCCCCGACGACGGTCCGCCGATTCCGATCGCGGGCCAGGCCACCGTGGGGGTACCTCCCGGGGTCAGATCCCACCACGCCCCCCGCAAGAACCCCGGAGGCCGCCCATGCAGCCAGGTCCCGCCAGTAAGGACCTACTCCAATTTATGCCGGCGGGAATGGCAAAAAATGGGCGGGACTTTGGCCCATCGCGGGCCGGAGAATTCGGGAAGCCCCGAGGCCCATTGAGTCGCGCCGGTCCCCGCCATTCTTCGAGGCGGGCGGCGCGATTCACGCCAGACCAAGTTTTGGGGGGCCGGAGAATTTGGAGGACGCCAGGGGCGGGATTCACGCCGACCCCCGGCAATTGTCTGACCCGGCGGGGGGTCGGAGAATCACGCCCATTTGCTCTCCACCAGTTCCGGCCTCTTGGGGATCCCTGATTTTAATTATTCCAACATTGCTGGCCATTCCTTCAGCTGCCTGGGTCCTGAGCTCTGGAACCTCTTCCCTAAACCTCTCCATCACTCTTTCCTCCTTTAAAACACACCTTAAAACCAAGAAATGAAAACAGCAAAATGCTATAAAAACTCATCTGGCCTCGCAGTATCAGTGGAAAGAGAAACAGAGGGTGGAATTCTCCACCGTGCGCTGTCAGTGGCGGGGTTACTGATGATATGGAGAATCCAATGTCGTGAAGAAAACAGGATCAGTGCAGGGCAGTGATCCGCTTCGGATGCTCCGGTCCCCCACTGCCGTTGGGATCGAGGTTCTCGCCCCACGTGAGCTGGAGGGTGCAAATGGATTTTTAAGATCGGGGCTGGGCAGGATATTCTCTGGTCCTCTGGCCGGGAATCACATGGGCTAGAATCAGCACTGGTGCTCTAAGTGTGGCCCTGATGCGCTGGACGTCACCAAGAGAGTAACTCTTTAAGGGATTTTCCCCCAAAGCCCATCTGAGGGACACCCATCCCCCATATAGCAAGACCTGCCCACCCCACCCCCATCAGACCCTCCCCAGAGATCCTCCAAACAAAGAGACCCTCCACAGAGAACCTCAAAATAAAGAGACCCCCACAGATAACCCTGAAGTAAAGAAATCCCCCAGAGACCCCCTAAACAATCAAACCCCACCCAGAGAACCCCCAAAAAGGACCCCACCCCAGAAACCCCCTATGTAAGGAACCCCGCAGACACCCTGAAAAGAAAGAGACCCCCCCACTGAGACCTCCTAAATATGGAGACCCCCCCCAACAACAGAAACTCCAAAAAGTGACTCCTGTCAGGAAGTCTCCAGAAGAGAGACTCCTCTTTGGAAGCCAGAGAGCAGTTCATACTGAGCAGGGAGAAAGATCACTGCTTCAAATTTCACCTGTGCAATACACCTGCTGGCTCAGACAGAGGAAGCAGAACCGTTCAATTCCTCGAAAGGGAAAACCAGTCAGCTGTGTTTCATCGCCTCCGATCTTTGATCTGCAAGCCCTTCATTAATTTCTCTTTGATATTGATTTTACTAGGCTGTGATTGACAGCTTCCACCCACTCACCCCCAGCATTGTTCCATCCATCTTCCTTCACGGTTGAGTAACGCTGAAGTCCTCGAACCGCAATGTTTACAAACATCAAGCTTTGATTAGTAACGATAGTATGAACTTCTGAAGCTTTAGGCCAGAGTAAGTGTTAATAGAGAGAGAAAGGGTCACCACCATCTAAAAGCAGGAACATGAGAACAAGACGCAGACTGAAACTTTGAGGGAAAAATAAAAAATGGATGACACAGGTCATGGTCTGAAATTGTTGAACTTAATGTTGAGTCCAGAAGGCTGTAAAGTGCCAAATTTCATAAAATTTACAGTGCAGAAGGAGGCTATTCAGCCCATCTAGTCTGCACCAGCCCTTGGAAAGAGCACCCTACATAAGCCCATGCCTCCACCCTATCCCCGTAGCCCAATAACCCCTCCTAACTAATTGGACACTAAGGGCAATTTAGCTTGGCCAATCCACCTAACCTGCACATCTTTGGACTGTGGGAGGAAACCGGAGCACCCGGAGGAAACCCACACAGACACGGGGAGAACATGCAGACTCCGCACAGACAGTGACCCAAGCCGGAATCAAACCTGGGACCCTGGAGCTGTGAAGCAACTGTGCTAATCACTGTGCTGCCCCGTGAACTCATCAGAAGATGAGTTCCTCCAGTTTGTGTTGGAACGTTGTAACAGGTTAAGAATAGAAATGTGAGCATGAGAGTAAGGTGGGGAACTGAAATGGCAAGCAGCTGGATAATCTGGGTCATGCCTGTGGACTAGAGCATGGTGTTTGGCAAAGCGGTCATGCCGTCAACATTTGTCTCCACAGTATATAGACGAGACCACATTGTGACAGTGAATACAGTAGAACAAATTTAAGGAAAAGTGAGTAGCTTGCTGCATGGTAGCACAAGTGGATAGCACTGTGGCTTCACAGCGCCAGGGTCTCAGGTTCGATTCCCCGCTGGGTCACTGTTAGTGCGGAGTCTGCACATTCTCTCCATGTCTGTGTGGGTTTCCTCAGAGTGCTCAGGTTTCCTCCCACAGTCCAAAGACGTGCAGGTTAGGTGGATTGGACATGAAAAATTGCCCTTAGTGACCAAAAAGTTTAGGAGGGGGTTACTGGGTTATGGGTATACGGTAGAAGTGAGGGCTTAAGTGGGTCGGTGCAGACTCGATGGGCCGAATGGCCTCATTCTGCATTGTATATTGTATGCTTCGCCTGGAAGGTGTTTTTGGGTGGTGAGGAGGGAGGAGGTAAAGAAGCAGGTGGTGTACCTCCTGGAATTGCATGGGAAGGTGGAATTGGGAAGGGGAGGAGGTCTTTGGGGTGATAGAGGAATGGACCAGAGTGTCGCTGAGGGAACGGTCCCTTCCAAATGCTGAGAGAGGAGGTGTGGGGAGGATGTGTTGGTGGCTTCATGCTGGAGTTGAGGTCAATAGTGGAGAATAATCCTTTGAATGCTGAGGCTGATGGGGTGGAAAGTGAGGATGAAGAAAACCCTATAGTGATTTTTGGACAGTGGCAGGGGTAAGGTAGGAGTGCGGGAAATGGGTCGGACACAGCATGGTGCGGGCAGTCCTCACCGAAGGAAAAAGAAAGATATGTTGCAGCACGGTAGCATAGTGGTTAGCACTGTGGCTTCACAGCGCCAGGGTCCCAGGTTCGATTCCCCGCTGGATGACTGTCTGTGCGGAGTCTGCACGTTCTCCCCGTGTTTGCGTGGGTTTCTTCCGGGTCCTCCGGTTTCCTCCCACAGTCCAAAGACGTGCAGGTTAGGTAGATTGGCCATGCTAAAATTATCCTTAGTGCCCAAAAAAAAATTGTTAGGAGGGGTTATTGGGGATTGGGGAATAGGGTGGAAGTAAGGGCTTAAGTGGGTCGGTGCAGACGCGATGGGCCGAATGGCCTCCATCTGCACTGTATGTTCTATGTCATTTGGAAGGCAGCATCATTGGAACAAATGCAACAGAGACTGGGAGAATGGAATGGAGTCCTTACAGAAAGTGGGGTGTGAAGAGGTGCAGTGGTAACTGTGAGAGTCAGTGGGCTTGTAATAAATATTGGTGGTTGGACTATCATCAGAAATGCCCTCCCCCACCGCAGGCATTGGGGCGAAAACCCTCCCTGCACACAGGCAATGGGGCAACCGGGCCCAAACATAAGGGACCCCCCCCTCCCCCAAATTGGGGATGCCCAGAGGGCCCGCCCTGGCAGTGTCACTCTGGCAGTGTCACAATGTTGGCAGTTCCAGGGTGGCACCGCACTGTCTGAACATGGCCCTCTCCCATCTAGGGGCGATATTTACCTTTGCGCCCTTCGAGATGGGCATCTCGTTACATATTGCGGGTGAAAATCTTGTGTCCTGACTCCTGTGGGATTTTGGGCCCGTGTTGCCGGCGGATAATGCGGGTTCAAAATCACCCCCTCTGGGTGATAACATTTCTCCTCATCTCCGCTGGGATTTTCAATCTATGGCCTCAGGTGAGTGACCTGGTCACTAGGGGCCATCGTTTTTCTCTGTTCACATGTTAAACCCTCTGATTATCTTGTAAACCTCTATCAAGTCACTTCTCAGTCTTCACTATTCCAAGATGACCAGTCTGAACTTTTCCAACCTTCGCATAGAACAGATAACCATCATCCGATTGACCAGTTAATCTATTTATTTGGTGCGTGATGGTTGAGTGAAGGATACAAATCAGAACATTATGAGAAGTGCAAAATAGGGAAACCTTGGCCCTTTCCAGGTTTTGGATTGTACCCACAAAAGAAGGGCAGACATCTCTGTCTTGCAGGTAAAGGTATGAGATATTCAACTCCAAACACTAAAATGATTCCGTTCCCATGATTTAGGTTGTTTTTTTTGCTTCCTGCTGTCAGAGCAGGAGTCCAGCATCTATCTTATTTATAAAGCTTCAGTGGTTCATTATTTGTTGGAGAAGTTCTAATCATCATTAAAGCATACTAAAAGATTCACTCCCACTAAAATACATGTTTGAATAGGCATGTTCTCATTGTTGTTTTTAGTGGGCTGTAAATATAAGAATCAAGGCTGTTTAATTCCATTGAAAAGAGGAAAATACAACACAATATTTGTTCAGATTTGCTGCCACCTTCAGTTACACTCCAGAACCATGTTAAATATTTTTGAAGATGTTGAAACAGCTTGTTGATTTGAAAATTCCTGTCTCGGAGTCAGTCATAAGAAGTTTCTCCATATAAGAAAAACTGGCAATTTTCTTAATTTTTAAAAACAGCCTAGACTGAAATGTAGGGAGCAACACATAAAGTTTTCAGAAAATCATTAATCAGGAAAGTTATAGGTTTCCAATTCTCTTCCCACACCTAGTGGTTGCACTAAGGCAGACTTTCATCTGTGTCCATAGCTAGTTATTCCTGGAACAGGTCGCTGGCCTATCATCAGGGGCTTATAGCTTGAGGTTCCTCATGAAGGCCCCGCCTTCTCAAACTTGCTCCTTGTCTGAGGTGAGGTGATCCTCAGGTTAATTCACCACCAGTCAGCTCTCCCCCTCAAAGGGGAAAGCAGCCTATGGTCATCTGGGACTATGGCGACTTTACCTACCTCTTGCTTGAGGGGCATCATTCCACACCAAGCATGGTTGACCAGGAATCTCTCCCACTCTTACTGCCAGCCCTTGGCATGTTGGAAGGATTTGCAGATTGACACTGAACCTGTTTGACCACGTTATGTAGAACAGTACAGCACAGAACAGGCCCTTCGGCCCTCAATGTTGTGCCGAACAATGATCACCCTACTCAAACCCACGTATCCACCCTATACCCGTAACCCAACAATCCCCCCCTAACCTTTACTTTTTAGGACACTACGGGCAATTTAGCATAGCCAATCCACCTAACCCGCACATCTTTGGACTGTGGGAGGAAACCGGAGCACCCGGAGGAAACCCACGCACACACGGGGAGGACGTGCAGACTCCGCACAGACAGTGACCCAGCCGGGAATCGAACCTGGGACCCTGGAGCTGTGAAGCATTTATGCTAACCACCATGCTACCGTGTTGCCCTGCACCTTTCTTGGCCATCAAGTACTAAGGTGGTGCTTGAAAATGAAAAATGAAATGAAAATCGCTTATTGTCATGAGTAGGCTTCAATGTAGTTACTGTGAAAAGCCCCTAGTCGCCACATTCCGGCACCTGTCCGGGGAGGCTGGTACGGGAATCGAACCGTGCTGCTGGCCTGCTTGGTCAGCTTTAAAAGCCAACGATTTAGCTCAAACCAGCCCCTGAAGCTTCTGGCTTAGAACATAGAACATTACATAGAACATTACAGCGCAGTACGGGCCCTTCGGCCCTCGATGTTGCGCCGACCTGTGAAACCATCTGAAGCCTATCTGACCTACACTATTCCAATAGAACATAGAACCCTGCTTAGATGCAGGGTTGCTACCCACTGCTCTACAAGGTCACTGAGTTATAGGTTTGGGATGATGCACAATTTAGAATTTTGAAAAATGTGTATGAACAGAAAGATCTTGGTATCCAAATGCACAAATCATTAAAGTTGACAGGAGAAGTTGACAAGGTGGTTAACAGGTACATGGGCTATTTGGATTTATAAACAGAGAAATGGAATATAAAGCAAAGCGATCAGGGGCTGGGTTTTCATCCAGGTAATGAGATTTATCAAAATTCCCATCTGCCTCAGGAGAAAGTGCCAGGAAATAAAAGATTTTCACTGTGGGTGGTGGGGGGGTGAGGGGGTGCAGGGTGCAGGTGTAGGCTGCAGTCAGGAAAGCCGACATGGGAAAGTGTCTGGAGGCAACACAGGGCATTGCCAGGGCAGAGACCGGCTGTTTAAAAGATCACCTCGGTTCTGTGGGACTTTGACCAGTTATATTGAAGACAGTAAGGCCCTCCAGCCCTCATCTCTCACTCCTGCTCACCCCCCACACATTCCCTATGCCCCATCCATGTCACCTCAAGCTCTCCACTATGTCCCCCCAGGCCTCCATGTCGGGTTATGCCCCCGACTACACCCTATGGCCCCTCATTCTCCCCATGCTAAGGTATGCCCCCCACCCCACTCACTATGTCCTCATGCACCATGCTAAACTACAGCAGTTCCATGCTCATTCAACCAATGTAATTGACACTTTAATTGGGCTGCAGTGCAAGGTTTTTTTCCAGAAAGTGGAACATTATCAATGAATTGCTTTTTTAAAGCTCATTTTACACAGCTATTTTCATTCCAGGGTTAATTGGTTCTGTAAAGTCCACAGTGGGGGAATATTAAAGCCATGCCCTGGCATGGCTCAAGCAACGTTGGGATGGCAAAATGTTATTATAATTTGGCCTGGCCAATAAAATAGTCTCCACCTCACACAGTCATCATCAGGTCACTGACACATGGAGAGTTCACTGCTCACAGTGACTGGCATGGGTTTCACACATCTAGGGCTGGATTCTCTGATCTTGGGGCTTTGTCCGGAGGATTCGTGGCGTTTTAAGTGGGAAAAATCGGTGAAGCCCCAGCACCGATTCTTGGATCAGTGAGAGGCTAGCAGCTGCACAATGTAAAATGCGCGGCCTTCCCGATATAAATGCCTGGAGAATTGCCGGCTCAATGGCTACGCACACACACTGCGATGACCTGCAGTGGTTGAGCCGTACAACATGGTGTCGGCCGTGCGTGGACCCGACCTGCCCGATAGTGCCCCCTGGACAACCCTTCGCCACCCCCGGGCCACCCCCCCACCAGTCCCCACAGCCCTTGCCGAAGCCCCAGCATCCAGCAGCACGGCTCCTGCCCGACTGTTGCCGGTGCTGCACACGTCAACCGCATGATCGGAATCTCGGCCCATCATGGCCGGATCATCCAGGGAGGTCCTTCAAGTAACATCCTGAGACCGTCCCAACGACGTGCGCCGTGCACCTCGATGACGCCGTTTTGGAGGGATCGGAGCATCAGAATACAGGCGCCGCCCCTGATTTCATTGTAAAAACGGATTCTCCGCCCGATCGCCGATTACGAGACCAGCGTTGGGAACGGAGAATCACACCCCTAATCACTGGAGAAATCACTCTGCTTCTGTAAGTGGCTGCAATTGTAATCACCTTTCAATGATTCCAAATCTGGGAGCCATAAATATAAGAGTCACTGATAAATCTAACAGGAATTACAGTAGAAATATCTTTACCGAGAGAATAGTAGTGAGAATATGATAAACTCGCCATCACAGGTAAATATGATGAATAGTAGAGATGCATTTAAAGGGAAGTAGATAAACCTATTTAAAGGTTAAAAGATATGTATATGGGCAGCACGGTGGCGCAGTGGGTTAGCCCTGCAGTCTCACGGCGCTGAGGTCCCAGGTTCGATCCCGGCTCTGGGTCACTGTCCGTGTGGAGTTTGCACATTCTCCCCGTGTTTGCGTGGGTTTCGCCCCCACAACCCAAAGATGTGCAAGGTAGGTGGATTGGCCACGCTAAATTGCCCCTTAATTGGAAAAAATTAATTAGGTACTCTAAATTTAAAAAAATATATGTATATGAGGGAGAAAGAATTAGAAGGTTATTTTGGTGGGGTGAGATGAAAATCGATGGAAGGAAGCTTGCATAGAGCATAAGCACCAGCATGGACCAGAAGGGTGGAATGGCCTGTTCGGTGCTGTAACTGGATGCAACTCAGTGAGTTCTGTTTGTTGCAGTTTATAGCGATTATTTTTAAATAGATTCACTAATAGTCTTTGCTGGAAAGTACACTGTTGCAAGTTCCACCATAAGTCCAACCCTACCTCCAACTCATTGGCTGATTCAGTGATGTCAATGGGCATTCCACTTATCACTTATCACAATTGATTTACGTGTGATGCACATTTTGTGGCTGGTCACAAATCTACAAAAGACGTAAGCCCGCACTTACAGACAACCTTAACCTGACAGCAACTTCACACTCCTGCATGGAGATGAATTGTGGATCATTAACCCCAGTCACTAGTAGTGTCTGTAAGGTTTTAGAACATAGAACATAGAACAGTACAGCACAGAACAGGCCCTTCGGCCCTCGATGTTGTTCCGAGCAATGATCACCCTACTTAAACCCACGTAACCCGTATACCCGTAACCCAACAATCCCCCCATTAACCTTACACTACGGGCAATTTAGCATGGCCAATCCACCTAAACCGCACATCTTTGGACTGTGGGAGGAAACCGGAGCACCCGGAGGAAACCCACGCACACAGGGGGAGGACGTGCAGACTCCACACAGACAGTGACCCAGCCGGGAATCGACCTGGGACCACTGGAGCTGTGAAGCATTGATGCTAACCACCATGCTACCGTGAGGCCCCACTTGGTCCAGTGCTGGTCATTATAACAATCTATTATATGAAACAACAGGCTACCGGACAGTGAAAACAAATTGGGCGCTTGCCTCTCTTTGTTGATATGTTGCCACTGCAATTTTTATGGACTTTCTGCATTCTGCTTTCGGATCTGAAACAAGCCCTCTTGCAGTTTTATAACCAATCAGTGGATTGTACGTGACAGTTTAGTGTGTATATTAAAAAGGGTGAATTATAAAAATTCTTCGACATAAAGGGGATAATTTTGACATAGGTTGATAGTGTTAAATAAAGGATCAGCTATACATTATGCATACCCCAGGATGGTCTTACATCTTCCAACTACCATCTCTCCCAATAATTACCCCCAATGAGTCTGCTCTGATCAACCAGGAATGTGACACACATGGATTTGAGGGTATGATTTATGTGGTGATATGCATCACTGTAGGTACACAAGGGGTTAATTTAAATACACTGGGACTAAATAAACACTAGAGGGAGCACCAGAAACATCATGACACAGACATTCAACCAATAGGTCAGTAAGAAAGGACAAGGCCAATGGGCAGTCAAGACACACCCAGAAGTGACACTACCACAAGGGGGCTACCCATATAAAAAGACAGGGCACACATGCTCTTTCTCTTTCCATAGGCGACACTGAGAGAGAAGGACAGGGGCAGATCAGAGCATCACACCCACCGCATGGCTTAGAGCAGACTGGTTAGTTAGACTGAGTTACTATAGTTAGATTAGCAGGAGAGTCAAACTCAAGTAGGAGAATTGTTAACTGTTCAATAAATGTGTTAAACCTACCTCCAAGTCTGAACCTTCCTTTATCAGAGTATACATCAAGGAAGCAGCTTATGCTACATGAAGAAGCATAACACAACAATTTCCATTCTAACTATTGCATCAGTGTGAAACTGTTTAATTTTCTGCCAATGTAGTGGTTAGTAAGTGAAGGAAACCTGAATGTGGTGACAGGGCTGAGCTGGCATATAGTGAGTGGTGTGAGGTTCAGGGCTCTTGCCTCAGGGGTCAATTCTGGCCTGTAAATACATCACAGAATGATGCAGAATGAAGACCATTCAGTCCATTGTGCCTGTGCTACCTCTTTGAAAGAGCTATGCAATTGGTCCCACCTCCCTCTCTTTCCATACAGTGCAGTATATTCTATGCATCCTTTTAAGGTATTTATCCAATCCTCCTTCAAATATTAATATTTAATCTGCTTCCAGGCTGTGTTCCAGATCATGAGAAGACACAGCTTTAAAGAAAAATCTCTTAATCTCCTCCCCCCTTGGATTTTTTGACAATTATCCTACCTCTGTGCCCTTTAGTTACTGACTGTCTGCCCACTGGAAACATTTTCTTCTTAGTTACTCTATCAAAACTTCTCATAGTTTTGTGACCACCTCTATCAAATCTCCTCTTAACCCTCTCCACCCAAATGATAAAATACCCAGCTTCTCCGATCTCTCCACAGAACTGAAGTCCCTCATTCTCTGGTACCATTCTAGTAAACCAACGACAGCCATTCTGCTGAATTGCCTAGTCTTGGTCACAAGATAGTCGCAAGACACCCATGAATAAAACCAATCGAGAATTCAGAAGGAATTTCATCACCTGTAGACATTGTGGAACTTGCGATCGTGAGGGGCAGTTGAGGTAAATGATATAGATTCAAATATAAGCTTGATAAAGAGATGAGGGAGAAAGAGGGGTATAATAATAATAATCTTTATTATTGTCACAAGTGGGCTTACATTAACACTGCAATGAAATTACTCTGAAAAGCCCTTAGTCGCCACATTCCGGCACCTGTTCAGGTACACTGAGGGAGAATTCAGAATGTCCAATTCACCTAACAGCACATCTTTTGGGACTTGCGGGAGGAAACTGGAGCACACGAAGGAAACCCACCCAGACACAGGGAGAACGTGCAGACTCCGCACAGTCAGTGACCCAAGTGGGAATCGAACCTGGGTCCCTGGTGCTGTGAAGCAACAGTGCTAACCACTGTGCTACTGTGCCAAAGGGTGAGATAGTGTAAGCTTCGAGGAGGCTCATGTGAAGAATAAAAGACAGCATGGACCCAGGACAGAATGGCCTGTTCCTTCATTGGAAATTTCTGTGCAATTTGATATAATTTATACACACGAGAATCTCAGGCACGTTGATTGTACAAATGATTTGTTTCATCTTCTGCATCTGTTTAAATACAAGCTGGGATAACTTGATGGCACACAACTTAATCTAATAGCAAAAAACTTCTTTTAATCGTTTACTTAGGAGCAACAGACACAAACGAGGATTTTATGGCGCATTTTGAATAAAAAAACATAATTTATTAAGAATGCTTCATAACATTTGCAACACAATTGCAGTTTTCTCAATAGTACACCAGGGGTCAGCACAGCACTTCAATAACCCTGAACCAAACACAGACATACACGACATGAAAATGATCTAAGTTTAATTCTTGTGAGCAGCTTAAAATGGATTGTTATTTCAGGAATATAACTGAATCCGTAAACTCCAATTGCAATTCAGCAAAGTCAAATATAATGCCATCTGGAGCCAAAATCATCCAGAAAACAAGGGAACAGAATAATAGACAAGAAAACAATGCTGAAACTCTGAAAGAATGGGCACTGAAACGGTGCCGCAGTTTACTCATCATTTGGCAGGGAAAGGTAGATTAGCAACCAGCTTTCTTTCAAATGCAGACTGACTATGTATGCAATTCCCATGATTTGATTTCAGAATCTTCAATTGCAAATATGCAGTGAAAACGAGCCTGCAAATTGCAAACTCAGAATATTGAATTTAAACTGCACAGAACTAGATAAAATACTGAAACACAGTATTGAACTACATAGAATGTACTGCACGGAAACAGTGCATTGAGCGACATTGAATATACTGCCCTGAAACACTGCACTGAGTTACATAAAATATACTGCCCTGAAACACTGCACTGAGTAACATTGAATATACTGCCCTGAAACACTGCACTGAGCAACATTGAATATAATGCCCTGAAACACTGCACTGAGTAACATTGAATATACTGCCCTGAAACACTGCACTGAGTTACATAAAATATACTGCCCTGAAACACTGCACTGAGCAACATTGAATATACTGCCCTGAAACACTGCACTGAGCAACATTGAATATACTGCCCTGAAACACTGCACTGAGCAACATTGAATATACTGCCCTGAAACACTGCACTGAGTTACATAAAATATACTGCCCTGAAACACTGCACTGAGTAACATTGAATATACTGCCCTGAAACACTGCACTGAGTAACATTGAATATACTGCCCTGAAACACTGCACTGAGTTACATAAAATATACTGCCCTGAAACACTGCACTGAGTAACATTGAATATACTGCCCTGAAACACTGCACTGAGTTACATAAAATATACTGCCCTGAAACACTGCACTGAGTAACATTGAATATACTGCCCTGAAACACTGCACTGAGTTACATAAAATATACTGCCCTGAAACACTGCACTGAGTAACATTGAATATACTGCCCTGAAACACTGCACTGAGCAACATTGAATATACTGCCCTGAAACACTGCACTGAGTTACATAAAATATACTGCCCTGAAACACTGCACTGAGTAACATTGAATATACTGCCCTGAAACACTGCACTGAGTTACATAAAATATACTGCCCTGAAACACTGCACTGAGTAACATTGAATATACTGCCCTGAAACACTGCACTGAGTTACATAAAATATACTGCCCTGAAACACTGCACTGAGTAACATTGAATATACTGCCCTGAAACACTGCACTGAGTTACATAGAAATATACTGCCCTGAAATACTGCACTGAGCAACATTGAATATACTGCCCTGAAACACTGCACTGAGCAACATTGAATATACTGCCCTGAAACACTGCACTGAGTAACATTGAATATACTGCCCTGAAACACTGCACTGAGTAACATTGAATATACTGCCCTGAAACACTGCACTGAGTTACATAAAATATACTGCCCTGAAACACTGCACTGAGCAACATTGAATATACTGCCCTGAAACACTGCACTGAGCAACATTGAATATACTGCCCTGAAACACTGCACTGAGCAACATTGAATATACTGCCCTGAAACACTGCACTGAGCAACATTGAATATACTGCCCTGAAACACTGCACTGAGCAACATTGAATATACTGCCCTGAAACACTGCACTGAGCAACATTGAATATACTGCCCTGAAACACTGCACTGAGCAACATTGAATATACTGCCCTGAAACACTGCACTGAGTTACATTGAATATAATGCCCTGAAACACTGCACTGAGCAACATTGAATATACTGCCCTGAAACACTGCACTGAGTTACATAAAATATACTGCCCTGAAACACTGCACTGAGTAACATTGAATATACTGCCCTGAAACACTGCACTGAGTTACATAAAATATACTGCCCTGAAACACTGCACTGAGTAACATTGAATATACTGCCCTGAAACACTGCACTGAGTTACATAAAATATACTGCCCTGAAACACTGCACTGAGCAACATTGAATATACTGCCCTGAAACACTGCACTGAGCAACATTGAATATACTGCCCTGAAACACTGCACTGAGCAACATTGAATATACTGCCCTGAAACACTGCACTGAGCAACATTGAATATACTGCCCTGAAACACTGCACTGAGCAACATTGAATATACTGCCCTGAAACACTGCACTGAGCAACATTGAATATACTGCCCTGAAACACTGCACTGAGCAACATTGAATATACTGCCCTGAAACACTGCACTGAGTTACATTGAATATACTGCACTGAAACACTGCACTGAGCAACATTGAATATACTGCCCTGAAACACTGCACTGAGCAACATTGAATATACTGCCCTGAAACACTGCACTGAGCTACATTGAATATACTGCCCTGAAACACTGCACTGAGTTACATAAAATATACTGCCCTGAAACACTGCACTGAGTTACATAGACTATACTGCCATGAAACACTGCCCTGAGCTACATAAAATATACTGCCCTGAAACACTGCACTGAGTTACATAAAATATACTGCCCTGAAACACTGCACTGAGCAACATTGAATATACTGCCCTGAAACACTGCACTGAGTTACATAAAATATACTGCCCTGAAACACTGCACTGAGTAACATTTAATATACTGCCCTGAAACACTGCACTGAGTTACATAGAAATATACTGCCCTGAAATACTGCACTGAGCAACATTGAATATACTGCCCTGAAACACTGCACTGAGTTACATAAAATATACTGCCCTGAAACACTGCACTGAGCAACATTGAATATACTGCCCTGAAACACTGCACTGAGCAACATTGAATATACTGCCCTGAAACACTGCACTGAGCAACATTGAATATACTGCCCTGAAACACTGCACTGAGTTACATAAAATATACTGCCCTGAAACACTGCACTGAGCAACATTGAATATACTGCCCTGAAACACTGCACTGAGCAACATTGAATATACTGCCCTGAAACACTGCACTGAGCTACATAGACTATACTGCCATGAAACACTGCATTGGGCTTCATCGACTATACTGGCATTGAACATTGCACTGAGCAACATTGAATATACTGGGTGGGATTCTCCGACCCCCCACCGGGTCGGAGAATCGCCGGGGGCCGGCGTGAATCCCGCCCCCGTCGTCTCCCGAAGTCTCCGACCGGTAAAAAGTCAGCGAAGTGTCAATCCCGCCGCCCACCTCGGGTCACGTCGGCGTAAATCAAAACAGCTATTTAACGGCGTCAACCAGTGCTGATGGTTAACGCCGTTCAGCGTGGAGGTAGGTCACGGCGTGGGGGGTGGCCGCAGGAGAGGTGACGGCGTGGCCGCAGTCTGTGGTTGGGGGGAGAGGGGGCAGGGGTTGGAGGGGATGGGGGGATGGGGGGTTTCAGAGCCAGTGCCGGAGAGGGGGGGAGAATTCCAGGGAGGGGGGGAGAGAGCGAGGGAGGGGGGGGAGAGAGCGAGTACCGGAGAGGGGGGGGGGGGGGACAGTGCTGGAGAGGGGGGGAGAGAACGAGTGCCGGAGAGGGGGGGTTGAGGGAGAGTACCGGAGAGGGGGGGGGGGGGGGAGAGTGCGAGTACCGGAGAGGGGGGGACAGTGCCGGAGAGGGGGGTACAGTGCCGGAGAGGTGGGGACAGTGCCGGAGAAGGGGGGACAGTGCTGGAGAGGGGGGGACAGTGCCGGAGAGGGGGGGAGAGAGCGAGTGCCGGAGAGGGGGGCTGAAGGACAGTGCCGGAGAGGGTGGGAGAGTGCCGGGGAGGGGGGGGGGGGGGGGGGGGGGGAGAGTGCCGGGGAGGAGGGGAGAGTCCCGGGGAGGAGGGGAGAGAGCGGGGAGGGGGGGGAAGAGAGCGAGGGAGGGGGGGGAGAGAGCGAGTACCGGAGTGGGGGGACAGTGCGGAGAGGGGGGGAGAGAGCGAGTGCCGGGGAGGGGGGGGAGGAGAGCGGGGAGGGGGGGAAGAGAGCGAGGGAGGGGGGGGAGAGAGCGAGTACCGGAGTGGGGGGACAGTGCCGGAGAGGGGGGGAGAGAGCGAGTGCCGGGGGGGGGGGGGAGGAAAGGGAGGTCGTCCGCCTGGCCAGGTGCCATCCTCCCACAGTTGCGCCCATGCAGCCCATGACACCTGGCTGCCCGGGCCGGGGGGGGGGGGGGGGGGGGGTACAGGCAATGACGACATGTTGTTGTTTCCCCCCCCCCCTCGCAGGCCGTCATGTTTTCTTATCAGCCAGCAATGTTGGCCACCGTGGCGGCAGCCGCTATTCTACATGTTGCCCTGGGGCAGGAGGAGGAGTGTGCCAGAGGGGCGGCGCAGGCTGCGCAGAGGAGCATGCCACAGAGGGGTAGGCGGCAGGCGCCCAGGCTGGAGGGCCAACCGTCCAACAGGACGAGGAGGAGGAGGAGGAGGGGTAGCACGAAGAGGAGGATCACGAGGAGAGGGTGGTGGATGTCGTGGTGCCACGGCGACGGAGACGCCCGATGAGGCCCCGTGTGTACCGGCCCCGTTCGTCGTACCAGGACCTCACGGACCAGGAATGCAGGAGGAGACTCTGGATGAGCCGGGAAACCGTGGCACACCTGGCACCGCGTGGCACTGGGGGAGGACACCCTCTCCCGTGTCCGTCAAGGTTACGGTGGCCCTGAACCTTTATGCCATGGGGTCTTTCCAGGCGCCGAGTGTGGATCTGTCCGGCATCTCGCAGGCTTTGGTGCACCGGTGCATCCGTGCAGTGACCGACGCCCTTGATGCCATTGCGGACCGCTACATCCGCTTCCCTGTGGACCGGGCCAGCCAGGATGCCCAGTCAGCGGGCTTCGCTGCCATGGCCGGGTTTCCCATGGTCCAGGGTGTGATCGATGGGATGCACATCGCCGTGTGGCCACCTGCAGATAACAAGGCCGTGTTCACCAATAGGAGGGGGACCTATTCCATGAATATCCAGGTGGTCTGCGACCACCATATGGTTATCCTGCACGTCTGCGCCTGGTACCCAGGCAGTGTTCACGACTCATACGTGTTGTCGCGGTCTTACATCCCCGGCATGTTCGAGGGACGGTACCCCGGCTGAGGGGCTGGTTGCTGGGCGACAGGGGTTACCCGTTGCGGTCGTGGTTGATGACGCCTATACGGAGGCCACAGAGTGACGCGGAGAACAGCTACAATGATGCCCGTGCAGAGACCAGGGGTGTGATAGAGAGGTGCTTTGGGCTGCTGAAGATGCGTTTCAGGTGCCTGGAAATCTCTAGGGGGGCCCTCCAGTACCCGCCAGATAGGGTCAGCCGCATCGTTGTGGTCTGCTGCGTCCTGCACAACATAGCCCAGCAGAGGGGCGATGTGTCGCAGGCAGAGGAGGGGGAGGGGGAGGAGCAGCAGGAAGAGGCGCAGATCTCCCCAGATGAGAGAGATGGGGGCAATGGTCAGGGCAGACGGGCTGGACATGGACGGGTGGCTGCCCACCGTTACCGGCTGGGCCAGCGGGCATGGGACAGGCTGATAGCCGCCCGGTTCACTGACTAGGGGGCGTACGAATCGGCGAGTATGGCCACGTACTGCACACCATGGCAACATCCGACCACCCTCACACCCCCTCTCCCACCCAGCACCAACACCCTCACTCCCCCTCACCCACCCAGCACCAACACCCTAACCCCCCCCACCCACCCAACACCAACACCCTAACCCCCCCACCCACCAAGCACCAACACACTAACCCCCCCTCTTCCACCCAGCACCAACACCCTAATCCCCCCCCCACCCACCCAGCACCAACACCCTAACCCCCCCCCCTCATCCACCCAGCACCAACACCCTCATCCCCCCCACCCACCCAGCACCAACACCCTAACCCCCCCCCCCCCCCCCACCACCAACACCCTCACTCCCCTCACCCACCCAGCACCAACACCCTAACCCCCCCCCCCCCCACCACCAACACCCTCACTCCCCCTCACCCACCAAGCACCAACACCCTCACTCCCCCTCTCCCACCCAGCACCAACACCCTCACTCCCCCTCACCCACCCAGCACCAACACCCTAACCCCCCCCCTCATCCACCCAGCACCAACACCCTAATCCCCCCCACCCACCCAGCACAACACCCTAACCCCCCCCCCCCCCCACCCACCACCAACCCCCCCACCCCACCCGCATGCACACCACCCCTCCATTGTACATCCACCTGCGGCACAACGGACAGGGCTCACACGGTCGCCGGTGGAAGCGTGTCTATTGCAGGCCATGGAGGATGATGACGACCCGCCCTGTGATGGGCTCCGGGCTCCACATCGTTGGACAATGTCTGACCCATGGCCACGGCACAACCCTCCACCCGGACCATCCCTGCATGCGGCCGTGACACTGCAGCGCCCGGTCCCGTCCTCTACCCCGGGGGGATGGCTATGGCGATCCGAGGGGGGTGGGTGGCATACTCACCTGGGGCCAATGTAAGACCACCCCTCACACACACACACTGGCACTCAACGTACATGACACCCCCGCATGCTTCGGATAGAACGCAAAGGCAGCTTCTGTAGATATGGAAGTGATTTTAATGACAAACAGTTCATAAATGTGCCCTCGCCCCTAAACTCGTCTGTGCCCTGCACCCGGGCCAACTTACTCAGTGTCTAACTGTTTGGCCTTACGGGCCTTATGACTACGTCTACGTGGTTCCCCAGACGGTTCAGCAAAACTGGAGGGGGCTCCTGTGATTCCTGCCCTGTGACTTGGGATCCCATTGGCAGCCGTTTTTGGGGCGGCCCAGCCTAGATGGGCCAGGCTGCGGTTCGGGCGACTGGGATGGCGAGCTGCCAGCCTGTCCTGCCCGACGCCCACCAGATGCACCTGGGGGTGCAGAAATGGGGGTGTCCGAGGTGCCGCGGTGTTCCGGGACCTCCCCTACAGGGGGACCACGGACGGGCCCCAGCACCTCCTCCTCCCTCGGGGTGCCCGATGGCCCCCGGGCTCTACATGGGTCGGGGGTGCATACAGACCGGCCATCCGATGCCCCCCTGAAACCTGGCGTTGCCAGTCCTGGAGGCCCGCCCTGGTATCGGCAAGGGTCTGCAAGTTTGCAGCCATGGAGCTCAGGGAGTTGGCCATCCCTGTCTGTGTCTGGGCGATGCCGGCCAGCACATGGGCAATGGCGCTGCTGCCCCCAGCAATCGTCTGCAGAGACTGGGCCATTGCCTGCTGAGACAGGGCCATGGCCTGCTGAGACTGGGCCATGGCCTGCAGAGACTGGGCCATGGCCTGCTGAGACTGGGCCATGGCCTACAGAGACTGGCCCATGGCCTGCTGAGACTGGGCCATGGCCTGCTGAGACTGGGCCATGGCCTACAGAGACTGGGCCATGGCCTGCTGAGACTGGGCCATGGCCTGCTGAGACTGGGCCATGGCCTGCTGAGACTGGGCCATGGCCTGCTGAGACTGGGCCATGGCCTGCAGAGACAGGGCCACAGCGTTGAGCGCCTCTGCCACCTGCCGCTGTCTCTGGCTCATGGCTTCCAGTCAGAGGGAAACCATGTCCTGGGCCACACACGCCGCCCTCATGGAAAGCCCCAGGCCTCGCATCCTGCTCCCCATGTCTGACACCGTCGCACCCATTGCCTCCACCACGGACGCCACCCATGCGGTTTCGGCCTGGGTGTCACGCATGACTGGCACCACTCCCAGATCCTGGACGCGGGTCGACTCCTCCACCTGTGTCTGCAGCCACTGCAAGCCAGTCATCATCCTCTTCCTTCGTCCCAGGTTTGGTGGCTGCATCGGGTCTATGGGAGGGTGTGGTAACTCCAGGAAACCGGGACCCATCTGGGCGGCAGATGTTCGTTTGCGTCAGGATGCCCTCTGACCTCCCGGCCCCTCTGTTGCTCCTACCTCCACCTGCTGTACCGGTTCGGCTGTGTTGTGCTCACCAGTGAGTGTACCAGAAGCCTCATCACTAAAGTACCCAACCGAGGTGAGTGTCTCTGCGATGGTGGGTGGTGTTGGAGACAGCAGTGGCGTTGTGTCATGCGCATCGTCAGACTCCGAGTTCATGGTCTCCTAGGGTGGCGCCTCATCTCCACCCGTCCGCTGTGTGTCACTGTCCTGTCTTCCAGTCTCATGTGTGTCGGTGTCCTGGGTGGGGCTGTCCTGGGTAGGGGTGTCCTGGGTAGGGCTGTCCTGGGTAGGGCTGTCCTGGGTAGGGGTGTCCTGGGTAGGGGTGTCCTGGGTAGGGGTGTCCTGGGTAATGGTGTCCTGGGTAGGGGTGTCCTAGGAAGGGGAGTCCTGGGTAGGGGTGTCCTGGATAGAGCTGTCCTGGGTAGGTGTATCCTGGGTAGGGCTGTCCTGGGTAGGGGTGTCCTGGGAAGGGGAGTCCTGGGTAGGGCTGTCCTGGGTAGGGCTGTCCTGGGTAGGGCTATCCTGGGTAGGGCTGTCCTGGGTAGGGCTGTCCTGTGTCGGGGTGTCCTGGGTAGGGCTGCCCTGGGTAGGGGTGTCCTGGGTAGGGGTGTCCTGGGTAGGGGTGTCCTGGGTAGTGGTGTCCTGGGTAGTAGTGTCCTGGGTAAGGGTGTCCTGGGTAGGGCTGTCCTGGTAGGGCTGTCCTGGGTCGGGGATGTCCTATGTCGGGCTGTCCTGGGTAGGGGTGTCCTGGGTAGGGGTGTCCTGGGTAGGGGTGTCCTATGTAGGGCTGTCCTGGGAAGGGCTGTCCTGGGTAGGGGTGTCCTGGGTAGGGCTGTCCTGGGTAGGGCTGTCCTGGGTAGGGGTGTCCTGGGTAGGGGTGTCCTGGGTAGGGCTGTCCTGGGTAGGGCTGTCCTGGGTAGGGCTGCCCTGGGTAGGGCTGTCCTGGGTAGGGCTGCCCTGGGTAGGGGTGTCCTGGGTAGGGCTGTCCTGGGTAGGGCTGTCCTGGGTAGTGGTGTCCTGGGTAGTAGTGTCCTGGGTAAGGGTGTCCTGGGTAGGGCTGTCCTGGGTCGGGCTGTCCTGGGTAGGGGTGTCCTATGTAGGGCTGTCCTGGGTAGGGGTGTCCTATGTAGGGCTGTCCTGGGTAGGGCTGTGCTGGGTAGTGATGTCCTGGCTCGGCTGCGACAGGGGCCTGTGGCTGCCCCCCTCACTGGGTGTCACATGCCTGCGTCGCCGCACTCGCATGAGACGGGGGCGTCGTCTCCCTGCTGCTCCGGGCCTGTCCCTCTCTCATGGCCGCCCTTATGGTGAGAGTAGTCAGGAGTTTGCTAGAGACAGTCAGAAATATTATTAGTGTGTGTTAGAGCAGCTCATAGTTTCTACCAGTATTAAGATTAGTTGTAGATGGGTGTAGTTTATATGTTAACAATCAACTGTATTATTTAGAAGTACGTGTCGAATCCAAATTAGTACTGTTAATAAATTTACAGTTCTGTTTAAGTTCAATCTATTTTGTGATCTTTGTGACCACTACACCAACCATCCAGAATTAAGCAACACAGAGAACACCACATGGTACCAGGTATTTATTTCTGTAAGTAAGAATCAATTAGATTAGTAAAGATTAGCATAAGAAGATTGAAGAAACAATCCAGAAGCTACAAAATGCAGAAAATCTAAATCAAAGACTAATTGAAAGATGGAAGGTCTTAAGGAGCCTGACCACTTCAGGACAACCGGTAAGCTTTGGCAAAACTAGACATTCTTTCAACAGCAGTTTGAAGTTTTCCTTTCCGCCTCCGTGCTAGAAAGTGCCTCTGATCAAAGAAAAATAGGACTCCTATTAAATTTGGCTGGACTGCAAACATTAGAACTATATAATTCATTAGAATTTACTGCTAATGAGGACAAAACAAAATACAACATGGTGCTACAAAAGTTCAATACACACTGTAAGAAGCTGGCGAATGAGACCTATGAACGCTACATTTTCAGATAAAGGCTGCAGTTAACAGGGGAGTCGGTAGATTCTTTCATAACAGCTTTAAAATTAAGAGCGCAGTCCTGTAATTTTGCCTCAGCATCTGATTCAGTGCTGCGAGATCAAGTTGTTTTTGGGAGAAATGACGAACGTTTGTGTGAAAAAATGCTAAGAAGATCAATTTTACCGCTAGCAGGCGTGATGAATTTGTGCAAAATCAGTGAATAGGCATTGAGTGAATATGCAGAGTTCATGGCAAAAGGGAAGTGTACGAAATCGGGAAATGTGGCTGACACCATCAATGCTGTGTCGCAGCAAAGAAAACTGCGTACATCGGCCAGCGGACATTTTGAGAGCGACATCACGAGTGTGTTGACGTGCACACGCTGTGGACATGCCCACAGTAAAATAAATTGTCCGGCAAAAGGCAAACAATGTTCCAATTGTTGCAAGTTGAACCACTTTGCAGCACAGTGCTGTTGCTGAGCAGTTTCTCCAGTAACCAAATTTAAAAAGTCCTACAATAACTTCAGAAGGATCTAAAGTGTAAAGAGTGAAGAGAAAAAATCCAATATTTTGACTGATCGAGAGGATTTCTCACCGTCTATGCTCCAGGATACTTTCATGATAGAAACAGTCACTAGGATCGCAATGAAAGACCAGTACAGGAGCTCTCCCTGGTAATTAAGGAATGGATTGTATCTTTAGATATTAATAGTAAAGATATACCATTTCAAATTGATACATGAGGGTATACAAATATTTTCACAGAGAAAAGTTTACGAGAAACTTACAAGCTATCACTGATAAAGAAATCTACTTGTAGGCTGACCGATTACGATGGTAACACAATTGTCACAAGAGGTTTCTGCCGTCTCGTTGTTAGAAATGGGGACACTGAAATACCCATCGACTTCGAGATAGTAATGAAATGAAATGAAAATCGCTTATTGTCACAAGTAGGCTTCAATGAAGTTACTGTGAAAAGCCCCTAGTCGCCACATTCCGGCGCCTGTTCGGGGAGGCTGGTACGGGAATTGAACCATGCTGCTGGCCTGCCTTGGTCTGCTTTCAAAGTAGATGGGCAGCACAGTAGCACAGTGGTTAGCACTGTGACTTCACAACAACAGGGTCCCAGGTTCGATTCCACACTGGGTCACTGACTGTGCTGCACGTTCTCCCTGTGTCTGTGTGGCTTTCCGCCGGGTGCTTCAGTTTCCTCCTACAATCCAAAGATGTGCAGGTTAGGTGGATTGGACATGCTAAATTGCCCTTAGTGTCCAATAAAGGTTAGGAGGGGTTAGTGGTTTACGGGGATAGGGTGGAGCTGAGGGCTAAAGTGGGTCGGTGTAGACTCGATGGGCCGAAGGGCTTCCTTCTGCACTGTATATTCTATGTGGTAAGTCATCGTTAATTGGGGTGGGTGCTTGTGAACAATTGCAGCTAGTTGAAAGGGTTCACTCATCTAGTATTTCGCATGATCGACATGAAGAGTCAGCTGAAGACTTAGTTAATGTAGATAATCTATCCAAAGCAACCGATGATGCTGACACATCAGATACAGAGTTAGTCCAAATAGTGGAATCTCAAGCCTCTATCTTTAACGAGATGTTGTGTTATGTACTCTCGGATAATACAGGCTGCAACTGGATGCAGCTTTAACCAAAAGATCTTGAAGTTAGTTCAATCTGATTTACTGAACCAGTACCACAGTTAGCACAGTTCTCTATGTGTTCGACTCTCTGCTAGCCTAAGTGTGGTTACTCTGTCTGACTGAACCAGACTAGCTCTTAGCCACGTGCTGGAGGTGTGATACTGTAAATACATCCTGACTCACTCTGTAGATGTTCATCAGTGGAAAGAGGCGGAGTGTGAGTGCCTCGTGCCTTTTATAGTGAGATAACACCCCTGAGTGTCCTGCCTGCTCATTGGTCATGTCCTGTTCTCTGTGTTCATTAGCTGCCTGTCTGTGCCTGTCTGTATATCATTACCTACATGTCTGCACATCAGGACACGGGATGCTACCAATTTCTGACTGAAAACTACACATTATCAAACCCGAAACTGAAAAGGATCGACATGAAGAGTCAGCTGAAGACTTAGTTAATGTGGATAATCTATCCAAAGCTACCGATGATCCTGACACATCAGATACAGAGATAGCCCAAATAGTAGAATCTCAAGCCTCTTTCTTTAACGAGAGACCACCAATTTCTGACTGAAAACTACACATTATCAAACCCGAAACTGAAAAGGATTTGACACCCCAGAAAGTGAAGACATACCTCAAAGAAAGATGGCCCACTCGATGTCGATCTGCCTTTCGAGATAAAAGAGATGATCTTTCTGTAATAGATGGTTTCCTACTCATGGGAGATAGGAGAGCGATTCCTACCAGTTTACATCTCGGAATTCTGCAGCAGTTTCATAAGGGTCATCAGGGCATCAAAAAGTGTTGTAGAAGGGCTAGACAGTCTGTATATTGGCCGGGAATCAACAGAGGTGTTGATCAATTTGTACAATAATGCACAATCTGTCAGATGCATCAGCCTGCACAGAGCAGAGAAAACATGAAAGAGATGGAAATCGTCACCAGTCCATGGAGCAAAGTGAGCATGGATTTGTTTTATTTCCAAGGCCGTGACTATCTAATTGTCATAGACTATTACACCAACTATCCAGAGATGATGATTCTGAATGACTCGACAGCAAGATTAGTCATTAGGACAACTAAATCTAGTTTTGCATACCATCGGATACCTCTTTACACTGTCTGCCAATGGTCCGTGTTTCTCAAGTTGGGAGTGGACACAGTTTGCAGAGAAATACAACTTCAACTACATTACTTCAAGCCCATGTTATCCTCAATCAAATGGAAAAGCAGAGAAGGAAGTAGGAATTATAAAGAAACTATTTTGGGGCAGAACGGTGGTGCAGTGGATAGCATTGCTGCTTTATGGCGCCGAGGTCCCAGGTTCGATCCTGACTCTGGGTCACTGTCCGTGTGGAGTTTGCACATTCTCCCCGTGTTTGCGTGGTCACCCCCACAATCCAAAGATATGCAGGATAGGTGGATTGGCCACGCTAAATTGCCCCTTAATTCGAAAAAATGAATTGGGTACTCTCAATTTATATTTAAAAAAATATTTTTTTAAATAAAGAAACTATTCAACAAAGCAATTCAAGATAATCAAGATCTTTCATTGGGACTGTTGTCGTACAGAGCAACACCACTGTCAACTGAATTATAACCTGCTCAGGTGCTAATGGGTAGACGACTTCACACCACATTACCTGAGATAAATATTCCAGATATGGATCAACAAGAGATATGCAAACAAATCTGATCCAGGAAGAAGAAGCAAAAAGAGGACTATGATAGACAAATGAAACTTCTATCTGACTTAAATGAAGGTGATTATGTACACATCAAGGAATCCTGATGGAGGATGGCAACAAACAACAAAGGTCCTCAGACAAGTCGCACCAAGGTCGTACTTAGTTCAAATGGAACAAGGATCTCTCTTCAGAAGAGCAATATTGCGCATCAAACATCATGTCAAATCACAACCACGGAATGTTATTGAGCCAGATAACAGCTTCAAGGACATTGACTTTCCCAATCCATACTTGACACCAATTTAGCAAGAAGATGTGGAAGAGCAGCATACCTTGAAGACACCTTTACGAAGATCAACCAGGAAAAGAAGACCGCCTGAAAGACTTAATTTGTGATGACTGTATAATCAATAATTTCATCAACTAAGGGATGTAACATTTATTTACAAATTCATGTATAAAACTAATAAAGTTTATGATCAATACCAGATAGTAGTAATGCTCAGACAAGAATGTAATGGTTAAAGAAAAATATAACCTAAGTTATAATAATTTTCCTTTACAAAAAAAGAGGCATGTGGTATTATCATTACGGTAGGCACTGCAAGGGTTAATGAAATGTCTAGAGTAGCCATTAGAGGGAGCTACAGATACAAATATATAAGGCATTGATGCTAAGTCTTATGGTGAGAGTAGTCAGGAGTTTGCTAGAGACAGTCAGAAGTATTATTAGTGTGTGTTAGAGCAGTTCATAGTTTATACCAGTATTAAGATTAGTTCTAGATGAGTGTAGTTTATATGTTAACGATCAACTGTGTATTATTTAGAAGTATGTGTCGATTCCAAATTAGTAGTGCTCATAGATTTATAGCTTTGTTTAAGTACAAACTATTTTGTGGTCTTTGTGAAAACTACGTCAACCACCCTGAATTAAGCAACACAAAGAACACCACATGAGTTACATTTAGTATTTGCACTGAAACACTGCACTGAGCTACTTGGAATGTACTGAACTGAAACACTACACTGGGCAACATAGAATATCCTGCACTGAACGCTGTGTTGAACTATATGGAATGTGTTGTATTGATATGATACATTTAATGAGCTGGCATAGCATCGATGGGATGAATGGCCTTTTTCCGTGCTATATCATTACAGGTCTCGGGAGGGGTTGTAACCTGAGGATGAAACATTTTAAACTTGATGGTTTGGGAAGTATCAAATGGTATTACATGGAATACAGGCAGGAAAGTTTTGGATGAGCTGAAGTTTGCATATTACATTACTAAAATCAATCTTCATTACCAACTTTCAACCATTTTGAAATTAAAGTATAAACAGCAAAGTCAAGAATGAGTTATGACCGTTTTTAATTGGGAATTGAGTTCAGGACTGGCCAGGATACATATTTCTGTCTTAGATTATAAATTTTGTTTTAAAGTTAGTGATATACATTTTTTAATGCACAACAATTTATTAATTCTTGTACTAGCTAATAATTGCCTTTCTGCAAAACTAAGTTTTGAAAATTTTCATATGACGGATAAATTCACAAAGGTCACTGATCAACAAATGAAAGAATGAATACCTCGCCAACTTGTTGACTCTGTTAACATACATGGTGAGAATGTTATTATCAGAGCTGAGTGTATGAAATGTGGAACGCGAAAGATATGCACAGGTCCCAAGTCACATAAATATTCTTTGAGGTTTACGAGAGCAGCTTGTAATTGAAAATACAGAAAAATGTGTCATTTGAAACATGGAAGTTTGGCAATATCTGGTCTGAGAGGATACAGGGAAAGATCCCACAAAAGGTTAATAGCAGCTGCAAAGAGCAGGATTATAAAATGCAGATTCTTTCTCACAAGCAGGCTTAGCAAACACACAGGATCCATTTAATAAGCTAAAACAATGGCTCACACCTTTATTGAAAGTAAATATCTTAGGAAGCATCTGGAAAAGCATGGATGAGAGTTTCAATTGAATTAAGTGACGAATGTTTAAAACAGGCAGGTCTTTATATTATGCTGTTTTATGCTGTTTTATGCTGTTTTAAGCTGGTTGTGTGTTGTTTCTAGGGCGGGTGGGGCGTTGTCTTTTTTGCGTGGGTTCGGTGGATGGGCTCGAGTTGGGGGGTAGACTTGGAGTGTGGGGAGCTGGTGGTGGGGGCCGACAAAGGGGGCTACCCTCGAGGAGGCGGGGTCGGGCAGGGGGAAAGCGCGGGCTTTTCTTTTGTTTCCCGCGCTGAGGGTGGATGGGGGTGGGGTCGGAGTTGAGAAGCGCGGGCTTTTTTCCCGCGCGAGAGGGGGAGGGGGAGGAGGAGGGTCTGCTGATGGGTATGGGGGAGGAGAAGTAGCCCCACGTTGGGAGGGGTCGGAGGTGTGGCGGGAGCCGCCGGGGTCAGCAGAAGTTAGCTGGCTCACGGGAGTGCTATGGAGGGAGAAGACAGTGCTGCAGATGCCTACGGCCATACCAGTCTGAGAACGCCCGATCTCGTCTGATCTCGGAAGCTAAGCAGATTCAGGCCTGGTTAGTACTTGGATGGGAGGCCGCCTGGGAATACTAGGTGCAGTAGGCTTTTAAGGGCAGCATGGTAGCATGGTGGTTAGCATCAATGCTTCACAGCTCCAGGGTCCCAGGTTCGATTCCCGGCTGGGTCACTGTCTGTGTGGAGTCTGCACGTCCTCCCCGTGTGTGCGTGGGTTTCCTCCGGGTGCTCCGGTTTCCTCCCACAGTCCAAAGATGTGCGGGTTAGGTGGATTGGCCATGCTAAATTGCCCGTAGTGTCCTAATGTAAGGTTGAGGGGGGGGGAGTTGTTGGGTTGTGGGTATAGGGTGGATGCGTGGATTTGGGTGGGGTGATCATTGCTCGGCACAACATCGAGGGCTGAAGGGCCTGTTCTGTGCTGTACTATTCTATGTTCTATAACCAAGTTAAATTTTAGCATACAGCTAAAAGCAAAGTTTCACACCTTCATTGAAATAAACTCTCTTAGTAAACAGCTGGAAAGGATGGATCATGCTCAGTCGAATTTGGTGTCAATTCGAAGTGTAAAATTCTATGAACATCAAGTCAATTAAAAGAAAATTGGAGATGACCTGTCTACAAGAAACATAATTTAAAGTCAAAATCAAAGGCAAAGTTATGAGCTGGGGACAATTGAAAAATTAAACGATTCGAAATCAGAAATAAAAGTAACACCTATTGAAACCAAAGCATTTTAAAATCAGATCTGAGAGGTGATGTTATGCCCAAAATGAATAATTAGTTGTATTAAATTGTTTACATCAAAGATACTTTTTAACTATCAAAGTGAAACAAGCTCATTTACAATAAAGTCGTTAAAACTTAATAACTCTTCGAAAGAGAATATAAACCCGAAGAAAGGGGACAGCCAGCAGAGCCAGCTCTCACAGCTCGGTACATGGGAAGGATAGGACACAGCAACCGAGTTCACCAGCGAATACATCTCAAGGAGACCAGACTTTAAAGAAGATTGATTGTCAAGGTGGGCCTGAAGGTCCCTTCAACCAACAGGAAGGATCCAGAAGCAAGATCTTTTTACCTTTCTGTAAAGAAAGTGTTTGCAGCTTTAAAAAAAAATTATAGTAATAAAATAACTTAAAAGTTTTAACCTGAAACAGTGGTTATTAGCCTACTTTACTTACTTAACAATGCAGGGCCCAGGACATCGATGCTACTAAGGGGTAAGTAGGTAAAATTCTTCGGTGAGACTTCCGGTTGCGGCTATGCGGAGATAAGCCGCACGTTCGGCAGCTCCCGCCAGGAACGGACTTTTGGGCTCTTTTAAGGGCCCTCAGCGGTACTTGCTCGACGGTTCCCGACGTGGGAAGGTGTCTGCAGCAGATCCCCAGTGGTCTATGGTCTGGACCAGGAGTGGGGCCAGCTAAATAGCGGTGGCAGCGCCTAAGAAAAAGCTGGGGAAGAAAATCAAGATGGCGGCCTGCAGAGGCCTCGAGAAATTGAGGCAGTGGGCGCAGGAGCAGCAGGAGACTCTCCAGCGCTGTTTTCGGGAGCTAAAAGTGGAGCTGCTAGACTCGCTGAAGGCTAATACGGACAAGCTGCTGGCGACGCAGACAGTCCAGGGGGTGGAGATCCGGGAGTTCCGACGACAAGCCTCCGAAAGAGAGGATGAGGCCGTGGCCCTCGCAGTAAAGGTGGAGATGCATGAGGCGCTCCATAAGAAGTGGCAGGAGCGGTTCGAGGAGATAGAGAACCGGTCGAGGCGGAATAATTTGGGGATCCTGTGCCTCACGGAGGGGCTGGAGGGGTCAGACCTGGAGGCCTATGTGGTTGTTTTGCTGAACTCGCTGATGGGAGCTGGGTCCTTCCAGGGGCACCTGGAGCTGGAGGGGGCCCACAGAATACTGGCCAAGAGGCCCAAGCTGAATGAGCCGCCGGGGCGGTGCTGGTGCGGTTCCACCGGTTCGTTGACCGAGAGTGCGTGCTTAGGTGGGCCAAGAAGGAGCGGAGTAGCAAGTGGGAGAACACGGTAGTGCGGATCTACCAGGACTGGAGTGCGGAGGTGGCTAAGCGGAGGGCCGGGTACAACCGGACGAAGGCGGTGCTCCACAGAAAGAGTGTGAAGTTTGGCATGTTACAGCCGGCGCGTCTGTGGGTCACCTACAAGGACCGTCACTTTTATTTTGAGTCCCCGGAGGAGGCGTGGGCCTTTGTACAGGCCGAGAAGTTGGACTCTAACTGAGGGTCGGGGGTTTGTAAATAACTGTGTTAACCTTTGGTGGGAAAGGTCTTTGTATTATGCTGTTTTATGCTGTTTTATGCTGTTTTAAGCTGGTTGTGTGTTGTTTCTAGGGCGGGTGGGGCGTTGTCTTTTTTGCGTGGGTTCGGTGGATGGGCTCGAGTTGGGGGGTAGACTTGGAGTGTGGGGAGCTGGTGGTGGGGGCCGACAAAGGGGGCTACCCTCGAGGAGGCGGGGTCGGGCAGGGGGAAAGCGCGGGCTTTTCTTTTGTTTCCCGCGCTGAAGGTGGGTGGGGGTGGGGTCGGAGTTGAGAAGCGCGGGCTTTTTTCCCGCGCGAGAGGGGGAGGGGGAGGAGGAGGGTCTGCTGATGGGTATGGGGGAGGAGAAGTAGCCCCACGTTGGGAGGGGTCGGAGGTGTGGCGGGAGCCGCCGGGGTCAGCAGAAGTTAGCTGGCTCACGGGAGTGCTATGGAGGGAGTAACGCGTCCGGGAGGGGTCCTAGCCTGGGGGGGGGGGGGTTGATTGCGGGGGGGTACCGGGTCGCTGCTGAAATGGCCAGGAAGGAGCTGGGGTATGCAGGGGGGCCGGGGTGGGAGTTTGCCACCGTGGGGAACGGGCCAAGCGGGGTGCTGCCCTGGGGCGGGCAGGGGATGGGTTATGGCTAGTCGGCAGGGGAGGGGGGCAGGGAGCCCTCTGATCCGGCTGATAACTTGGAATGTGAGGGGGCTGAATGGGCTGGTCAAACGGGCCCGGGTGTTTACGCACCTGAAGGGGCTGAAGGCGGACGTGGCTATGCTCCAGGAGACACACCTGAAGGTGGCGAACCAGGTTAGACTGAGGAAGGGCTGGGTAGGCCAAGTGTTTCATTCAGGGTTGGATGCAAAAAATCAGGGGTTGGCGATTCTGGTGGGAAAAAGGGTGTCGTTTGAGGCGTCAAAGGTGGTGGCTGACAGTGGAGGGAGGTATGTGATGGTGAGCGGCAGGTTGCAAGGGGAGCGGGTGGTGCTGGTGAATGTCTATGCCCCAAACTGGGACGATGCGGGTTTTATGCGGCCGGATCTAGAGACCGGGGGGGGGGGGGACTTTAATACAGTGCTGGATCCCCCATTGGATCGATCCATGTCCAGGACGGGCATGGATCCCATTGGATCAGATGGGAGGGGTGGATCCTTGGAGGTTCGCGAGGCCGAAGGCCGGGGAGTATTCATTTTTCTCCCACTTGCATAAAGCCTATTCCCGGATCGATTTTTTTGTTCTGAGCAGGGGGCTGATTTCGAGGGTGAAGGATGCCGAGTATTCGGCCATGGTCATTTCGGATCATGCCCCGCACTGGGTAGACCTTGAGCTGCGGGAGGAGATGGACCAGTGCCCGCTCTGGCGCCTGGAGGTGGGGCTGCTGGCGGATGAGAAGGTGGGCGCGTGGGTTTGGGGGTGTATCAAGAGGCACTTAGAGGCCAATGATAATAGGGAGGTCGAGGTGGGGACGGTTTGTGAGGCATTGAAGGCGGTGATTAGAGGGGAGTTGATTTCCATCCGAGCCCATAGGGAGAGGGGAGAGCAAAGAGAGAGGGAGAGGTTGGTGGGGAGATGGTGAGGGTGGACAGGAGATACGCGGAGGCTCCGGAGGAGGGATTGCTGAGGGAGCGGCGTAACCTTGAGGCCAAGTTCGACTTGCTCAGTGGAGGAAGGCACAAGGAGCGGTGTACGAATATGGGGAGAAAGCGAGTAGGATGCTGGCGCATCAGCTCCGTAAGCGGGACGCGGCCAGGGAGATTGGTGGAGTGATGAATAGGGGAGGAAATGTGGTGCGAAGGGGGTGGATATTAATGGGGTCTTCAGGGACTTTTATGGGGAATTGTACCAGTCTGAGCCCCCGGTGAAAGGGGGGGGGATGGGGCACTTTTTGGACAGGCTGAGATTTCCGAAGGTGGAGGAGGGGCAGGTGGAGGGGCTGGGGGTGCCGATTGAGCTGGAGGAGCTGGTCAAAGGGATAGGCAGCATGCAGTTAGGGAAGGCGCCGGGGCCGGATGGGTTCCCGGTCGAATTTTACAAAATATACGCAGACCTGCTGGGCCCCCTGTTGGTCCGGACCTTTAATGAGGCAAGGGGGGGGGGGGGGGGGGGGGGCTTTGCCCCCGACTATGTCACTGGCGCTGATTTCCTTGATCCTTAAATGGGACAAGGACCCCCTGCAGTGTGGATCATATAGGCCGCTCTCGTTGTTAAATGTGGATGCCAAGCTGTTGGCGAAGATCTTGGCCACAAGGATAGAGGACTGTGTGCCGGGGGTCATTCATGAGGACCAGGCAGGGTTTGTGAAGGGAAGGCAGCTGAACACCAATATCCATAGGCTTCTGAATGTTATAATGATGCCGGCGGTAGAAGGGGAGGCGGAGATAGTGGTAGCATTAGACGCGGAGAAGGCCTTTGATAGGGTTGAGTGGGGGTACTTGTGGGAGGTGCTGGAAAGGTTTGGGTTTGGGGAGGGGTTTGTCCGTTGGGTGAGGCTGTTATATGAGGCCCCGATGGCGAGTGTAGCCACAAATAGGAGGAGGTCGGAGTACTTTCGGTTGTACTGGGGGACGAGACTGTGGTGTCCCCTGTTCCCCTTGCTCTTTGCGTTGGCAATTGAGCCCCTGGCCATGGCATTGAGGGAGTCGAGGGATTGGAGGGGTCTTGTGCGGTGTGGGGAGGAGCACCGAGTGTCACTATACGCAGATGACTTGTTGCTATATGTGGTGGACCCAGTGGGGGGAATGCCGGAGGTGATGAAGATTCTTAGGGAATTTGGGGGCTTTTCAGGGTACAAGCTCAACCTGGGTAAGAGTGAGCTGTTCGTCGTGCACCCGGGGGATCAAGAGGAGGGGATTGGTAGGCTCCCACTGAATAGGGCAGGGAGAAGCTTTAGACCTGGAAGTCCAGGTGGCTAGGAGTTGGGGGGCCCTACACAAACTTAACCTCACTAGGCTGGTGGAGCAAATGGAGGAGGAGTTTAAAAGATGGGACATGTTGCCGCTGTCGCTGGCGAGCAGGGTGCAGTCAGTCAAGATGACGGTGCTCCCGAGGCCTCCTTTCCTTATCCCGAAGGCCTTTTTTAGGAGGGTTAATAGGAGTATTATGGTATTTGGCAGCACGGTAGCATGGTGGTTAGCATAAATGCTTCACAGCTCCAGGGTCCCAGGTTCAATTCCTGGCTGGGTCACTGTCTGTGCGGAGTCTGCACGTCCTCCCCGTGTGTGCGTGGGTTTCCTCCGGGTGCTCCGGTTTCCTCCCACAGTCCAAAGATGTGCGGGTTAGGTGGATTGGCCATGCTAAATTGCCCGTAGTGTCCTAAAAAGTAAGGTTAAGGGGGGGGGGGGGGGTTGTTGGGTTACGGGTATAGGGTGGATACGTGGGTTTGAGTAGGGTGATCATTGCTCGGCACAACATCGAGGGCCGAAGGGCCTGTTCTGTGCTGCACTGTTCTATGTTCTATGTTCTATGTATGGGAGCATGGGACTCCAAGTGTGAGAAGGGTGTTTTTGGAGCGGGGCAGGGATAGGGGGGGCTGCCGTTGCCCAACCTCTGTGAGTACTATTGGGCTGCTAACGCAGCGATGGTGCGTAAGTGGGTAATGGACGGGGCAGGGGCAGCATGGAAGAGGATGGAGATGGCATCCTGTGTGGACATGAGCCTGGAGGCGCTGGTAACGGCGCCGTTGCCGCTCCCTCCAACAAGGTATACTACGAGCCCGGTGGTGGCGGTTACCCTCAAAATCTGGGGGCAATGGAGACGGCATAGGGGGGAGGTGGGGGGCTCGATGGAGTACCCGATATGGGGGAATCACCGGTTTGTACCAGGGAGCATCGATGGCGGGTTTCTTGGCTGGCACAGGGTAGGTATTAGGAGGTTGAGGGACCTGTTTGTAGATGGGAGGTTTGCGAGCCTGGGTGAGTTGGAGGGGAAGTTTGGGCTCCCCCCGGGTAACATGTTTAGGTACATGCAGGTTAGGGTGTTTGCCAGGCGGCAAACAGAGGGAGGGGTTCCCTCTGCTGCCCCCACGTGGGGTACAGGACAGGGTGCTCTCGAGGGTGTGGGTTGGAGGAGGGAGGATTTTGGACGTGTACCACGTCGTGCAGGGGGTGGATGAGGCCTCGGTGGAGGAGCTGAAGGGTAAATGGGAAGAGGAGCTGGGTGAGGAGATTGAGGAGGGGATGTGGGCAGATACCCTGGAAAGAGTGAATTCCTCCTCTTCCTGTGCGAGGCTTCGCCTCATACAGTTCAAGGTGCTGCATAGGGCCCACATGACCGGGACGAGGATGAGAAGGTTTTTCGGGGGCGAAGACAGGTGTGCTAGGTGCTCGGGGAGCCCAGCGAACCACGCCCATATGTTCTGGGCATGCCCAGTGCTGGGGGAATTTTGGAAGGGGGTAGCAAGGACGGTGTCGAGGGTGGTGGGATCCAGGGTCGAGCCAGACTGGGGACTCGCAATTTTTGGGGTTGCAGTGGAGCCGGGAATGCAGGAGGCCGGTGTTCTGGCTTTTGCGTCCCTAGTAGCCCGGCGGAGGATTTTGTTTCAGTGGAAGGATGCGAGGCCCCCAAGCGTGGAGGCCTGGATCAATGATATGGCGGGGTTCATCAAATTGGAGAGGGTGAAATTTGCCCTGAGGGGATCAGTACAGGGGATCTTTAGGCGGTGGCAGCCTTTCCTTGACTTCCTGGCAGAACGGTAGGAAAAGAGGCCGGCAGCAGCATCAACCTGGGGGGGGGGAGAGGGAGGAAGGGGAGGTGGGGGGGGGGTGGGGGGGGGGGGGTTGGTTTCGGGGGAGGGGAGAAATGTGTACATGTGTTTATTGAATATGCCGGGTGCTTACCACTTCTTCTTTTTGCAGTTACTGGGCGGGGGGGGGGGTTGGTTTTGGGGGTCATTGTGTTTTTTCTTTTTTGTTGTTGTTAATACTGTTTTCTTGTTGTTATTTTCTGTTTTTGATATTTTTTGAAAATCTGAATAAAAATTATTTTAAAAAAAATTCTTCGGTGAAGGTATGGGTTATACCGGGGTATAACTTGAAAATATAGTTTGACCTGAATAGCATCCACCGAAGCCTGCATCGGAGTCAGGGAGTGAGAATCCCTGTTCACCATTTAGAACATCGACCCTTTTTGGTATCGGGGGAATTCTAAGAATAGTGGTGAGTTTTAACTTCACGCTTTATTCCCAAGCGAACTACGCTGTTATATTCTATATATAATCCCAGCGCTCGAAATCAGGAGCAGTTAAAATGTTAAAATTCTCATCTTTGACTGTTCCTTATGTCTGTAAGCTTTCCCAACCCTCCAACTCTCTGAAAACTCTGAGGCCCTCCGATTCTGGCCTACTACGTGTTAAGCCGCTCTAAACAACAGCATCATACATTTATATTGGGCCTCTAATGTGATAGAACATCCCAGGGTGCTTCACAGAAGCATTATAAAACAAAGTAGCACACCGAGTCACACTTTGGATAGAGAGGGTGCTTGATGGGCGGCACAGACACGATGGGCTGAAGGGTCTTGTTCTGTGCTGCTAAAATATGACTCTCTGAGATATTGGATAACCAAAAGCTTTGGAGGTAGGTTTGAAGGAGTGTCTTAAAAGGAAGAAAGTGAGCTACGGACGCAGAGAGGTGTCGGGGGGTGGGGGGGGGGGGGGGGGGTGGGTGGGGGGGGGGGGGGGATACCGGAGCTTGGGGCCTAGGCAACTAATGGTTCAACCACCAATATTCGAGCGATTAAAATCTCGCAACCTCAAGAGGCCACAATTAGAGGGGTGTAGAGATCGCTGAGGATTTTGGGGTGTGAGGAGGTCACTGAGATGTGTGTGGGGGGGGGGGGGGGGGCAAGCCATGGAGGGTTTTGAAAGCAAGGATGAGAATTTTTAAATCAAGATGGAGCTTGAGCAGGAGCTTATGCAATGTAGGTCAGTGTTATAACCCAATCAAAGGCCACAGGGTCAGCACCATAGAGACCCTCACCTGAATATGATAACCCTAGATGAAGGGGTGGAGCTACACCCTTAAGTTAAAGGCCTCATGGGACATAAATGCCCCTGTCCAAGTGTGGGCTGGGCACAGGAGACCCCTTGTGGAATAGGAGTTGTATTATAGCAGGTAAAATAAACAATGAGTTTCCTTACAGACAACGCTTCTGTGTGGTCGCTCGCCTGGAACTTTACACTCCCGATGAAGGTAAAGTGGAGCTGCAGGAGATGCCACCTCAACAAGGCCTCAGGATGTCTACACCCAGTCTGCAGGTATGCCGCTGATCAGAATGTTAGAGGCATTCAACCCTGAGATGGGTGAATGGACCCAATATACTGAGCAAATGCGCTACTTCTTTTGACTCAACAATATTATTGGTGACGAAAGACAAATGGTGACCCTCATGGTCCGCGAGGCAGACACCTATAGCATCATCAGGAGCCTAACTTTCCCATATTCGCCCAACACCTGCCAGTTTGCAGAGTCGGTTTCCTTGTAAGCAACCGTTTCAATCCAAAACCGTCGCTGATAGTCCGCCATTTCGGCTTTCACATGGCCACCCAAAACAAGGGAGAGTTTGTGACCAACCTCTTGGCCTGTTTACGAATACTCACCAACTTTTGCAAGTTCGGCCCAGCCTTGTCCGAGCCACTCAGAGACCTGCCGCATCCTCGATGCGGTAACCCAAGGACACTCGCTGCGGGGAAATACATCTCAATTTACAAAAGGTGACTGACATGGCTTTGTCCCGCGAAGGTGCAGAGCATGGTTTCCAGGAGCTTCGCGGCATGACTGTACTAAGTCTAGCGCGCCCAGCAGGTCTGCGACTGGCAGGAACATTCCAAGCAGGATTAACCAGACCCGTCAGGGAATTTTCTGCGGGCGACGCAGTCTACATCTGAAATTTCACTGACGGTGTGTTGTGGATTTCGGGGACAGTGAGAAAGTGATCGGGCCAGTCTCAAGTAGAGGAAAGATTGTGGACCACATCCACAGCCGAGACCTACAGGTCCTCGAGGGAAAAACAAAGCCCCCACAACTGGAGGTGCCCCTTCCTCCGGCGCTGCCACCTTTGATACCCAGTGAGGCGCATGGGCTCCTCGACTTGGAAACGTGCGAGGTCGACTCATCTGACCTCGAATCGGACATGGAGAATTTGCCAACAGGGGCTGAAATGCATCCGGTGATAGCCAGAAGGCCAAGCACGGTGAAACCATCCAGGTATTCGACCCGCAAATGTTGCTTCCTGGTTTGTTACACCTTTCTAGGCGCAGAGCAGCGGATGTTAGGTAAACAGCCCCGAGCAAAGCGGGCGAAGGATCTTCCCCCTTCTGCCATCAAGATATTGGACTTGGGGCGGAGAGCAATATCATCGCTTCCGTATGGTTGCTTGCCTGGAACTTTACAGTCAATGAATACGGGGGTGCTAGGTGAATGCCAATTGGTGCGATGTAAGATATGAACAGTGGAGATTTCAGTGACCTTGGTTTTATGGAGAATGGAATGTGAAAGCCCAACCAGCATCCTCCATTAAGATACACTTTATAACCTACCTCCTTGACCTAGGTCATTGTCCTAATCTCCCCATCTGCGGTTTAGTGTCAAACATTGCTTAATAAGCAGAGCTACAAAGCACCTTGGGACATATTACTTTGTTAAAGGTGCTATATAAATGCAAATTGCTGCAATTGTTTTCAATCCAATCTTATGAATTGTTCCAGTTGGAAGTTTTGCCCGGTATGTGGATGGAGTTTAATAAAGGTGGGCAAGAAATTCTTGCCATCTATCGATGAACGGGTGTTATCTGGGCAGGCAAGAATCAATAAGGGAGACAGGACCCAGTTCTGACAGAGCTCTGTCACTTTTAGGTATTTCGAACAGTTTGATGGAGATGTTAGCATCTCGTGCATTCAGCAAGCCCTTGTTAATATTTCTCATTAAATTCATTTTGCCCTGAAGGCATTATTGAACACGGTGTCCATGCCAACAATTATAGAAGTAACAACACAGCATGGCAGGGAATAAAATCAATATGGAAACCAAGTCTGAAAGTGCAGTGAATCTGAGAAAGAAATAGAAGATACTGTACAGTTACAAGGAGGTGGCAGGTCAGTATTTTTGATACTAACATAGCAGAAGTGTCAGCCGGTTTATTTTAAAGTTAATTTAAGCCTTCGGGTCAATATCTCCAGAGATAACATGTTGTCCCATTTTTAAGACACTCGCATTCACAGGATGAAATATTGAAGTGTTTTATTCAATACCATATCATGTTGCCACCTTATAACTGTTGCCATGGCGACCAGTGTTCAATGACCTCATCAGGAGGAAATGGGTACAATAAAAAATATTAGTGAGGGTTCCATTCCCACATTGAAGTTGCAAAGTAGAGGTTCGAGATCATTTCAGTATATGAAAGAACTATTATTCGTACGCGTGAAGTTGTGGTAATCAAGTTTACTGCTCTTCAGATCAAATCTGATAAAGAAGCGTAGCTTCATCCTCTCTTTAAAGTAAAAATGTAAATGTCGCCACAATCCCAGAGGACCAGAGACTGCTCCCATCGTTTGAGAGAAAGCTGACTGGTGGTGATTTTACCTGAGGGTCACCAACACATGGGGCAAGGTTGAGAAGAAGGGACCTTCATGACTAACCTTAGTTAGTATGGGAATTGAACTCGCGCTGTTGATGTCGCTTCCCATCACAAAACCAGCCGTCCAGCCAATTGAGCTAAAGTACATTAAAAAGTGAATAGATTGACACCGGATCTGAGATTTTTACCTAACAGGAAAGATTGAACAGGTCGGGGCTCTTTTCTCCAGCAGAGACTGAAGGTGTCACCTGACATTTCTTAGGCTACGGCAGGAGCCTCGCTTGTTTTTTAAAATTAATTTATGGGATGCGAACGTCACTGGTTAGGCCAATATTTATTGCCCACCCCTAATTGCCCCTCAGAAGGTGGTGGGGAGTTGCCTTCTTGAACCGCTGCAGTCCCTGAGGTGTAGATCCATCCACAGTGCTGTTAGGCAGGGTATTCCAGGATTGTTGCTAATTTCTAATTGCCCTTGAACTGAGCGGCTTTTTAGGGCCATTTCAGAGGGGCAGTTAAGAATTGCTGAAGAGGGGAAAGCTCTCCACTGGTTGGAGTCACACCTGGCACAAAGGAAGATGGTTGTGGTGGTTGGCGGTCAATCATCTCAGCTCCAGGACACCACTGCAGGAGTTCCTCAGGGTTGTGTCCTAGGCCCAAACATCTTCAGCTGCTTCATCAATGCCTTCTATCATAAGGTCAGAAGTGGGGATCTTTGCGATGACTACACAATGTTCTCTACACAATGTTCAGCACCATTCGTGACTCCTCAGATAATGAAGAAGTCCATGTCCAAATGCAGCAAGACCTGGATAATATCCAGGTTTGGGCTGACAAGTGGCAAGTTACATTCACGCCACACAAGTGTCAGGCAATGACCATCTCCAACAAGAGAGGATCGAACCATCACCTCTTGACATTCAATGGCATTACCGTCGCTGAATCTCCCATGATTAACATCCTGGGCGGTTACCATTGATCAGAAACGGAACTGGACGAGCCACATTTATACTGTGGCTACCAGGGCAAGTCCAAGGCTAGGAATTCCATGGCAAGTAACTCACCTCCTTGTCCCCCAATGCATGTTCCCCAGTTACAAGGCACAAGTCAGGAGTGTAATGGAATACTCTCCACTTACCTGGATGAGTGCAGATCCAATAACACTCAAGAAGCTCAACACCATCTGGTACAAAGCAGCCATTTGATTGTTCCCCCTTCCACAAACATTGAAACCCTCCACCACTGACGAACAATGGCAGCCGTGTGTACCATCTACAAGATGCACTGCAGTAACTCACCAAGGTTCCTTCGACAGCACCTTCCAAACCCACGGCCACTACCATCTAGAAGGACAAGAGCAGAAATTGCCTAGGAACCCCACCATCAAGAGGTTCCCCTCCAAGTCACTCACCACCCTGACTTGGAAATATATCACCGTTCCTTCACTGTCGCTGGGTCAAAATCCTGGAACTCCCTCCCTAACAGCACAAGATGTACCTACACCTCAAGGACTGCAGCGGTTCAAGAAGGAACTCATCACTACCTTCTGTAGGGCAACTAGGGATGGGCAATAAATCCTGGCTTAACCAGAGACACACACATCCCATAAAAGAATTTAAGAAAAAAAAAATTACTGCGGATCGGGAGTTACATGTACGCTAGACCCAGTAAGGACAGCAGATTTCCTTCACTAAAGAACATGAGTGAATCAGGTTTTTACAACAACAAATGATAGCTGCATGGTCACCATTATTTGGATGAGCTTTCAATTCTAGGTTGTATTAATTGAATTTAAATTCCGCCAGCTGCCATGATGGGTTTTGAACCCATGTCACCAGTGCAGAACAAAAGGATATTCTGCAGTCCTTGGGCTGGATTCTCCGATACCCTGGCCGTGTGTTTCTCGGTGGCACGCTGTTCGCTGGCAGTGGGATTCTCTACTCCTGCCGCCTGTCAATGGGATTTCCCATTGAAGCCATGCCACACCATCAGGAAACCCACAGGCAGAGGTGCGCTGCAGGCGGGAACAGAGAATCCCAACGGACGGAGAATTCTGGCCAAGGTAACTTAACTCAGTCATCACTCCGTGACTCCTCTCCATTTACCACCACTTGCTGACCACTCACCATATACCACCACTTGCTGACCACTCACCACATGCCACCACTTGCTGACCACTCACCATATGCCACCACTTGCTGACCACTCACCATATACCACCACTTACTGACCACTCACCACATGCCACCACTCGCTGAACACTCACCATACACCACCACTTACTGACCACTCACCATATACCACCACTCGCTGAACACTCACCATACACCACCACTTGCTGACCACTCACCACACACCACCACTTGCTGACCACTCACCATACACCACCACTTACTGATCACTCACCATATACCACCACTCGCTGACCACTCAGCATACACCACCACTTGCTGACCACTCACCATATGCCACCACTTGCTGACCACTCCCATGTAATACTACTTGCTGTTGACTCTCCCCATAAAACACCACTCACTGACCCCTCACTGTGTTCTATTTCTGGCCCAGAATGAATAACAATAAATCTTACGGGGTAAATTTTCCAGTCCTGCTTGCGGGAATCGTTGCGGGTGGCACAGAAATCTGGTGGACCATTTAAAGGTCCGCTAACCTCGGGTGGGAATTATCAGTCTTGAGGTGGGACATCCCACCCTACAGCTCTGTTCCAGACCCCAGACTACACCACAATGTGCAGCATCAAAAAGTATGAAAGAAATATTAAATTCATAAAGTCTGAGTGGACGTGTCATACATTAGCAAAACACCTTAAATATTTGTCTCTGACTGTAAATAGGACATTTTACAGTACAATTTAAAAGCAGATTTTAAAATGACAAGATGGTAACAACTAACAACTAAATACTCTCGTACATTTAATTCCATTAGCTCTCTATGGAAACTTCATCATTTACGATCAAATTTGATAGGATAACATTTGCCCCATGGATATGCGGTTTTATGGTACTAAATTTAATTTGCAAGCAATCTGTTCTGCTACATATTTTTGTTGGTTAATGAAAATGATCTTGAACTGTTTTGTCTTTTGTATCAGTTATACAACTTAAAGCTGCCTCATAAAGAGAATTATTACCCGCTGAATTTATTGAACTTTTCCTGAGATGTACTTTCTCCAGGATTAAATGGAATGTCTGTGATTAACTGTGCTGTGATTTAATTTCATTCATTCACGGGATCTGGGCACTCATGGTGTGGTCACCTTCTCTTGCCTATCCTTGTACAGCTGATTGGCTTGCTAGACCATTTCAGAGGGTGATTAAGAGTCAATCACATTGCTGTAGGTCTTGAGCCAGCCAAAACAGGAAAGGAAGGCAGGTTCCCTTCCCGAAAGTGAACTTAATGGGTTTTTACAACATTCCAATAGTTTCAGCCTCACCATTCTTGATACTAACTCTTTATTTCAGATGTAATTATTTAATTAAATTGAAATACCCCAGGTTCCCTTGGTGAGTTTCAAACTGTCTCTGGACCATTAGTCCAGGCCTCTGAATTAACAGTCAACAACAACAAACACACCTGTTTACATAGTGCCATTAATGTAATAGATTGACGGTGATCGAACAGCCTCATCGCACCCAACTTGGTACGACAAAGTTGTTAAATCTCATGAGATGCCTCTTGTGAGATTTGCGACACTCGGGACGCCTTGAGAGATCTAACGACATCTCACAAGACATAGAAATCTGGATCCCGGCTTGCTGGGCATGATCCAAATTTACATATTTAAGTGAGCAGATAGACTGAATTAAATATGTCACTGCCCGATGGTCCTCAGGCCTGGGAATGAACTCCCACACCAGGGAGCCCTCAACATGGCACCATTTAGTACTGGTACACACAAATATGAACCAAGCATAACGGCACCTTGGGGGGACCTAAAGCCATCGGAGGCCCCCGGGTGGTCAGGCTCTTAGCCGGATAGTACACTGGCACTCTGACTGTCACCTGGGCACCTTAGTGCTGCCAGCCTGGGCACTCTGACAGTGCCATCATGACACTGCTGAGACTCCTGGGTTGCACTGCCAGGCTGGCAGGGGCCCTGTCAGGGTGCCAGGCTGGCAGTGCCAAGGTGCCTGGGTTCCAAGTTGTCTGAGGCCTTGTGAGGGGAGGCTCGAGAACCCTCTAACAGGTATGTTGGGGCAATGAAAGCTGCATTGGGGAACCAAGGGGTGGGTAGAGAGATCGGGGTGGCATTTCAAAATGGTACTCCGATCTCTTCCTGCACTGACGAGCTATAATGAAGGTAAGTGCGACCTTGGCAGCACCATGGCCAAAGAAAATACTCGTGTTTGATCGCGGGATCATTCTTGGTGCTGCAGGTGCCGAAAAACATCCCGCTAAACATGCCCAAAACGGGATTCTGGTTTTTTCCCATTAAATCAAAGAAATTCACATCAGCATTTGATGTAAAGCTTCACAAGGAGACATTAGGACAGGTGGCCAAAATCTTGGTCAAAGAGGCAGGTTTTAAGGAGCATCTCATAAAAGAGAGATTGATGTGCGGAGATACTTAGGAATAGAATTCCAGAGCTGAGGGCCCGGGCAGCTGATAGCATGGGGCAGCGATCAAAATTCGGAATGCTCAAAAGTTCGGAATCAGAGGAGCGCAGATATTTCAGAAGGTTGAAGGAGATTTTAGAAATAGGAGGGACGAGGCCATGGAGGGAGTTGAAAACCAGGATGAGAATTTTTAAATGAAGGCATAAATTGAGGCATTGCTTAATTGGGAGAACGTAGGTCAGTGAGCTCTGTGGTGAAAGGTGAACAAGACTTGGTGCTGGTAAGGACACAGGTTGCAGAGATTTGGGGGCATCAAGTTTACAGAAGATGGAATGTAAGATGTTGGCAATTATGTGTTGGGATAGTCAAGTTTACAGGTAACAAAGGCATAGATGAATGGTCCTGTAATATAACCTCTTAGTTATCATACTCCTGTAAATTGTAATGTGATAAAGAGGGCTTTCATAAATTGCACGAGGATATTTCTAAGCCCATGCTAATTAACATTTTGTCAGTGAATTCTAGCGGTAGGATAAGTGCTTCCGGCAGCAGACAATTGCGACTGTGGCCCTTTGCCGCTAGGTATTTACATACCTTTGCTGTGGTAAATTATGCATAGTGGTGAACATGCTAGTCTCTGGCCACCATTTTGAATCGGCACTCCAATCCCAGCGTCCAGAGACAAGCCCCATTAAAATGCAAATGTTGACATGCCCCACTAAAAAGGAGAACATTCCCAATCCCTCGCTGAAGATTGATATTTCCCCCCCCCACCATGCAAATAATGGTTCACCCCACACCATGCACACATGAGGGTGACCCATCCACCCCGAATTAGCCCCACCCGATTACCCCAATCCTCCAGGCCCTTCTTCAGGCCCCATCTTATGGCATCACCAATGGGGCACTGTCCCCTGGTACCCTAGGACTGACACCCTGGCAGTGACACCTTAGCCTGGAGCGGTTCGAAGAGAGGATATGAAAGCACTGTGAATCGTTGAAATGACTAGCCGCTGTCAATGAGAACAAGGTTGCTTATGAACATTGCGATTAGGATAAATGGATGGTACTTCAGATGCATTCAAGCATGAGGGGAAAGATAAATGTACAAACCTCCTGGCAGCTGTGTTTAAACCATTAAGCTGCCAATCAAAGGCAAGTTAAAGGTATTGCACTCTGAATTTGAATGACTGCTAAGCATTGCAAAGGCTCTCAGGGGGTTTCAAAGATTTTCAAGTGTTGTGTGCTTTCTAGGAAATCTTTTCCACTTCGCAAAGCAGCAGTTTCAAAATTATAGGGCTGAGGGAGCAGATGTGAGGAAAGGGACAGTGTTGCTGGTCAACCGATCAGCTGCCAGACAGAACAGTTCTGAGTGAGAAGGCCTCTTCAGAGTTTAAACAGATCAGACCAGGCTGATGATTTTGAACAGAGGGCTGTCTGAGATCACCATGCCAAGAGTGATCTTCAGGTTTCTGAAAGGGGCAATCAGACTTGGGGCTCCCATCTTGGGAGAACACCCCAGGGCTGCTTAGCCATAACCCGAGTCCACCCAACTCCCAGGCCCCATGTGGGACCCTCCCTCAGCAGTCTGACAGTGGCAGAGAGGCATAGGAGCAATGGGCTAACCTCTGTTGCTCGTTCTGGGTGAGTGTGCTTAACACTCAATTGGCTCTGTTTTATTCCTAAGCTCTAGAGTCGCCAGGTATCTTTATGATACCGCCACGAGGTTCAAGTTCAAGTTCAGATCAATGACTCAATACACCAGTTAGTAAGTTCAAACAGGTCACGTTTATTATTACACAGTTATTTGCTACTCATGCATATAATACTAAGACTAAACTATTCCTACCACTACTAGGCCAATACTTATCTGGAATAAGGGAACTGCCGGATCAGGGAACAATGGCCTCTTGCTCTGTCCTGGATCCGCAGGCTTCCAGTTGGTGTGGACTAAAATGGTCAGGAGTGTCTATAATCGTAGCAGGCATTGTATGACACTTACTTGTCAGTGTAGCAATTGGCCAGGCCTCTCCTTCTCACGTTCAAGTTCTTAGAGAGCTGCTGCAAAGGTGTTCTGCTGGGAGGGCCGGCTAAGAGATCGAATTCGTCTTGGGTCCTTACTTTTATAGGTCCCAGGGGTTTCGCGCCCTTTTGGGCGGCCCCCTAACTCACTGGCAATCGATTGGGTCTCATCCCAATTGATTGATACGAATCCCCCAATACGGAGGCTGTTCCTCGATCACGGGGCTGTTCTTTTTAACTTGTTTGTGTCCTTTTGTTTCAGACTCCGTTGGCGCCGATAAGTCTGACCTGCTATAGAATGTTTCTATTGCAGCTAATTCTTGTGTCCATTGTGCCCGGGATTCACCGGGAATCGCTCAATTAGTATGCAAACTTGCTAGTTTCTATGCTGTCTGGTTTCTTCACAGACAGAATCCACAGAGAGGTTCTGCAACCTGCTTGCCTCTCTGACATTGTCCAATTTTCCCTGCATGCGTTTCACTTCTCCATTTTATGTCGGGAAGTGGCCAGCTTCGGTGGCTACACACCCTCCTTGTGATCCTAACGCGATAGCGTGAATGATCACACAACTACGGTGTCTTCATTCCCTGACCTCAGCGAGTTCCATGGCCTCTGCACTCTCCTCAACTATGCAGAAAATTTTACCCACAATCTCTATTTGGCGCTATGTCATAAGGGGACATGCATTACCAAATCACAACGGGAACCTCTAACTTAACCTTAAATAAACTACACTCAACTTACATTCAGTCATTCTATCTTCCTATTAGTCCAGAATTATAACAACATTCATGATCCACTTCTCTGACTCGGCAGTCGAGCTCAGAGGTACATAAGCATTCAAAACACATTCCTTTGTTTACATGGCAACAAAGGCGAAAAAAAATCCTTTATTACATTTCAAGGGGTTCGGGGGACTGATGGAAACCGAAGATAGGGGATTGCATCCTATATACCGTCGAGGTACGAGAGCGGTATGCTCTCCTTCGCCATTTCCTCATCCTAAAAGTCTGTACTATGATGCAGACAATTGCCAGTGCCAAAAGCGATTCTACTACATAATACAAGCAGTACCAATTCATAAATTTGGTACACCAGGTCGGGTTACTGCTGCTTGTTACTGGGCTTTGAGTGGTCTGTGGAAGTGAAACATTAACGGCCGGTTGAGTGGGGGTAAGGGGGTTCGCGTCCGCGCGCAACCACATGGATTCCATAATCCAGAATACAAAAATGAAAATCATCTGCTTCATCTTCTCTTCTCTTCTCTTTTCCTGCTTTGGTCTTCTCTTGCTTTGATCCTGTTCTTGGTCTCTCCTCGGAATGTCCAAGCTATGGGATCAAGCATAGTGTCTGTTAGTGATCCGTTTAACATCTTGAATTTTAGTATGTCTGTCCTCTTATGCCAAGTGTCCCTTTATGATTGGTCACTCCATGTGACTCCCTCATTTTTAAATTTTTTTTTTCAAAATGAATTTAGCACCAGACATACACTTAACTACTGTGCCACTGCGAGCCATCTCGCAGGCTTTGCAATTTACCATCCCAATGTTCCTGGATGTAAATAGCATGTGGAATGGCAACCAAAGGGCTACCTAAAATAAAACAAACAAAACCAAACTTTTAGAAACAAGACTTTTGAAATGAGGTGCGTGTGGGCCGCGACGGGTAAGATTTGGGTGGAATCCCCGGGTAGGGCGTGCTGTGCTGTACCTGAGCTTAGCTGACCAGAGCGGGGGTCCTCAGACAGGGCGGGTCCTCAATGCCGTTTCTCCACTGCCTGAGCAACCTGAAACGAGCGGGCAAGAATGTAGTCATCATGGGGGTTGCCTCTTCTGTCCTCCAAACAGAAGAGCAGTTATGAAACTGGAGCTAGCAAGCTCTCAGAGGTTTTGGCCGAAATGCCTGTCGGCTGGACTTAAGACATTTCAGATGATAAGGTGTCTGGCAAATTCTCAAAGGTATCGACGGACAGATTGAGTGTGTGTCCGCAGAGCTACTGTTGCTGAAAAAACAAACAAAACACAAACAAACAAACATGCAACAAACATACTGCAGGTTCCATCAGAAAAGGACACCGTTTATCTCTCAAGCGGTTCCTCTTTTTACATAATCTGGACACCTCAACCATCATCTTCTGCGAACAGGGTCGCAAAGGGGTTGCCGTGTCGGGAGTCAGACTTAAAGTCACCCTCTTCTCCCGGATCCCATACTCTTGTATGGATCAGGCGTGCTATGGTTGCATTGTGTGAACGGGGGTCCATCTCGTCGTTCCAGACGAGCCTGGATGAATTGTCGCGGTGCCAATGAGTGTTGTCAAAATTTGAGTGAGCGAAAGTGGGGTCGTCATTGTGGGGCGGGGGTTCTGGGTCTGGGGCCTTTATGTATATGATCTCAAAAGGATCACTGGAGTCTGGTTCGTAGTCGCTGTGTCTGGGGTCTGTTGTATCGGGGCAGTAGAGAGGCGTGCTGTGGCTGTCGTCAGAGTCACAGTCGCTGTCTCTGCTGTGGCAGCTTGTGGGCGTGTAGGGGCGGGGTCTAAAGTCAATGGGCGGATTCGAGGTCGAGTCCGATGAGGTGCTGGTCTGTGAGGGGGAGGGTGGAAATGCGTCTCTTGTGGGCGGGGCGTGGTGTGGTGCGTCGAGCATGACGTGATGTGTGTGGTTGGACTGTGTTCCATATGCCTTTAACTGGTTGATATGGAACCAGGCAGTCTTCCCATTGGGGTACTTTATTTTATAAACCGAAGGGCTGACTTTGTCCGCAATTGAGTACAGACCTGAATACTTTGGGGCCAGAAATGTGCTGGGATTATAGACAGACAGCATCACTTGCTGTCCAGCCTGAAACTCTGTGGAATGTACTGTCTGGTCGAAACAAGCCTTGCTCTGTTTCTTTTTCTTTCCCAATTTAACTGCGGCTGTTAACTGAGCCGATCTTACATTTTCCACTAATTGTTTGACTGCTGTCTCGTGTGTGAGGGCCGTCACTTCTGGGCTGGTCATGTCGAGTCCTAAAAGGAATTCGGAACCTTTCATGGGGCATCCGATCATGACTGTGTGTGGGGTGAAACCTGTTGAAGCTGAAACAGTATTCCTTAAAAACATAAGTGCGAATGGGAGCACCGAATCCCAAGTCGTATTATTTTCCTGGACCATCTTTCTAAGGGTCGATTTTAGAGTCCGATTCATGCGTTCCACTGTACCGCTGGACTGAGGGTGGTACGCAATGTGGAAATTTTGTTCAATGCCGAATATGGTCAGGATGTTCTCCATGACCCGTCCTGTGAAATGAGATCCCTGGTCCGACTCAATACGTCTGGGGACTCCCCATCTAGTAAAGATGTGGTGTGTCAGGATCTTTGCGGTTGTTTTGGCTGTGTTAGTTCGTGATGGGAATGCCTCTACCCATTTGGTGAATGTATCAATGACCATCAAAACGTATTTATAGCCATTCCTGCAAGGGGGCAATGGACCAATAAAATCAATCTGGAGGTTAGTCCAGGGGCCATTAACGGGGCGAGTGTGACTGAGCTGTGCCTTCTTCGAATACCTCTCCGGGTTATTCTGTGCACAAATTAAACAATTCTTGATGTAATGCGTTACATCTTCTCTCAAATCTGGCCACCAACAGAGCTGTCTCAGGTGGGCTGTGGTGGGGTCTATCCCTTGATGCCCATGACTGTCATGGAATAAGGCAATCATTTGATTCCTGTCTTTCTCAGGAACCACATACAGTTTATCTTTTAGGACCACACCATCATGTGTGGTCAGAGCGTGTTTAAACTTGTCATATGGGGCCGAAAACGTTCCTCTCAAAATCTCCCTGAGATTGCTGTCCTGTTTTTGGGCCTGTACTAGATCCTCAATGTTTGTCTATGAGACGTGAACTGAACTCACAGGGGCGCTAGTGGGGGGGGTGTCCAAAAATGTCCGTGCCTGGAACCTGCTTTTGCCAGTGCGTTGGCTTTCACATTTCCAGGGGGGGATGACGGATGATGACTTCTCACTTTAATTATTCCATAAATCCTATCCTTTGCCTGTTCTAGGATATGGCGGAACAATGGGGCTGATGGAAGGGGCTTTCCATCTGCGGAAACAAAACCTCTTGTATTCCACAGGGGTAGAAAATCCGTCAAACTGTTGCAGACATATAGACTATCAGAATATATATCTGCTGGGCTGGGGAACGAATCTGGGTGGTCCACTATATATGCTATGGCCGTGAGCTCTGCTGCCTGTGCGCCTAAGTGACCGGGTAACTTTAAAGCTATCTCTTCTAATGCGCGTCCCTGCGCGTCCTCTACATAGATGCCGCATCCTGTAATGCGCTCACCATTTAAAACAGTGGATGAACCATCCACATAAATTCTCAGGGGTGCACAAGTGTCTGTGTGCTGGGGGCTTTGAGTTGAACTTCCTATCTTCCTGGGGGGCGTCTTTGCAATGAAGGGTCCTGTGTTGTGGAGGGGGGCTACTATCTCGCATTCATGAGGTTGTCCTGGGTATTGGAGGTTGTCTGCTAAAAAGGTGTGTGTGTTAGACCGTTTAACTGTGATGTCCCGTCCTTGTAAAAGAAAGGTACATCTAGCTGCTCTAATTTGGCTAACTGAACCGTCCTTCAGTCGTCCGTCCAATAGAAGCTGTGTGGGGGTGTGTTCGGTCAGAATCGTTATGGGGTTGAGTCCGGTAATGTACGAATAGTACTGTACTGCCCAGAATACTGCGAGTAGGTGCCTTTCGCAGGCTGAAAATCCTTGCTCTACTGGGTCTAAAAGTCTGGAGGCACAAGCCACTGGTCGTAGCTACTCGTGCCGTTCCTGAAGGACACGGCCGACAGGGTCAGATCTGTACTTGCTACCTTAATTGCATAGGGGGAAAACGGGTCTGGAACTTGGAGTGCAGGGGCTGCGCTAACGGCTTTCTTTAATTCGTCCACAGCCTCTGTATGCTGCGCTAGCCATTCCCAAGGGTCTCCTTTCTTAAGGAGGTCTGAAAGGGGGGCTGCCTTTGTCGCAAAACCGTCAATATGGTTCTGACAGTACCCAACAAGTCCTAAAAATGACCGGAGGGCTGAAACATTTTGGGGAAGGGGCAATTTGACGATCGAGTCAATTCTTTTGAACTCGATCTCGCGTTGCGTGATGATCGTACCCAAATACATCACTTTACTCTCCAATATTTGGGCCTTTCTGGGGTTCACTTTACATCCAATTGTTTGCAGAAGTTCCAGGAGTTCAGACAGAAGCGTGATGTGCTCTGCAGTAATAGGTCGTCCACATACTGTACCAGACATTCGGGTCGGGAAAATTTTGACAATCCATTTGCCAGCTGTCGGTGGAAAATGGAGGGGGAATTGTGGAATTCTTGTGGAAGGCATGTCCACGTGTACTGCTGACCTTTAAAAGCGAATGCAAATTTGTACAGGCACGCCTTCGCCAATGGGATTGACCAGAAGCCGATGCTAATGTCCAAAACCGTAAAGTACTTGGAGTTGAGTCCCTGCTTGAGCATGGTCTCGGGACTTGTGGCTACCGTGGGGGCTACTTCGGGGGTGACTTTATTGAGTTCCCGATAATCAATGGTCAGACGCCACGATCCGTCGGGCTTCCTCACTGGCCAAATCGGTGCATTATTAGTTGAGGCTACTGATCAGAGTACGCCCTGCTCTAATAAGCTCTCTATTACTTTAATGATTTCTCCCTCTGCTTCCTGGGGAAATCTGTATTGTCGTTGTGGTCAGGGTCAGGTCCTGTAATTTGAACGGATCCAGTCATTCTGCTGCAGTTGTGCCTGTGACTGGCAAATGCTGATCTGTTGCTCTTTAAAACTGCCCTAACCTGTTTGTCTGTGGAGAGCGTGGTCGGATCAAAGCAATACACTCCTTCTGCGCTAATCCTGTTTTCATACTCTCCTACTGTGAGCGTTGCGGGGGCTCTTTCTGACCTTGCCATTCGCCAGACACACTGATTGACTGGGTCGAACGACAGTCTGTGTGCATTCATGAAATCAATTCCGAGTATGTGTTCTGCTGTGTGGGGCAGATCAACTAAAACAACGGGGTGTCTGGTGGTGATGGTCCCTAGCTGAATGGGTACAGGGGCTGTAATGTGTCCCTGCTGTGAGTGGCCTGTAAAGCCGCTGAGTGTGATTATGGCTGTAGTGGGCCACGTGTCCTTTTGGAACATGGTGGAGGAATTTATGGTCGTGCGGGACCCTCCTGTGTCCCAGAGTAATTCAATGGGCTGTCCCCGAATTTTCGCTGTGACTACCGGTCATACGGATCTGTCCCAGAGGGTGTCACAGACCCAAGTGGGGGAGCCCGAACACCGTCAGTCCGTTCCGTCCACATTGGTCTGTCCTGACTGCGTCCCTATACTGCGAATGGGCTTCGCTCTGTTTCTGTTCAGAGTGTCTGTCTGCTGGCTTCTCTGTGATTTCTGTGGTGCATTGTATTCCCAAGCAAAATGCCCTAACTGTCCGCAGTTAAAACATTCCTGTGACTTCTGTGGGGGGCTGTTCTGTCCCTCATTTACCCATGCGGGGTTTTGGTGTGCTCTTACTGCCTGAATGTCTACCTCGGTTTGCGCCTCCTCGGGCTTCTTAAATGCTGTCTTACCATGAATAGATTGCTCCCAAGCGCGGGACAATCTTTTCAAGACCCATTTTTCATTATGGGCCTCTTCTGAGGGGTCGTAATTAGAGCAGATTTTCTGTCCTGCCTCTGTGGCGTGGGAGATGATAGTGCGGGTCCATTTAACCATGTTATCTTGGGTCAAATGTGCGCGGTCTAATTCACCAAAAACTGCAGTGAAGTGAATCCACAGCCTTCCTGCAAATGCTGTGGGGTGCTCGGTCTTTTTCTGCCTATATCTGTTTAGGCCTCCAACTGGGTCTCCTCTGTTTACCCTATCGCATCCAAAATAGCCGTATGCATTTCCTCTAGGGTACCTCCTCCAACGTTCTGTGGGTCGGGGAGGGCTGCTACTACTGATGAGTCTAAACTCAAAACTGTGAGCTTAACCTGCTCTCGCTCATCAAGGCCGTACATGGTCGCCTGCTGTTTAACTTTTGCAAAGAATTGGTGGGGGTCTGAAGTGGGGAGGAACGGGGTGATTTTCTCACACGCGTCCCTTAGTTGAGTCACGGTTAAAGGGGTTGTGTAAGTGATCTCGGGTGCGCCGTCTGCGGTTGCTTTTCGTTGGGTGGTGACTGGGTTCATTGGTGCGGGTACTATCTGATCTGTAGGGGGTTGGGGCGCTTTCCTTTTCTGCTGCGTTTCTAGCGCACATGTTCCCTGAACATATCGCTGCACTGTCTCACTTAACCCCTGCCAATCTGGTGCATTCTCTTCCTCTAATTGCGTTCCAAAGGTTTCTTGGAAGCCATTCTGCACAGAAAGCAGAGATTGCAATTCCGCAATCTGCTTCCTACATTTTGCGTGGTCCACTGTGCTTTGCCTTTGCTCAGTGGTGGCAGCATGGAGTGCCCTTAAAGCTGCCTTCAGGTCGCTACACTGCTTCTTCAGTGTCTCTACCTGTTTCTCTGATTCTTGTCTTATCAAGACTGCACGCTGCTGATAGGCTTTTTCATATTGTACTTGGGAGCTGCTCAGATGGGCTAGACAAGACTGGTGTACCCTCTTGGCATCATCCACCTCTCTATCCTTATCTGCCAACTTCTTTCTTAACTCTAAATTCTCTCTTTCTATATCACTGACATCCACTGTACTCATGCGATGCCTTTCCTCTAAATCTGCGCGGAGCGTCCTGACGACCTCCTCTGTGCCTCGCAATTGTGCCAAGCAGGACACAATTGCCATCGGCTTACGTGCTTTACCTAGATTCCTTTTGTGAATTGCGCTCAGGTCCTCCCGCCAAGTATGTCCTATACTCCCGGGGCCTGATTCCTCATTTGAACAGAATTCGCTCCAAAGGGGCCATCCTTTCCCTTTGAGGTACTTCCTGATCTCTTGTTCCCAAGCGGGACACTGTCCTACTCTGCTGGTCGCTGCGACCACAAACTCTTGGGGGTGCATGAGCCATTCCATTGCCTGCATGGCCATCTCTTTCTCAATGCTCTCGCTTAAATTTAGAACAAGGGATTCTAAAGCAGTGCTATACAATACGGGTACGGCTTTCGCTATTTTCCGAAGTACAAACTCCTGACAGTTTGTCGCAACAAAAATCTCTCGGTTTTACCTTATAACCCTGTTAGTTACGCATGCAAAAACACACTTCTGAATTGTGAGGATTGATGTGAACTACTTGAACACTTGTGGTTTTTCATTTTCCCAATTGGATTTCTGATTCAAATTGCTGGGTTCTCTCGGAGTGGGGGGGCAACTTCTAGTCGAGTCCCGTCAGAGTTCGCCACTAAATGTTGCTCGTTCTGGGTGAGTGTGCTTAACACTCAATTGGCTCTGTTTTATTCCTAAACACTCGAGTCGCCAGGTATCTTTATGATACCGCCACGAGGTTCAAGTTCAAGTTCAGATCAATGACTCAATACACCAGTTAGTAAGTTCAAACAAGACACGTTTATTATTACAGTTATTTGCTACTCATGCATATAATACTAAGACTAAACTATTCCTACCACTACTAGGCCAATACTTATCTGGAATAAGGGAACTGCCGGATCAGGGAACAATGGCCTTTTGCTTTGTCCTGGATCCGCAGGCTTCCAGTTGGTGTGGACTAAATGGGTCAGGAGTGTCTATTCTTGTAGCGGGCGTTGTATGACTCTTACTTGTCGGTGTAGCAATTGGCCAGGCCTCTCCTTCAAAAGGCCACAGATTCACAGCCTTGCAGGGGGCTAGCAGGTAGCTGTCGTGGAGTTCGCAGCCCTCGCTGCTGATACGCCCCCCTGCACTTCCGGGTCAGAGGCCACACAAGTGCACGGCGGCAGCCTCCAGCGGCTGCACCGTGCTCCATGACGGACTCAGCTGGCGGACCTGGACCAGCGAAATAGTGCCTCGCATCAGCCAGTCATGCGCACTGTATCACTTGTACACATTGCCTCCAGCCCCAAAAGAAGCCACCCCTCCCCGGCAGCTGATCGGCCTCCCCTGACTGTGGTGTGGATTCAGACTGAGAATTGAAAAACCGGCGCCGCTCCCGGTTTTGTGCGCCAAAACGGATTCTCTGCCCTGTCGAAGACTGCGATTTCGGCGTCGGGGCATGGAAAATCCAGCTCCCAATCTTAGAGGGAAAAGAACACCCCAGATGTGAATCTGCCGCAGTTTAAATGGGTTTATCTTTAGTTGTATGCATAGGTGATTTATACAACTTCATTGGGTGCCAGTAACCGTTGGGTATCATCATCAAATGCTGTTGTCATGTGTGAGTGTTGAGAAGCAACTTTGTCACCCCAAACCCTCATAGCAAAGTTCAATTGACCTCATACATTCTGACTTTCCTGCACTGGTCATTTAATCTTGTTTAAGCACAGGAACCCAGACAAATTTTAATTCGCTCCTTCCTATTCTGGGTACTGAGGTCAATTCTAACACTGAATACCGTGTGATGTGACCATCAATTCACTCGAGACACGAGAGGAAGTAAACTGTGGCTTTAATAGACTTACAACTGAGCCTGCCTGCGACCAGAAGAACTGAGGGCAGACTCACAAGACCGCAGCACGTTATACTTTCAGTAGTGGGAGGGGCCATGGGCGGAGCCATGGGCAGAGCCAAGGGTGGAGCCCTGTCCAAGTTCCTCATCTCCCCCTGTGGGCAGAGCCGCGCAACGGCTCACAGACAGAGCCCACAAGGACACAATGATACATAGTGTGAATTTAGCATTATACATTCACCACACCGTGGTCCTGACTCTAATCAGTTAACTCACCCTGGCAATTATTCTGATATCGTCTGACCTCAGTAAAAGATTCCACATTAATAACGAATGTAGCCAAGCAGTAAGTAATGCAATCCAGAAAGCCCAAAACATTTTATTTATTCTGACAATGTACTGAATAAACACAATATAGCACTGGGAAAAGTGGAACGGAAAGTAATTTTTAAAGTAATTATTTTGGCAGTTCAGTCTTTCTATACCTGAAGAAGGAAATATTAACCTTCTCAAGATATTGTCATCTTAAACTGGAGATTAATGAATTATCCAGAAATATGTATTCCTCTGTTCTCGGTTCAATTAACATTTATTATCTAAGGCTTTTGAGTCAGGATTTACAATTTCTCTACATGCCCACTGATGCATCCATTCCTAGTGCATTGTACATTAATAATCACCTTGTTTGGGGGAATTTTAAACACTTCGTACCTTTGAAAATTGATACATTCTTAATTGATGCAAAAAATTAAAAGGAAAATGAAGGGGCAAGTGGGTTTATTTCAATTGACTCCCATACGAATGAATGAAAATCGCTTATTGTCACAAGTACGCTTCAAATGAAGTTACAGTGAAAAGCCCCTAGTCGCCACATTCCGGCGCCTGTTCGGGGAGGCTGTTACGGGAATCGAACCGTGCTGCTGGCCTGCCTTGGTCTGCTTTCAAAGCCAGCGATTTAGCCCTGTGCTAAACAGCCCCAGTACGACCTTCACTTTCTCCAATGCGACAGAAACCTCTTCTTCACTTAGCTCCATCATGCCCCTAATTCAGGAGCAAACCAGTCCCTCCAATTCATAATCCACGTTTAATATTTCCCCCTTCCCCCACCACAGATTATAATGACTCTCAATCCTTCTGCCAAGATTCTCATTGTCCCGACACGACCATTCCAATGTCCTACAGGTTGGACTTCTACCTTACACACTCCAGACACTTGAGCTCATCTAAAAACTCTGCTGCCTTCATCCTAACTTACATCTAGGTCCTGTTCAGTTGTCACTGATGCACGATGTAGTACAGGTCCTACCTTACATCCCCTAATACATGTGTACACAGTGGTTCACCACAGTCACCGCTGAGCTAACTGACTTACATTTGCTCTTAGCCAAGGAACACCTCAATGTTGCATCCTGCTCCAGCCCTACACTTCTCTGAGATCTCGGCACCCGTTCAATTCTGGCCTCTTGCACATCCCCTGATTTTAATTGCTCCCCCACTGGTGGCTGTGCCTTCAGCTGAGCGAGCGGCCCAGTTCTGGATTCCCTCCCCACAGCTGAGAGAGCCCCAGCTCTGGAATTTCCTCCCTAAGTCTCTCTGCATCCCTCTCTCTCCTTCTTGCTCCTCCTTAAAATCTACCTGAGATTTGGAACAGTGAGCAGACATTTCCTCAATCACAGGTTTGTGACTGTTGGGAATTCTTGACTGAGAGAGCTTTGGATGCTCAATAAAGCCTGGGATCGATTTTTTGGGGACACAAAGGGCGGGGTTCTCTGTCCTGCCGCATCAGATTTCTGGAGCGGCATCCCGTCGGGATTCTCCGTATCCTCGGCTGGCCAATGGGGTTTCCCATTGTGGGGCAGCCCCACACCATCGAGAAACCCCCAGGCTGCCGGCCAAACAGAGAATCCCGACGGCGGAGAATTCAGCCCAAAGAAAATCAAGCGATATGGAACTGGATGGAACAGTTGTATTGAGGTAAAAGTTTAGCCATGATATTGTTGGCTGGCTTAAGAGATTGTGTGGTCTACTCCTGCTCCTATCCTTTATGTTCATATGTTTTTTACCTCTTTGACCATGGTTTTGGTTTTGGACACTTGTCTAAATATCTCCTCATGTGGCTCAGTGTCAAACTTCAGATGATACCTGCCTCGTTCCGAGATTGTTTTGCTGAGGGTGAGTCTTGTTTCCTGGCAACAGACACCACAAAATCAGGCAAGGGCTGCTCTCAATTTTCCATCCGTTGAAATTAAAATGAATGAACTGAACATTATTCACAGTTCCCTCCAATTTCCTAATGCAGCAACTGCCTGGTGAGAGGCCTGACCACAAACTTTTAATAACCTTTATTATTGTCACAAGTCAGCTTACATTAACACTGCAATGAAGTTACTGTGAAAATCCCCATTCCTGCGCCTGTTCGGGTACTGAGGGAGAATTCAGAATGTCCAATTCACCTAACAAGCATGGGCGGGATTCTCCGACCCCCCCCGGCGGGTCGGAGAATTGCCGGAGCCCAGCGTGAATCCCACCCCGCCGCTCCGACGCCGGCTACCGAATTCTCTGGTGCTGGTTTTTGGGCGGTGGCGGGGATTGCGCCTCGCCGGTTGGGGGCCGTTGGCAGTGGCCCCCCCGCAAATTCTCCAGGCCCCGATGGGCCTAGCGGCTGCTCGTTTTCAGCCAGTCCCACCGGCGTGGATTAGACCAGGTCCATACCAGCGGGACCTGGCTTTGAGGGCAGCCTGCGGAGCCCTCAGCAGGGGCCCGGGGGGATCCGTCCCAAGGTGGGGCCCCCACGGTAGCCTGGCCCACGATCAGGGCCCACCGATCTGCGGGCGAGCCAGTGCCGTAGGGGCACTCTTTCCCTCCGTGTCGACTTGTGTAAAACTCCGCAATGGCCGGCGTGGAGAAGAAACTCCCTACGCATGCGCAGGAAACACGGCAGTAGTTCTGCTCATGCGGCAGAACACGCTGACGCTCCTGTGCATGGCCGGCCGGCGGAGGCCCTTCAGCACCGGCTGGCGCAGTGACAACCACTCCAGCACCGGCCTAGCGCTCGGAGGTGTGCCGGAGTGGTTCACGCCACTCTTTGGCGCCGGTACGGCCCGCCCCGCCGATTGCGGGAGAATCCCACCCCATGTCTTTTGGGACTTGTGGGGGGAAACCGGAGCCCCCGGAGGAAACCCACGCAGACACGGGGAGAACATGCAGACTCTACACAGACAGTGACCTAAGCCGGGAAGCGAACCCGGGACCCCGGCGCTGTGAAGCAACAATGCTAACCACTGTGCTACCATGCCCCCTTTGAACATAAGAGTAATCAATTTAAGGATACTCAATCCTGAGATGTAATGATAGGCACTTCATCTGGTGCAGCAATAATGGCCTTTGCTTCTTATCGTGCCTCATGTCACATGAGCATGTGCTTACATCTGTTCCCATGGCTTGTTTTTCCTGAAACAGGTCATTAGCGCGCCACTCCCGATCAATCATCACTGACCAGGAATCTCTCCTGCTCTTGACATCAGCCATAAGCATATTGACAGGGTTTGCAATCTGATGATCAACTTGTTTGGCTAGATGTGTTATGCACACATCTTTCTTGGCCATCAAATCCTGGAGTGCGCCTTGAATCTGGAGCTCCCGGCTCAAAGGCAGGGACACCAGCCACTGTCGCATGGCCTCCCCCAATATTGGGCTCAGTAGTCCTGAATTATGGTAACATGGAGATCAAGATCAAAACCCACCACAGCAAACGGGGAAATTGACTTTAAAAAATTTCAGGCCATTTGCAGCTAGCCCGCCCTCCAAAGGGAGTGTTTCATGGTTGACGCTTGACCGTAAAACATTCTTATTCAATTCCCATATCCGTTGATTCGCTTAGAGTTCAAAAAATGATTGATCTCAGCTTAGAATGCTCTCAATGACTAATCTCTTGGTTCTGCAACAGCACCAAGTATACTTTTCATTCACACTGTAACCAGGGGCTGGTTTAGCTCACAAGGCTAAATCGCTGGTTTATAAAGCAGGCCAGCAGCACGGTTTGATTCCCGTACCAGCCTCCCCGGACAGGTGCCGGAATGTGGCGACTAGGGGCTTTTCACAGTAACTTCATTGAAGCCTACTCGTGACAATAAAAGCGATTTTCATTTAATCGTCTGACTCCAAACACTTAGAAATTCATCTCCTTTCCAATATACTTCAGTCTAACAAAGACCAATTGAAATACTTACTAAATGCGTCTGCTGTTATTGATTATCATCTTCAGTTGGCATTCCTCTCAAGGGTTTCACTTTGTTAACAATTTCCTCTTTACTGAGATACATATAATAATACATTACTGATCCTCTTTATTTTTATTTTTATGTTCTTTCTTTGTAGTCTGATTAGGCAGAGCATGTTCTGCACCCATTTCCACTGAGGTACAAATCTGCTGCCTTTTGTGACCTTGAACTTTGTTCATTTTGTGCCTTTAGATTTTTGATTTGATGCAATAATATTTAATAAAAAGCTAACATCTTCAGGAATGCCCACCCTGTTGCATGTATTTTGTATGTCACAGAGCAATGCAGAGGTGACTCCAGTCTCTAATTGTGCAACAGGTTGATAAACTAGAGATATAAAATATCTCTGCAATCACAAAATGCCTGTATTCCTGCTTCTAGTAACTTCTGTGGTGTCTGTTTACTTTGCTCTGAGTCCACACCCAGGCTTACCCAATTGAACACAGATCAGTTACCAGATTCATATGATCAAACACAGAACAATTGAACATTATTCTGCCCCCAAAACCCACAACTGCTCCATGTGTCACTTAACTTTCCAATCCTACTTTGGTGCGAATGTATCCCCATATTAACCTGCTCTTTTGACTGGCTGAGCAGAATCCATAGAAACTGTAGGGATTCTCTGATTCCATTCTATGAATCCCATAGTGCAGAAGGAGGCCATCAAGTCTGCACCAGCCCTCCAAAAGGGCACACTAACTAGGCCCACTCCCCTGCCCTATCCCCGTTACTCCACTTAACCCGCCCATCTTTGCACTGTGAGAGGAAACTGGAGCAACCAGATGAAATCCACGCAGGCACGGGAAGAATGAGCAAACTCTACACAGTCACCCAAGGCTGGAATTGAAGTTGGGTCCCTGGCACTGTGAGGCATCATTGCTAACCCACTGTGCCACTGTGTGCCCTCAGGAAGAAAGCAATGTCCTGCTTTTGATATGCATCTCAGCTCAGTGATGCCCCTGACTGGGGGTAGGGTGGCACGGAATTCCCAGTTGGATTTATGAATGACTATCCGACATTTATGACCCCTCATTCCGCTCTTTCCTACAAACAGAAACAGCCTCTCTACATCGCCCCTCTCAAAATTTTGTAGTAATCTCGAAGAACTTTATCAGATTTATTGATTGAGATTTGACATTTTATTAATCCTGGTAACCTCTGAATCAGATGACTAATACTGAACTATTCATTAATAGGTAAGAATAGATTAAGTGATGGGCACCACAGTAGCAAATACATTTCACCGAGGGCAAAAGAAAGGATAAAAGAGAGGGCGGGATTATTCATCAGCTGAGGCCAGAATTGGGAAAGACAATTGGGCAGAGAATCCTGTCTGAGGCGAAAATTCTTGTTGGCACCAGGCGCCCAACAGAATGCCATGCTTTAGTGCCTCGACAGCGGTGTCAATGCATTCTCTGCACATACAGTAAACACCATAGGCATATCATCAGTGGGCCTGACCCAGTATTTTCCAGGGCCTCCGTGGTGCTTCACCTCTGCCGGGAGGAATTACCGACAGCGAGTTTCATTTGTCGTTTTAAAAATCGGGAAACAGGTGCCGTGGCTGATGAGGGAGAGAGAGAGAGGAGGGAGGACATGCAGAGGCACCTGCTGATTGCCATCGTCGCAGCATGAAGGCAGCCATCTTGCTGCGCACCGCACAGACCGACCTCCCAGGACCATGTTTGCGCAGAGTCACACCGGCCGTATTGGTGGCCCCACCGCACCACACCCTGAACCCCAGCCCCCACCCTCCAACTCACCAACCCCGCACATCACCCCCACCACCCCCACAACCCAGCCAACACCCCCACCCCAACCTGCCCCCACCTGCCTCCAGGGCATCATGTGGCCCACCCAAGGGCAATGCCCACAGTAGCCCCGACAGGAGGGTGACGGATGGAGGAGGTGGAGCGTGCTGCTGGCATGGCTAGCATCAGCCAACAGTACACTGGCAGCAGGGAAGGGGGCAGGGGTACGGAGGGCCGGGTGCCAAGGGGAATGGTAACTGTGGGGATGAGGGAGGAGGGGAAATGGAGTGGGACATGCGGGGTCAGTGTAGCCCAGTGGACCTGGTTGGGCAAGGTGGCATGCACCATGCCAACATGTCTGACTTCCACCCCATGCAGACAATGATTCTTGGAATCCAACCAGGCAGGGTGGCCTTCATCCTGGCTGCCACATCCCTGGGCGGCTGAGGCTGTACAAGCTGGAGCTGCTCGAGGAGGAGGAAGCTGCAGCAGCAGAGCCTGTCCCAGAGGTAAAGGGGCCAGTCGGTGAGGATGGAGATCCGGCTGCCCAATAGGCCGAGGAGGAGGAGGTGGGAAGGAGGAAGCACCTGTCATTCAATGACCTGACGGACCGGAGGTGCCGTCGGAGACCCCAGCTGAGCAGAGCGACGCCGGCGCAGGATTCGTGGAGTTCCATGACAGCAAAACTGGTTCTGCATCTGGACCGTTTCAGCGACCGTTAAGGGGCTAGCACTGGCGCCACGTGGAACATATTCCATTCCACTGAGAAACAGTGCGGAATTCGCCAGATTTACGATTGACACTCAGGAGTCCGACAAGCTGCAGCCGCATTTACACACTTCATTCTCCACACACACCATCCCAGCCAACAAGATGGCAGCAAGATATGTGGCCCCACGCTTCATGAATGCCAAGCTGGAGACCCTTCTGGACGCCGTGAAGGAGAGGCGTGCCACCCTGCACCCTGGCCCGGAAGGAGGCTGCTAGCCTTCACCCTAGCACCAATCCCCAGAGGTACACTGCTGCCTACTCACCCTTGGCGCTCTGAGGAGGTCATGCATTTTTCTATGGCACTATTGGCCGGTATGGATGGTGTTACATGTGGCGCTGACGGCCTCTGCCACCTGTCCCACAGATCCATTACCCCCACCCCTGTGACATTGTGATAATTCTACAGAACTGTAAAGGTTCATGTTATTTCCAAATCAGCCACCAGAGGGAGCTAGATGCAGACCTATATAAAGCATCGATGCTAAGTCTTCTGGGAGAGTGTTGAGGAGAAGGTTAGAAGACAGACTGCAGGAAAGATAGTGTGAGTGAGAGCAGATCATAGTTATTGTATTAGTGTAGAGAGTAGTAGCAGCTGAGTGTAGATTGTATGTTTATTATCAAGTGTTTATTATATAGGAGTAAGTGTCAAAACCAATTAAGTAGTGTAAATAAATCTTTAGCTTTGTTTAATATAAAAGCTAGTCTTTGTGAACACTACGCCAACCATCCTAGGATCAGGAACATCACGACGCCACCCCCAACCCAGAGGGCATCCGAACCCCCCACCCTGCACCAAATGCCACCACCCACACCAGCCGGCATGGCTGGGAGCCCTGGCCACTGAAGCCCCCAACTACCCACCTCCTGGGCTGCATACTTCGGACTGTCTAACACTGTGCGTTTTCTGTTTCCCCCCCACCCCCAATAGTAGGTCGCTCATAACCACCAGGAGTGAGAGAAGACTCACGGCCCCTCACTGCGGCAGAGCAGCGGGCCCTGAACATGGTCGGTAGGCCCGAGGAAAGGGCAGTCGTCGGGGTGGAGATCAGCCTCGGGCAAGGGAGTGAGACCCTGCTGAGTTGCGGTTCCCTGTGGCACGTGTGTCAACACCCCCAACACTACCCTCACCCACACATCACCCTCACCCCCACACCACCCACATGCCACCCTCAGCACAACACCACCCTCAACCCCAGACCGCCCCCACACCACCCTTACACCACACTCACCACCACACCACCCTCACTACCCCCCCCATACCCCCACTACCTCCACATCCTGCGGCCGAATCATGCACCTTGTCTTGTATCTTGCAGGAACTGCTGGTGATGGGACAGGTCCGTCTGGTGTCCCCCACCCCAGCCATAGCCAGAGCCGGTTCCCCAATTGCCAAGCAGCAACATGGATACCGACACGGAGGGGACCCATACACCCGAAACCCAGGGCAGCTCGGAGCTCGAGACCAATGATGGCACCGATTTCCCATCTCAGCTGTCTCCAATACCCTCCATGCAAGACGCTCACCTCGGTTGGATACTTTAGTGAAGAGGCTCCTGGGACACTCTCGGTGCTCACCACATACATGCTCCGGTACAATAGAGGGAGGTAGGAACTCCCAGGGGGACGGACGGTCGGAGGGCGGGCAGAGGCCAGGGACCAGACGCCAGCCAGATTGGTTTCAGATGTCTGGAACAGACAGTCCGATTGATTGTGGAAATGCAGTCACAGAGCCAGGGACTACATGAGGGGTTTTCGATGAGTATCCAGCACCTGTAAACGCAGGTGGAGGAGTCCAACCGCGTGCAGGAACAGGAGGTGGTGCCGGCCATGCATGCCACCCAGACCAACACGTATGGGTGACATCTGTGGTGGAGGCATTGGGGTGGGGGTGGGGGGGGGGGGGGGGGCGAGGGTTTCGGCAATGGATCAGCATGTAAGGCTGGGGCATTCTGTGCAGGCGGTGGCTGAGGCCCAGGACAGGGCTGCCCTCATAGGCAGCCATGTCCCAGAGCCACCTGGACATTACAGCGGCGCTCCTGATTGTGGCCCAGTCACAGCGGGTCGTGGTTGAAAGCATTGGTAGCGTTGCCCAGGCACTGGCTGATGTGGCACAAACACAGAGGGAGGTGGCCCAACCCCAGAGGGAGATGGTGCAGTCACTGGCTGATGTGGCACAGACCCAGAAGGTGGTGGCAGTGCCCCTGGCCAATTCCCCCCCTTAGTCAGTGAACCTGGAGGCGATCAAAGCACCTAATGCCTATTGGCCCTGGCGCACACATTCTGCAGCCGACCATGCCTGCCAGGGCCTGATGCCCTGTCCATCCTCGTCCTTCCCTGCATCCTTCTCATTGGAGGAGGCCTGGCCTTCATCCTCCTGCTCCAGCACGTCATCCCTCTGTTGTACAATGTTGTGGAGGGTGCAGCAGGCCATCACAATGCAGCCGATCCTCTTAGCGCTATTCTGGAGTGCTCTTCAGAGTGGTCAAGGCACCTGAACCCCATCTTCAGGAGACCGAAGCACCGCCCAATCACACTCCTGGTTGCTGCATGGACGTCGCTGTAGTGGGTCTCCACATCAGTCTGTGGCCTTCGGATAGGTGTTGTCAGCCACGACCACAGTGGATAACCCCTGTCGCCCAGGAGCCAATCACACAGCCGAGAGTGGGCCGCGAAGAGGCCAGGAACCTGAGGCCAGGTCACATCAGCTACACATTCGTCGAGTGGAACCCCTTTCAGTGTGTGTAGAACGGCCTGTCATCTGCAGGTGCTTTTAGGGTGACATGCATCCTGTCGATCACCCCCTAGACCTGGGGCACGTCGGCGATGGCAGCGAACCCCGCTGCCCGACATAGAATCACAGAATCATAGAATTTACAGTGCAGAAGGAGACAACTCGGCCCATCAAGTCTGCACCGGCCCTTGGAAAGACCACCATGCTTAAGCCCACACCCCCTCCCTACCTCAGTAACCCAGTAACAAGACCTAACCATTTTGAACATTAAGGGCAATTTAGCATAGCCAATCCACCTAGCCTGCACATCTTTGGAACGTGGGACGAAACATCCTGCTGAGCTCGGTCCACGTTGAAGTGGATGTGTTGTCGCTGGGCATATTGGGCCTCCGTGATGGCGCAGATGCACCTGTGCACCGAGGTCTGTGAGATCCCATACAGGTCCCCACATGGTGCCTGGAAGGACCCCATGGCATAAAAGGTCAGGGCGACCGTCACCTGAATGTCCAGCGGGATCGGGTGTCCTCCCCAAAGTCCCGCGGTGCCAGGTGTGCCATGATCTGGCAGATACATTGCATTGTCCCCCTGCTCAGCCGGAGTCTACAACGGTATGCCCGGTCCGGCAGATCCTCGAATGACAGGTGCTGCCGGTACACTCGAGGCCTCATGAGGCGCCTCCTTTGCACCTCCTCCTCCTCGGCCTGCTGGGTGGGCATCTCTCTATTCTCAGTGGCTGTCTCCTGTTCCTCTGGGGCATACCCCGCTGCTTCAGCTTCCTCCTCCTCCAGCAGCTCCAGCTCATACAGCCGCAGGGCATCCCCAGGGCTGCGGCGACTAGCAGGAAGGCCACCATTACTGGTTGAATTCCAATATCCATTGTCTGCAGGGGCTGAAAGGCTGACATGCTAGCACGGTGTGCACCCCCATGCCCAGCTTCCCAGCCAGGTCCACCGGGCTACACGGTGGCCTCGTTGGCATTGCGAACTCTGCCGCATAGACCCACCCTCACATCCCTGCACCAATGACCCCATCTGTCCGGCACCGGGGGGGGGGGGGCTTCGACCATGGCTCCTGTCCCTTTAGTCAGGGGTACCGTCATCTGGCACTGCCCTTGCCAGCAATAAGCTCCGCGCACCCCATCCAGCGCCCCCCTGTCGGGGCTACTGTGACCGTTGCCCTTTGGCAGGCCACGCGATGCCCCGTCAGTTGTTGATGACCGGTTTGGGGGGGGGGATAAAAAGACCGTAAGACCTAAGACATAGGAGCAGAATTAGGCCACTCGTCCCATTGAGCCATTCAGTCATGGCTGATATTTTTCTCATCCCCATTCTCCTCATAACCCCTGATCCCCTTATTGATCAAAAACCTATCCATCTCTGTCTTAAAAACACTCAGTGATTTGGCCTCCACAGCCTTCTGCGGCAAAGAGTTCCACAGATTCACAACCCTCTGGCCGAAGAAATTCCTCCTCATCTTTGTTTTAAAGGATTGTCTCTTTAGTCTGAGGTTGTGTCCTCTGCTTCTAGTTTTTCCTACAAGTGGAAACATCCTCTCCACATCCACTCTATCCAGGCCTCACAGTATCCTGTAAGTTTCAATAAGATCCCCCCTCATCCTTCTGAACTCCAATGAGTACAGACTCAGAGTCCTAAAATGTTCCTCATACGACAAGCTCTTCATTCCAGGGATCATTCTTGTGAACCTCCTTTGGACCCTTTCCAAGGCCAGTACATTCTTCCTTAGATATGGGGCACAAAACTGCTCATAATACTCCAAATGTGGTCTGTTCAGATCCTTATATAGCCTCAGAATACATCCCTGGTCTTGTATTCTAGCCCTCTCAACATAAATGCGAACATTGCATTTCCCTTCCTAACTGCTGACTGAACCTACACATTAACCTTAAGAGAATCGTGAACAAGGACTCCCAAGTCCCTTTGTGTTTCTGATTTCCTAAGCATCTTCCCATTTAGAAAATAATCTCTGCCTCCATTTCTCCTTCCATAGTGCATCATCTCACACTTTTCCACATTGCATTTCATCTGCCACTTCTTTGCCCACTCTCCTCGCCTGTCCAAGTCCTTCTGCAGCCCGCCTGATTCCTCAGTACTACCTGTCCCTCTACAGATCTTTGTATCATCTGCAAACTTAGCAACAGTGCCTTCAGTTTATTCTTCCAGATCATTAATGTATATTGTGAAAAGTTGTGGTCCCAGCACAGACCCCTGAAGCACACCACTAGCCTCCGGCTGCCATCCTGAGAAAGACCCCTTTATCCCCACTCTCTGCCTTCTGCCAGTCAACCAATCCTCTATCCATGCCAGGATCTTACCCTTAACACCAAGAGCTCTTAACTTATTTAACAGTCGCCTATGCGGCACCTTGTCAAAGGCCTTCTGGAAATCTAAATAAATCACGTCCACTGGTTCTCCTTTGGCTAACTTCCTTGTTACTTCCTCAAAGAACAGATAACCTCCCCTTGATGAAGCTGTGCTGACTCAGTCCTATTTTATCATGCACTTCCAAGTACTCCGCGATCTCATCGTTAACAATAGACTCTAAAATCTTACCAATGACCGAAGTAAGGCTAACCAGCCTATAATTTCCTCTCTTCTGCCTCCCTCCCTTCTTAAACAGTGGTGTTACATTAGCCACTTTCCAGTCCTCTGGGACCCTTCCTGCCTCCAGTGATTCCTGAAAGATCACCACCAATGCCTCCACAATCTCCTCAGCTATCTCTTCTAGAACCCTGGGGTGTAGTCCATCCGGTCCAGGTGACTTATCCACCTTCAGACCTTTCAGTTTCCCCAGAACCTTCTCCTTAATAATGGTCCCTGCACTCACCTCTGCCGCCTGGTTCTCCTGGAGCTCTGGAATCCCATTAGTGTCTTCCACCGTGAGGACTGATGCAAAGTAACTATTCAGTTCGTCTGCCATTTCTTTGTTTCTTATTATTACTTCTCCAGCCACATTTTCCCGTGGTCCAGTGTCTATTTTTGCCTCTCTCTACCCTTTTATATATTGAAAAAACTCTTCCTATCTTCCTTTATTTTACTAGCTAGCTTGCACTCATATTTCATCTTTTCCTCCCTTATTGCTTTTTTAGTTGTCCTCTGCTCGCTTTTAAAGGCTTCCCAATCCTCTGGTTTCCCACTAATCCTCGCCACTTTGTATGCTTTTTCTTTAGCTTTTATGCTGTCCTTGACTTCCCTCGTCAGCCATGGATGCCTTGTCCTCCCCTTAGCATGTTTCCTCCTCCTTGGGATGAATTTCTGCTGTACCTCCTGAATAACTCCCCAAAGCTCCTGCCATTTCTGTTCCACTGTCTTCCCTGTTAGGCCCCTTCTCCAATCAACTCTGGCCAGCTCCTCCCTCTTAGTACGACAATTTTTTAATTATTTAATTGTGGTACCATTACATCTGATTGCAGCTTCTCCCTCTCAAACTGCAGGATAAATTCTATCATATTGTAGTCACTGCTTCCTCAGGGTTCCTTCACCTTAAGTTCCCTAATCAAGTCTGCCTCATTACACATCATCAAATCCAGAATTGCCTGTTCCCTAGTAGGCTCTGTCACAAGCTGCTCCAAAAAAACATCTCTTAGAAATTCCACAAATTCCTTTTCTTGGGATTCACTACCAACCTGATTTTCCCAGTCCACCTACATATTGAAGTCACCCATAATTATTGTAATATTGTCTTTTTTACATGCCTTTTCTATCTCCTGATTTATTTATGCTCTACATCCTGACGACTGCTTGGTGGCCTGTACATAACTCCCATCAGGGTCTTTTTACCTTTGCAATTCCTCAAGTCTACCCATAGAGATTCTATGCCTTCTGATCCTATATCGCTCCTTGCTATCAATTTAACTTAATTCCTTACTAACAATGCAACCACGCCCCCTTTGCCCATCTACCTGTCCTTTCGATAGGACAGAAATCCTTGGCTATTTAGATCCCAGCCCTGATTCCCATTGCAGCCACGTCTCTGTGATGCCCACAATATCGTACCTGCCAATAGGGGCTGTTTAGCACAACGCTAAATTGCTGGCTTTGAAAGCAGACCAAGCAGGCCAGCAGCACGGTTCGATTCCCGTAACAGCCTCCCTGAACAGGCGCCGGAATGTGGCGACTAGGGGCTTTTCACAGTAACTTCATTTGAAGCCTACTCGTGACAATAAGCGATTTTCATTTTCATTTTCATTTCAATGAGTGCAACAAGTTAATTTACCTTGCTCCGTATACTACGCGCATTTAGGTACAACATCCTCAATCCTGCAGTGGCCACCTCCCTTCTCCCACTTGTCACCTTTTGTGCTCTGCCTGAGGGTGATGTTGTTCTTTTATTTTGGTTCTCTATTTCCCCTTCAGTTATCACACCTTCTGAGCTCACATTCCGGTTCCCACTCCCTACCATACTAATGGTGGAGGGTGGGATGTGTTGGCTGGGGTGCAAGTGTGGTTGGGTGGGTGAGTGGGGGCTAGGATGCAGGGGCGGGGCACCCAAATGGGCAGTGTTGCTCTGCAAGGTGGGTAGTCAGTGGGATGAGCAGCATCTTGCAGGCTATTATGGTGTTCTTTGTGTTGCTAAATTTAGGATGGTTGACGTTGTGTTCATAAAGACCACAAAATAGCTTTAACTTGAAAAAAGCTATAAATTTCTTAACACTACTAATTTGGATTCGACACATACTCCTAAATAATACACAGTTGATAATTAACAAATAATCTGCACTTATCTATAATAAACTCTTACTCACACTATCTTTCCTTCCCTCTGTACTCTAGCTAACTCCTTCACTTCCCTCCCCCACAAGGCTTAGCATCAATATCTTATATATTTGTAACTCTAGCTCCCTCTAGTGGTTAATCTAGATATTTCCTTAACCCTTGCAGTTGTTACTTTGATGATAATACCACAGCCGTGGCAATGGCAGTCCATGCCTGGACACCGTTCCAGTTCTGTGGGGCATTTCTCTGGTCACACGCCCCCCCCCCCCCCACCGACCCCAGCCAGCCCTGCCAGTGACAAGAACTACAGCCCATGTTGCGCCCCTTTGTGTCCCACCTCCTCTCTCTCCCTCATCAGCCACGGCACTGGTTTCTTGATTTTTTAAAGCATAAGTGAACCTTGTCATCGGAAATTTGCCCCAGTGGAGGCGGAGAATCGCAGAGGCTCGCTAATGAGCCTTTTTTGCAGCCTTTTCACAGTAACTTAATTTGAAGCCTACTTGTGACAATAAGCGAATTTCATTTCATTTCATTTCATTTCATTTCATGATATGCAAACAGTGTTTACTGTCCATGTGGAGTGGAACACATTGACACTGCTGTCAAGGCACCGGGGAGTTTTGATTTGGCTTGAAACCAGCGCCCGCCACAATATTGGCGTCAAACCCGATTCTCCGCCCAATTGCGTTTCCCGATTCTGATGTCAATTGATGGAGAATCCCACTGTACTGGATTAGAATACCATGGGGTAGACGTCATGCTTCACTTATACCAAGCCCTAGTTGGATCACATTTGGAGTATTTGAGCAGTTCTGGGCACCATACCTCTGGAAGGCTAGAATGGGCTTGGAGAGAGTGTGGCGTAGATTTACCAGATTGATACTTGGACTCCTTGGGTTAAAGTACTGGAAGAGATCACACAAACACGGATTGTAGTTCCTGGGATTTAGTAGGTTAGGTGACAATTTGATCAGAGTTTTCAAGATATTAGGGGGAACACACCGGGAACATGGTATGAAAATTAGAGCTAGTTCTGTCAGGGCTGGAGTTCAGGGGCACTTCGGCATACAAAGGGTTGTAACAGTTTTGAAACTATCTTCTGTGACAGCACGGTTTTTGCTCGATCAATTGTTAATTTTAAATCTGTGATGTTTTGTTAACCCAGAGCATTAAAGGACATTGGGAAGGCAGGTAGTGGGGTTAGGTCACAGATCAATCATGATCTCAGTGAATTGTGGAACAGGCTCAAGGGGTTGAATGGCCTCCTGTTCCTATGAACTCATATAACTAGAAAAGCATGAATCGAGGCAATAAAAGTAAACAGTTCCAGGTGTAATGATTCAACTCTTAAGTCTTCTCAAACATGAAAGGAATAAACAACTTTGATTTATTTTGTAATCTTGTCCCAGTTCTCAGATTGTTCACTTTTGCAATTCGGCCACTGGTGATTATTTATCATTATTACTGAATTCTTTTTAAACCTCAGCTTTCATGCCAGACTGTAACTTGCAAAATACCTGGCCATACTTTAATTGGCTCACGTTTTGAAAACTCAGCAACTGTAAAAACAGAATTCAATTAAACATTTACTGATCTCGTCACTGAGAGATAAACACCAGGATATAATTTCACAGAAGAATATTGAGCGATGCACTTACAGAAGACTGACTGTGGATTGCTGATTGCATTCCGACTTCTCAATATTGTTTCACGTTCAGAAGTAAGTGACCATACTGACAATTGTAACTCTTAAATGCTCTTACGGAGTAATAGGGAATAAAACATCAAGTCACTTTCTGAATTAAAAAAGTTATAGTGTAAAAATATATATGTTGTCCCTAAATCTTAATTGCACAAAGGATGAATTATTTATTTTATAACGATTAGCTTCCCTGATAACTGCAAGAGAATAGGGCCATGAATATCAGAATGGTTTTGGGTTCAGTCTTTACTAAATTAATTGATTTCAGCTGGATAACAACTGGATTTAAACAGCTGTTTGGTGGTACAAAACTAGTGTATTGCTGAAAAGGCATTTTGTCAAAGCTTTTTGACTCACACTCATCAGGTCCATCACAAGAATACCATTGTCAGGGGAAGCAACAACTTTATACAGCACGAGGAGAGAGTTCTGATTGGTTAGCGAGTGGACTCTGATTGGTAGAGGCAGTGCCATGGAGAATGCACCAGTTAATAGTGACTGACAGTTAACTGCCAAGCATTGTTTAAAAACATGAACCAGGCAGCTTGACTCTAATTAGCCAATCATGGAATGAATCAGCGAATGGCTTTCACATATCCTGTTTAGCTGAAACAGGCGCAATCTGTATCCATGTTCTTTTTGTCTGCAAAGAACAGTTTTGTACAAGTTTACACAATGAATGATTCCTTCACATTTGCAAAGAACAAATGGCATGGTCAAAGACATCCTTCGGGATAATGGCTACCCTGATCAGATCACTTTGTGCAGTATGTCACATAAACTCATGAATGGGCCTAAGGCTGTCACTTTCAGCATGTAAAAGTGCTCAGTTTATGTCAGATTACCCTTTAAGGGCAAGCTAGCTCAAAACTGGAGCAATAGGTGAAGCTAGCTATTTCATGCAACTACTATTCAGTAGCAACACAAGTTTTATTCGCTACTGACAGGATTCCGCCATCAAGCCAAAAAGACATTCTGCCTGTCACACAAATAGGTAATGTGGTGTATGAATTTCAGTGCCAGCGTGATGACAGGTATGAAGGTATGACATCCCAAAGACTGGCGGATCGCATCTTACAGAATGTCCCTGCCCATGTTTGAATGGGCAAGGTACAGACTGTACCAGTCGTGGCTATGAAACTCAAAACGCAGTGCAATTTTACCCCTGCATTGTGCAGGAGCAGGACTCTCCATTTGGGAAACTAAGTTCTCCCACCAGAGTAGAATTGTTCCTGGCCTACATTGGCACTAGGAGCAGCACACAGGAGTGATTTAGTCTCCCTTGCCATGATAATTAATGCAAGGCAGGGAGCTCAACATTAGAGCGTGTAGCCCGGTACCGCAGTATGCAGCTGGTCCCTCTTCCCTCTCCCACAATGCCCACTCACTCACTTGTCAAAATCACACTGATGCATCTCTGCTTCTGGAGTCCCAGCACCATTCCTTTCGGTATCCCACTAGTCACCGTCTGCCATTTGGAAAAATACCTTTTTATCCCTGCTCTTTGGTACCTGCCTGCCAACCAGTTTTCTATCCACCTCAATACACTACCCCCAATCCCAGTAGCTTTAATTTCACATGCAAAGTCTCTTATGTGAGACTTTGTCGAATGCCTTCTGAAAGTCCAAATAAACCACATCCACTGGCTCCCCCTCATCAACTCTACTTGTTACATCCTCAAAGAATTCTAATAGATTTGGCAGGCATAATTTCCCTTTTGTAAATCCATTCAGAGGCTGTCCAATCCAGCCACTGGGGATTTATCGGCATTCAATCCCATCAATTTCCCGAACACCATTTCCTTACTAAGACTGATTTATTTTAGTTAATTCCTCTCACTAAACCTTGTGTCATGGGAGTGTCCCTTTAAGAAAGGTTTTTGTCTTATCACATGGCTTCCGTAATGTCATTTTGTGGGTGGAGCTGAGCTGTGGCTGAGAGACTTTCCTTTTGGTTTCGCTTTCACTTTTTTTTTTAATATAAATTTAGATTACCCAATTATTTTTTCCAATTAAGGGGCAATTTAGCGTGGCCAATCCACCTACTCTGCACATTTTTGGGTTGTGGGGGCGAAACCCACGCAGACACGGGGAGAATGTGCAAACTCCACACGGACAGTGACCCAGAGCCGGGATCGAACCTGGGACCTCAGCGCCGGGAGGCGGTTGTGCTAACCACTAGGCCACCGTGCTGCCCTTCGCTTTCACTTTTGACAGAGAAAATAAGTGTCTGGTCCTGTCTCTCTCTATTTTCATTTTAAAGAGTTGTTCCAGAAAAAAACCCATTGATTATAGCTACCTGCTTTGGTAAATTAAAAGTTATAGTTTGCTTTCCCGAAGGGTTTAAACCTGCCGGTGAGACGGGGTCAAAATATCAGGGAAAGCCAGTCTTATCAAGTGAGAATACAGAGTGCTGGGCCACACCTTTGAAAAGGAGTTTTTGATTGATGGGATTTTGTTTTTGAATTGGAACAGTTAAGGGGAATTCATTAAGTGTTATACATAGATTGTTGCAGCTGTGGGGTGTCTTTGTTTGTAATTGATAGAAATTCTTGCTGTGTGTTTACATATATTTATGTTAACTACGTTCTTAGAATAAAGCTTATTTTAATTAAAGTGTCTAAGAAAATTGTTGAATCACACCTAAAGGGATGGCTCTTGTGCTGATCCTAGCCAAATTCAACACAAAGATTGTAGGTCAGGTGGACTTCATAATATACTTTTGAGTTTCTAAGCCCTGGCCCATAACACTTGCATTTCCCAACATTTCTGATATATTATTTGTGTCACCTTTGCTGAAGAAAGAAGCAAAGTATGTATTTAATTGGTCAGCCATTTCTTTGCATTATAAATTCCCCTGTTTCTGACTGTAAGGGACCTACATTTGAATTCATCAAGTCTTTTTCTCTTCACATACTTAGTTTTTAAGTTCCCCGCAACCTTACCCTTTCACTCTATTTTCTCCCTTCTTAATCAACCCCTTGGTTCTACTTGGCTGAAATCTAAATCCATAGGCCTGTTGTTTTTTCTGGTCAATTTGTATGCCTCTACCTGGGATCTAATACTAAATCTAATTTCCCTTGTAAACCATGGTTTGGCCACCTTTCCTGTTTTGCTTTTGTGTCAGGCAGGAATAAAAAAATGTTTGCAGTTCACCCATGCAGTCTCTGAATGTTTGCCATTGCTTATCCACTGTCATCCCTTTAAGTAACATTTCCAAATCCATCATAGCCAACTCACCCTTTGTACCATCATGAATTCCTTTATTAAGATTCAGGACCCTCGTCTCAGAATCAACTACGTCACTCTCCATCTTGGTGAAGTACTCTATCATATTATGGTCGCTCAACCCCAAGGGGTCTCACTGAACTAGATTGCCAATTACTCATTTTGTGCTACACAATCCCCAGTCTAGGATGGCCTGTTTTCGAGTGGGTCCTCAACATATTGTTCCAGAAAACCATTCCGTATACACTCCAGGGGCTGGATTCTCCGTTCCAGTGGCGAGGTGCCGGCTGAAACGGAGAATTCCCGGGCGTTTTATGATGCCAATATCAGTGCCGAACACTCACCGATTCCGGGACCGGTGAGGGGCTAGCAGCGGCGCCGGGTAAAACTCCCAGTTCCCGCCCCCAAAAACGGTCAAGGAATGGCAGGGTCTGTGGATGCGCATACTTACGGCGATGACCTGCAGGGGTCGCGCCGTACAACATGCCGCTGACCATGCAGAGACCCGACCTGCCAAATATGGCCCCACAGGCTACCCCCTGGCCATCCTCTGGCCAACCCCCACCATCCCCCCAGCCCTCGCGGAAGCCCCTCCGGCCAACGGTACAGCTCCCGGCCAACTGTCGCGGCGCTGGTCACAGTCCGCGGCCGCCATGTCGGGTTCCCGACCGCTCAGACTACACGTCAACCATGTGGTCGGGAACTTGGCCCATCGGAGGTGGAGCATTGGGGGAGGACCTTCCGATGACCCGCCAACGTCATTCCAACAGCTTGCAGCGCATGATGCGATGACGCCATTTTGAAGGGAGCGGAGACTCAAAAACCAGCGTCAAACCATCACCGCCCCCGATTTGGGTGTCGGAAGGGATTCTCCACCCGATGATCCATTACGATATCAGTGTCGGGCAATAGAGAATCCCGCCCCAAGAATTCCTCTTCTATGGTGTTGTTGCTAATTTGATTTGCCCAATTTAAATGCAGATTAAATTCACCCATAATTATAGTCACCCATATTTACAGATGTTTCTTGATAGCATTTGCCTCTAATTTCCATTTAATGCCATTCCCAACATCACCACTAGAGTTTGGGGTCTATGTACAACCCCCACCATCGTTTTTTGCCTCATAGTGTTTCTTAGCTCTACCAATACAGATTTCACATCATCAGAGTTTATGGGTGGGATTCTCTATTGGCCAGCGTTGGAAGCGATTGGGCGGAGAATCAATCCCGACACCGAAATCGTGGCAGGCATCGGATTCACGAAAAATCACAATACTTCATTGCTTCGACAGCGGTGTCAATACGGTCCAGAATGCAAGTACAGTAAGCACCTTTGGCATGCCAGTAGTGGGCCCGAACCAGGTACTCTCCGGGGTCTCCGGCATTCTCCACCTCCACTGGGGAGAATTCCCAATGGTGAGGTTCACTTGCATTTTTTAAAATTGTGAAACAGGCGCCGTGGCTGCTGAGGGGGAGAGAAAGGGTACGGAATGTGTTTAATATCACCATAGTTTGCTGACAGTCATGCCGCTGGCTGGGGGGCTTCTGTCAAGGCCGGCGGGAGTAGTGGGGGGGTGTGCAGGAGGTGGGATAGGGATGGACGGGCATGAGACATCATTAGATGCTCTGAGAAATCCTTGACCTAGCACGAGGGAGGTAACATACCAGCCTGAAGTCTTGTTTTCAGCCATAGAAATACCTATCCATTCCCCTAACAATTTAATCCCTTATAACTATTACATTCTAACACTTTTTTACTCCTCCCCTGTGCCGCAGAACCAGCTGTGGTGCAATTAATTTGGCTGTTGCTAGTTTCCCCGGAAGGTAGTTTCCTTCAATAGCATGCAAAGTGGCATGTATGTATGTTTTGCAGAGGAATAGCCATAGGAGATTCCTACACTGCCTACCTGCTCCTCTTGCTCTGCTGGTGGTCACTGATTCTCTTCCTGCCTGTGGAGTCTGAGCCTGCGGTGTGCCCACCTCTCAATACGTGCTATCCAGAATACTGTCCGTCTTACGGACGTGCACAGTGTCCCCATCTCCCTCTCCAGCTTGGAAACCGGGCTCCCAGGAGCTGCAGCTGGAGACAGTACTTGCACACGTGCTGGCTTTGGGCAGTGGAAACGTTCCTGGTTTCCCACATGGAACATGAGGAGCAAATCACAGCTTTGAGATCTCCTGCCATGAAATACCACTTTAAATTAAATGAAACCTTTTGGAAGATACTTTTGAAAGAAATATTTTATTGCATCATTTATATATACAACAAACACACAAATAAGAGCAAGAACAAACTGGGACAACATAATAAATAATCGTCACCCTCACCCCCTTGTGCCCTTCCCCTCCCCCTGCCCTGCCTCTCCCACTTTAACTCCCTTACCCCCCACTACTGCTGACACCGCAATCTTCCTTAAAGAAGTCGATGAACAGCTTCCACATCCGGGTGAACCCATCAACAGACCCCCTCTCAAGATTAATTTAATCTTTTCCAACTTCAGGAATTCCGGCAGGTTGTTCAGCCACACCCCTGATTTTGGTAGTTCCGAATCCCTCCACCCAAATAAAGTCTATCTCCTGACTATCAGAGAGGCACAGGCCAACACATCAGCCTCTCTTGCTCCCTAGACTCCTGGGTCATCCAATACCCCTAATATCACTACACCTGGGCTTGGGACTACATTCACCCTCAACACCTGACATTATATTCGCAAACCCCTGCCAGAGCCCCTTCAGTTTTAGACATGCCAGGACATATGGACATGGTTGGCAGGCCTCCCCGCCCACACATATCCTCTACTCCTTCAGAAAACCTGCTCATCCTAGCCACCGTCATATACGCCCTGTGAACTGCTTCGACTGGATAAACCTTGCACACGATGAGGACGCATTGACCCTCCTCAGTGTCTCCTCCCACAACCCGGCCTCCATCCCCCCCCCCCCCCCACCAGCTCCGCCCACAGCTACTCCTCCTATTTCCGTTTGACTTCTCCTAAAGGGCTTCCCTCCCAGTCCGACAGCTCCTTATAAATCTCAGACACATCCCCTCGCCTAATCCCTCCTTCGACAGCACCTTATCCTGTAACCACAATGGCGGCATTCCGGGAAAGGACAGAACCTGCCTCCTAACAAAGTCCCGGATCTGTAAGTATTTAAACCCATTCCCGCTGGGCAGTTCATATTCTTCCTCCAGGTTCTCTAAGCTCGCTAACTTGCCCGACAAATAAGTTCCTAAACCGCTCAATCCCTGCATGCCACCACCCCTGAAACCTCGTATCCAGCCAACCCTCTCCCCCGTCCGGTGCAAACCTGTGGTTGAGAAAATCGGTGCCCACACCGAGGCACCTTCTAGACTCAGATGCTGCCGCCACTGCCCCCACACCCTCAAGGCTGACACCACCACTGCGCGCGTGGAGTACCTGGCTGGCGAGAATGGCAGGGGCATCGTCAACCATGTCCCTAAACGCGTTCCCCTGCAAGAGGCCATCGCCAGCCTCCCCCACGCCGACCACTCGCCCACGCCGACCCCTCTCCCACTACCCACTTCCTCGCCATAGCTCCTCAGTAATAATTCATTATATTTGGCAACACAGTTCCTGCCACTCCCCCCCGCCTCTCTCTCACTTCTTACCCACGGTGTTTTCCCGGCACACACAAACCCCAAAATCAACGTGTTGACCCTCTTGAAAAATGACTTGTGGGCGAAGATCGGGATGTTCAGAAATACAAACAAGGGCCTTGGCAGCACCGTCATTTATACTGTCTGCACCCATCCCGCCAGCGACAATATCAGCACATCCCACCTATTAAAATCCCCCTTCATCTGTTCCACCATCTGAGCCAGATTCAGCTTATTTAGATACAACCCCCCCCCCCCGCAACCTGGATGCCCAAATGCCTGAAACTCGGTCCAACCAGCTTGAATAGCAGATTTTCCCACCACCTCTCCTGCCCCCTGGCCTCAATCGGGAATACCTCACTTCTACCCATGTTCAGCTTGTATCCGTAAAACCGGCCAAAAGCCTCCAAAATACTCCTGATTTAACCACTGCCCCCCAGTGAGTCTGAGATATACTGCAACAGGTCGTCAGAATACAGCGAGACCCTGTGCTCGACAACCCTACCCCCTCACCCCCACCAGCACAATCCCTCTCCAACCCCTCGATGCTCAGGCAGCACGGTAACACTATGGTTAGCACAGTTGCTTCACAGCGCCAAGGTCCCAGGTTTGATTCCCGCTTGGGTCACTGTCTGTGCGGAGTCTGCACGTTCTTCCCGTGTCTGTGTGGGTTTCCTCTGGGTGTTCCAGTTTCCTCCCACAAGTCCTGAAAGACATGCTGTTAGGTGAATTGGACATTCTGAATTCTCCCTCTGTGTACCTGAACAGGCGCCAGAATGTGGTGACAAGGGGCTTTTGCAGTGTTAATGTAAGCCTATTTGTGACAAAAACGATTATTATTACGCTCAATGGCTCTATTGCAAAGGCAAAAAGCAATGGGGAGAGCGGTTACCTCTGCCTTGTCCCCTGGTGCAATCCAAAATACCCTGAGCTCACCCGGTTCATCTGCACACTTGCTACCAGCGCCCTGTACAGCAGCTAAACCCAGTCCACAAACCCCTGCCAGAACCTAAACCATCTCAACACCTCCCACAGATACTCCCACAGTCGAAAGCCTTCTCTGCATCTATTGTCACTGCCACCTCCACTTCCTGTCCCCCTTGGGGCATCATAATCACATTCAGCACCTCCTTACATTCGCCAACAACTGCCTCCCTTTCACAAACTCTGTCTGATCTTCCCCTAACACCTCCAGTACATGAGGCCAGCACCTTCGCCAGTAACTTAGCGTCCACATTTAATAACGATATCGGACAGTAGGGCCCACACTGTTCCGCATCATTATCTTTCTTCCGTATCAGGGAAATAGATGCCTGCGATTGTGTAGCGGGGGAACCTCCCCCCTTTCCCTAGCCTCAATATACGTCCTCATCAGCAGAGGCCCCAAGTTTCCACCGAACATCTTATAAAACTCCACCGGGAACCCATCCGGGGCCAGGGCCTTCCCTGCCTGTATCGCACCCATACGCCCCATCACTTCCACCGACGCAATGGGGGGGCCCCCTGTCCCTCTACTAGGTCCTCCTCCACCTTGGGAAACTCCAACCCGTCCAAACACCGCCACATTCCCTTCTCCCCGGCTGGGTGCTGCAGCTCATAAAGCTTCCTATAAAACTACTCGAATACCCCATTCACCCCCACCTTGTCCAGTATCACCCTTCCCATCCCATCCTTCACTCTTCCAATCTCCCTTGCCGCCTGCTGCTTCCTAAGCTGATGGGCCAGCATCCTACTCACCTTCTCCCCGTACTCATACACTGTCCCTCTGTCATCCACAACTGCCCGACTGCCTTCCCCGTGGACACCAGCCCTAACTCCATCTTGAGCTTCTGCCACTCCTTCAACAATCCTGACTCTGGGGCATCCGTGTACCTCCTGTCCACCCTCAAAATCTCGTACACCAGTCTTGCCATCTGTGCTTGTTCCTCCTTTTCCCTGTGTGCCTGGATCGAAATGAACTCCCCCCTAACCACTGCCTTGAGAGCCTCCCATAGCATGTCGGCCGTAGCCTCCCCCGTATTGTTACTTTCCACAGCCCCTCTCGCACACCTCCTCATCCGAAACCAACCCCGCACCCAGATTCCATTGTGGGCGCTGCAACCCCCCTCCACGGGCCACGTGCAAATCCATCCAGTGAGGGCGTGGCCTGAGACCACGATTGGCGAGCACCCAGAGTCAACAACCCCCGCCAATAACACCTTGTCCACCATGAAAGATCAATCTGGGAGTACACCCAGTGCACATGGGAAAAGTACGAAAATTCCTTTGCCCTCGCAAATCTCCGCAAGTCCACCCTCTGCCCCCCCCATGTGCTCCATAAACACTTTCAGCTCCTTCGCCACTGCCGACACCCTCCCTGATCTTGGGCGCAACTGGTCTAAGCCTGGATCAATTACCGTGTTAAAATCCCCCCATAATCAACCAGTGCGAGGCCAGATCCAGGATCTTCTCCAACACCCGCCTCCTCGACCCAGTTTGGGGCATAAACATTTACCAAAACCACTGGCATTCCTTCCAACTTCCCACTCACCATTACAAACCTCCGCCCGATCGCCCACAATGTTCCCCACCTCGAATGTCACTCGCTTGTTTACCAGCTCCCCACCCCCCCTTGTCTTCATATCCAACCCAAATGGAAGACCTGCCCTACCCATACCTTCCTCAACCTTGTCTGATCCCCGATCTTTACATGTGTCTCTTGTAAAAAAGCCACCTCCACCTTCAAACTCCTCAAGTGCGCAAACAAACATTACCGTTTGACCAGCCCATTCAGCCCTCTCACATTCCAGGTGACCAGCCTGGTTGGGAGGCACCCCCCCTCCCCCCTCCTGCCGATAAACCATATCCCTTTTTAGGCCAGCTCCCGGCCTGTGTCATGCAACCCTCCAGGCCCATCGTCCCATGTCCACCACCCCCATCACTTCCTATCTTGCTGCGTCACAGCAGCCACACCTTTGTCAGCAGCCCCCAGCCCTCTGCGAGATTGGTAACATATCGTTACTCTATGCTTTGTAATCCAGAATGGTCTGATGGTGTGACTATAAAGAAACCACCAATCTCTAACTTAAAGCAAAACTGATTTATTTATTTATTTTTCGAAAATCTTTTTATTGGCTTTTCTCATATTTATAAACAGTTGTTACTTATATACACTCCCCCCCCCCCCCCCCCCCCCCCCCCCCCCGAGGTTACGCAGTCCTTTGGTCCTTCATCTTTCTTTTTCCTTCCCTGGCTTACTCCTTGTTGCTGGCCTCAAACACGTTTTGGAACAGGCTGACAAACTGCCCCCAAGTATCCAGGAAGCCTTCCTCTGACCCTCGGATGGCGTACTTAATCTTCTCCAGGTGGAGAAATTGCGAGAGGTCAGCGAGCCAGTCTGCAGCTGTGGGTGATGCTGCCGATCTCCAGCTGAGCAGGATTCTCCACCGTGCGATTAGGGAAGCGAAAGCAAGGGCGTTAGCCCCCTTCCCCATGTGTAACTCTGGCTGCTCCGATACCCTGAAGATTGCCACTATTGGGCATGGCTTCACCCTCACCCCCACAACCTTGGACATTGCCTCGGAGAAGGCTGTCTAGAACCCAGCAAGCTTGGGGCAAGCCCAAAACATATGGGTGTGGTTGGCTGGGCCCCTCTGGCACTGTTCACATTTGTCCTCCACCTCCGGGAAGAACCTGCTCATTGGGGTTCTGGTCAGGTGCGCTCTGTGCACCACTTTAGCCTTGTGCAGGAGGAGGTGGGACTCACCCTGTTCAGTGCTTTGCTCCAGAGTCCCCATCCTTCCTCTGTCCCCAGGTTAGCCTCCCATTTGTGTCTGGTCCCATCCAGTGGTGTTCGAGCTCTGTCCAGTAGCTGTCCGTATATTTTCCACATAGCCCCCCCCCCCCCCCCCCCTTCTCGCTGCTTGTGCCCATCAGGTCCTCTAGTAATGTGGTTTCTGGGGTCCCGGGGTACCCTACTGTCACTTTGCGGAGGAAATGCTTTATTTGGAGGTGCCTCAATTCCTGTCCTCTTGCTAGTTTCCACTTCCTTGTCAGTTCATCCAGTGTCGCCAGTCTGCGCCCTACGTAGAATTCCCCGACTGTCAGTGTGCCCCCATCCCACCTCCATTTTTTTGAAGGTGGTATCTAGCATGGCTGGGGGGAATCTGTGATTGCCGCAGATTGGGGCCATAAGGGACATTTTGGTTATCCCGAAGTGCTGTCTCAACTGGGTCCACATTCTCAGCGTGGCCGCTACCACTGGGCTTGTTGTGTACCTGGTTGAGGAGGATGATTGTGCTGCTGTGGCCAGGGCCCGGAGGGTTGTTCCTTTACAGGATGCCTCCTCCATTTGTACCCAATCTGTGTCGGGTTCTTGTACCCATTGTTATGGGCCAGGGTTTAGAGAACCCCAAAGTGAATCATGGAGTTCACCTGACCCACAACTTTTAATAGATTGTGGTATGGGGATCACACGGCTCACTCTACAGTGGTACAGCAGAAATGGAAAAGTATTTTTTTAAAGCAAAACAATGTTTATTCTATTAACAGTGAACATCTTAGCAACCATTAATTCAAATACAACCCCCAAAGAATACACCATCCAGAATGGTGTAACATCCAGAAGACTTAAAAACAAAACCTTTAACAGAAGCACATCAGGTTTACATTCACTACTGAGCACATTTATAATTCTGAATTCACCAAATGATCAAGAGATAGTCTTTTCATGGCAGAGAGAACAGCAGTACAGCTGCTTTGCCTGGCTTCAGCTCCAACACTGAAAACGAAACCAAAAAGACAGACACACCCAAACTTTTCTCAAAGTGAAACTAAAAAGCAGAGCCAGAGCTCAGTTCCACCTACACTCTGACATCACTGCAGTAACATGAGCAGCCAAACATTTCTTAAAGCGACATTCTCATAACACCATCCCCTCACTTCTTTTGCCGTTGCTGCCCTGTGGTAGTATTGTAGGTTCGGTAGAGCCTGGCCCCCTCTGACTTTCCCTCTTTGCAGTGTTGGTTTGGGAATTCTCAGGTTCTTGCCACCCCCCCCCTCCCCCCCCCTCCCCCCCCGCCCCCCCCCCCCCCCCCCCCCCCCCCCCAAACACACACACACACACACACACAAATGCCATGATTAGCCTGTCTATGTTTTGGAAAAAGGTCTTGGGGTTGAAGATCGGGATAGATTTAAACAGGAAGAGGAACCTTGGCAGTCCGTTCATCTTGATCGTCTGCACTCTCCCTGCCAGGAAGGGTGGGAGTCAGCCCCACCGTTGAAGGTCTATTCTTACTTCCTCCACCAGGCTGGTCAGGTTCCACTTGTGGATCTGTGTCCAGTCTCCGGCTATCTGGATCCCCAGGTAACGGAATCTGTTCTGGGCCATTTTGAACGGGAGCCCCTTCAGCTTTGTCTCTCCCTCTTTTGAGTTCACTGGGAATGTCTCACTTTTGCCCAGGTTATGTTTGTAGCCTGAGAAGGTTCCAAACTCTTTCAGTATTTGCAATATTGCCTTCAGTCCCTCCTGTGACTTCAAGACATAGAGGAGCAGGTCATCTGCATAGAGTGAGACTCTGTGCTCTCTGTCTCCTCTCCGGATTCCCTTCCAGCTTTTCATGTCCCGCAGGGCTATTGCCAGGGGTTCGATAGCTAGCGCGAACAAGAGTGGGGACAGGGGGCAGCCTGTCTTATTCCTCTCTGTAGCTGGAAGTATTCAGAGCTGGTGGTGTTAGTTCGGACGCTCTCTTTGGGAGCGTTGTACAGGAGCCTCACCCTGGCGGTCAATCCCGCTCGTAGCCCAAACCGTTCCAGTACCTCGAGGAGGTAGCTCCATTCGACCCTGTCAAAGGCCTTTTCTGCGTCCAGGGAAACAATCACCTCTGGTGTTCTCTCCGGGGGGGGGGGGGGGGGGATTATCACATTCAGCAGCAGCCTGATGTTCGCTGTGAGCTGCCGACCCTTGACAAAGCCCGTTTGGTCCTCTGCGACCACCTCTCTTACGCAGCCCTCCAGCCTTTTGGCCAGGACCTTTGCGAGTATTTTCGCATCCACGTTCAGCAGTGAAATGGGTCTGTATGATCCGCATTCCGTTAGGTCTTTATCTTTTTTGGGTATTAGTAAGATTATGGTCTGTGCTAGCGTTGTGGGTAGGGTGCCCCTGCCAGTGAGTCCGTGAACATGTTCCTTAGGTGTGAGGCCAGGACTGGTGCGAATATTTTGTAGAAGTCTGCCGGGAACCCGTCGGGTCCTGGTGCCTTCCCCGCCTGCATGGAGCTGATGCTCTCCATGATTTCTCCCAGGTCTATTGGTGCTTCCAGCTCCCCCCGTCTGTCTTCTCCCACCACTGGTAGTTCCAGTTTGTCTAGGAAACTGTTTCATTCCCGCACCCCGTTGGGAGGCTCGAAGGTGTACAGTCCCTGGTAGAAGGTCTCAAATGCCCGATTGACCTCCTTTGGCTCTGTTACCAGTCTGCCTTTGCTATCCTTAACCTGCGCTATTTCCCTCGTGGCTGCCTGCTTTCTCAGCTGGTGAGCCAATAGGCAGTCAGCCTTGTCTCCGTGTTTGTAGAAGGTCTCCCGTGTCTGGCGGAGTTGGTACACTGCTTTCCAAGTGGATAGCAGCTTAAAGTCCATTTGCAGCTTTTTCCTCTCTGCCAGCAGCTCTATGGTCGGGGCCTCGGAGTACTTTCTATTGACTTCCAGAATGGAGTCCACTAGCTGTCACCTGGCCGGCCTCTCTGCCCTATCTCTACTTGCCTTGTAGGCTCTCTCCTCTGATCACGGCCTTCAATGCCTCCCAAAACATGGAGGGTGAGACCTCCCCGCTTTGGTTGTTACTACCGTAATCGCCTATGGCCTGCGATATTTTTTGGCAGAAAGCCTTGTCTGCCAGGAGGTCCGTGTCCAGTGTCCAGCCTCCATGTGGGGCGCTGTCTCCAACCTCAAATCCATATAGTGTGGAGCATGGTTGGAGATAACGATCGCTGAGTAGTCCGTTCCCATGATCCCTGGAAGCAGCGATTTCCCCACTGCAAAGAAGTCAATACAGGTGTATACCTTGTGCAACTGCAAAAAGAACAAGAACTTATTTTCTCCCGGGTGCAGGAACCTCCATGGGTCCATCGCCCCCATCTGTTCCATGAAGGCCCGAGCTCCCTAGCCATGCCTGACGTTTTCCCCGTTCTGGGGTTTGATCGGTCGGTCAGTGGGTCCAGCACGCAGTTAAAGTCGCCCCCCATAATCAGTCGGTGTGTGTCAAGGTCGGGGGTTTCTGCCATGGTCTTCGTTATGACAGGTACCTCTTCCAGAACACCGCTGACCATGGCATACCTTCCCCCTGGGTCCGTAACTGTCTTGGTTCACATAAACCTCGTCCTTTTGCTAATTAATATTGCTACCCCCCCCCCTAGCCCTCGTCCCGTAGCATGAGTAGTACGTCTGTCCCACCTGTCATGATATGCAGACATGCAGATAATGATATACAGATAGGCACAGACAGGCAGCTAATGAACACAGAGAACAGGACATGACCAATGAGCAGGCAGGATACTCAGGGGTGGCATCTCACTACAAGAGGCACAAGGCACTCACACTACGCCTCTTTCCACTGATGGACATCTACAGAGTGAGTCAGGGTGTATTTACAGTATCACACCTCCAGCACGTGGCTAAGAGCTAGTCTGGTTCAGTCAGACAGAGTAACCACACTTAGGTTAGCAGAGGGTCGAACTCATAGAGAACTGTGCTAACTGTGCTACTGGTTCAATAAATCAGATTGAACTAACTTCAAGGTCTGGAGTATCTTTTGGTTAAAGCTGCATCCAGTTGCGGCCTGTGTTATCCCAGAGTACATAACACAACATGCTACCAGGCGACTGCTTAATCTTGGTGGTTTACCTCAGTCCGTTCCGTGACGACCAGCGAATGTATACCGGCACAATGGAGAAGATTCAGGATCCTCACCAGCTCAGGACCTTCGGCAATCTCAGTGACAACTGGCGGACATTCAAGTAAAAGTTTCTGCTGTACATCGAAGCTTCAGACCTCATGGGTGCGTCTGATGCAAAGAAGATCGCACTTCTCCTCTCAGCAGCGGGTGATCAAGCCATTAAACTCTTCAACTCTTTTCACTTCACTGAAGGCCAGGACAAGACAAAGTTTCAGACCATCCTGGTCAAGTTTAATAGTCACTGTGAAGTGGACACCAATGAAATCTTCGAGCACTACATATTCAAACAGCGTCTACAAGGTAAAGATGAATCTTTCAACACCTTCTTAACTAACCTCCGCCTGTTAGTGCTGTCCTGCAACTTTGGTGATATTGCTGACTCCATGGTCAGAGACCAAACCGTTTTTGGAGTTCACTCTGATCCTCTGAGAGAGCAGCTACTGAAAATCAAGCATATGACTCTGCCAGTCACGATTGAAACATGCACAGTGCATGAGCACGCCAAAAATCGCTATGTCCAGTACAAATCGGCTGAAACTGAGAAACTTGCCTCCCATGAGGTAGAGAGTGTGCAGGCCATCTCCCAGATGCAGTGCCTCAGCATTGATGAAAGCGGCCATTTTGCGTGTTTTTCCCGGGGCCCCACGCATGCGCAATACAAACGGGATAACGAAGCGGCCGACACCCCCACTGCACATGTGGAACGACGTGCGGAGCGTCAGGACGCCGACGTCATGACATGCTCGAACGGCAGCAACGTCTACTTAAAGAAACACTGCCCTGCAAGAGGCAAGCGATGTTTAAACTGCAGGAAGCCTGGACACTACAGCCTTGTGCAGGTCTGCACCACCAGTCAGGGGCCAGCGCTCCCAATTCCGACGACGGTGCGTTCAGAGTGTGCAACAACGATTACAGGATCTGATCCTGGCAGCACAACAGATCCAGAGGACGAATGCCTGGACTCCGCCTACTGTGTGAGCATCATCACCAAATGTGAATGTTCCACATCCAACTCATCACAAAGTCAATCCATCCTCGCTGTGGATTCTGCGGACGAATGGCGTGCGGTGATGCAGGTCAACCACTGCTCCATCCAGTTTAAGGTGGACACAGGTGCTTCTGCCAACCTCCTCTCACGGGCAGATTTCAAATGCAACAAGAAGCCCCCCAAGGTCCTTCCTGCAGCCTGCAGGCTCCTGGACTACAACGGAAATGCCATCACGGCACTGGGATCCTGCCATCCACTTGTCTCCAACCGGAGCACCCATACACGGTTATGTTTTGAAATTGTCAAGACAGACAGGGCATCCCTACTTGGCGCACATGCCTGCAAGCAGCTGAACCTCGTGCAGCGGGTTTACACAACAACATCCTCCCATGTGGATCTTCAGGCCGGCATTGGCGACATCCTCGCGCAGTATCTGGATGTGTTCGACGGGATGGGCATGCTGCAATGTCGATACAAGATTCTGCTACGACCTGATGCCAAGCCAGTGGTCTACACACCACGCCGGGTCCCGGCTCCACTGAGTGAGTGCCTGAAGGCACAGCTCAAGGATCTCCAGCAACAGGGCATCATTTCCTAGGTAACCAAACCGACTGACTGGGTCAGCTCGATGGTATGTGTTAGAAAGCCTTCGGGGGACCTGCGCATCTGCATTGATCCCAAGGATCTCAATAAGAATATAATGTGTGAACACTACCCCATCCCGAAGCGGGAGGAACTCACCAGTGAGATGGCATACGCACGTTCTTTTCACCAAGTTAGATGTGTCACATGGATTTTGGCAAATTCAGCTGGATGAGTCCAACAGAAATGAAAATGAAATGAAAATCGCTTATTGTCACAAGTAGGCTTCAAATGAAGTTACTGTGAAAAGCCCCTAGTCGCCACATTCCGGCACCTGTTCGGGAAGGCTGGTACAGGAATTGAACCGTGCTGCTGGCCTGCCTTGGTCTGCTTTCAAAGCCAGCGATTTAGCAGTGTGCTAAACCAGCTTTGGACCTTCAACACACCGTTTGGCAGATACTGCGAGAATCGCATGCCGTTTGGCATTGTCTTGGCATCGGAGATCTTCCATCGCATCATGGAGCAGATGATGGAGGGCATTGAAGGAGTTTGTGTGTACGTGGACGACATCATCATATGGTCCACGACCCCCGAAGAGCATGATTCCCGTCTCCAGCAGGTATTCTGCTGTATCCATGCCAATGGCCTGAAGCTGAACAGGGCCAAATGTTGCTTTGGCATGTCGACACTCAAGTTCCTAGGTGACCAGATCTCTCAGCAGGGCGTGTGCCCCGCCGCAGACAAGGTCAAGGCCATCGCAGCCATGAAGGCCCCTGAAGACAAGAAGGCAGTGTTGCGCTTCATGGGCATGGTCAATTTTCTGGGCAAGTTCATCCCAAACCTGGCCTCACATGCCGCAGCCCTACGAAACCTGGTAAAAAAGTCCACTGCCTATGAGTGGAAGGCGGCCCATCAGGCAGAGTGGCTGCAGCTGAAAGCCAAGCTCATCACTGCACCCGTCTTGGCATTTTTCGACCCAGACAGGGAGACGAAGATCTCGACAGATGTGAGCCAGGGTGGCATCGGTGCGGTGCTGCTTCAACACGATGATACTTCATCCTGGGCACCGATAGCACTACGTGTCGCGGGCCATGACGCCCACCGAAACAAGGTATGCGCAAATAGAGAAAGAATGCCTGGGTCTTCTCACTGGCATTCTCAAGTTTCACGACTATGTCTACGACCTGCTGACATTCACTGCCGAGACGGATCATAGGCCTCTGGTCCACATTATCCCGACATGGCTGGCAGCTCCAGGACCCGTTCTCCATAGACACGTGCGACTCCACAAGGCGGACCCGTTGGTTGAGAGGGTACAGCTACTCCATGCCAACCCACAGTACGCTTACGTAGCGTACCCCGATGGCTGCCAAGACACAGTCTCCCTCAGGGACCTGGCATCAGCTGGTTCCCCACCCATGCCCCCCTCTGCCCCGGCGCCACCCTCCCTTCCCCCGGCACACCCCACCACAGCCCACGCTCCAGGAAAATCCGTCCTTCCCTTGCTCCCACCCGGGGATGAAGAGGATTTTGACACACTCCCGGAGTCACCGAAGACCAAGTTGACGCCGGAGTCGCCACCAGCACTGCGGCGCTCTCGACGACAGATCAAGGCACCGGACCGCTGTGATTTCTAAAAGCAATTTGTCTGCATATAGTTCTCCACCACCCCCGCTGGACTCATTTTTAACAGGGGGTGAATGTGGTAGTCACCACTGTTGTATTATATTGTATATATATGTGTTTTAAGGTAAGGCCCCTGTACTACAGGTACGGGGGTAGATCCCTGCCTGCTGGCTCCGCCCAGTAGGCGGAGTATAAACATGTGTGCTCCCCATACAGCAGCCATTTCGTCCGAAGCTGTAGGAGGCCACACATCTCTGTGTAATAAAGCCTCGATGACATTCTACTCTCGTCTCGTCGTAATTGATAGTGCATCACTAACTACCCAAGATTCCTTGAGTTCTTATATTTATACTGGGAATTGGTGATGCTCTCCACTGTTTGTTTTACCCTGAGATGTAATAGTTAACACTTTACTTGAATACGTATATACATATCATTACACCTCCTTCCCCAAACAAAACAACAACCCCATCCCCCTCCTCTGCACCAACCACCTGAACACCACCACTGCGCTCCCATTAGCTAACACGCCCGTCTAGGCTGGCACCCCCCCCCCCCAACCAAGGCTTCTGAACCTCCTACCACCCCGGTGATTCCGCTCCCCCAGTCTCACTCCCCCATGAAACAAAAAGCAAAGAAACAGAAAAAATGCACTCACCCTCCCCAAGCATCCCGCCAGCAGACCCAACAAAACATCTCGAAGGGGAAAGGTTCTTCAACAACCATCAAAAGAGAAAACAAGAAAAACAAACACCTCCTCATACTTCCTCCGAAGTTCAGTGTCCTTCTCCTGCCAGTCCATTGTCCCTCAAAAATTCCATCGCCTCCTCTGGCATTCCAAAATAATGTTCTCGGTTGCGGAAGGTCACCCAAAGTTGGGCCGGAACATTCCGAACTTTACCCCCTTCTTAAAGCGGGCAGCCTTTACCCAATTGAACCAGGTCCTGATACACCCGTGCACCTTCCCAGGTGCACCTCCTTGTCTGCCTTGCCCATCTCAAATCTTTTCATTGTCCAGGAAATGGTGCAGCCACGCCACCATCGCCCTCGGTGGCTTGCCCACCTGCGGCTTCCTGATCAGCGCCGCCCTGTACGCTCAGTCAACTGCAAGGGGTCAGTCGAAGGCCCCCTCCCCCATCAACCACTCTAGCATCTTAGCCACATACCTGCCATTCCCTCAATTCCCTTTGGGCTCCCCACCCACAGATTATGTCTCCTGGAGCAATTCTCCAGGTCCCCCAACTTCTTCAACCACGTTTAGGTCTCCCGCATCACACCTGTCGCGGCCAATGAGGCAAGCTGCTCCTCGCACTCCCCCTCCGTTGCCTCCACTCTCCAAATCGCCAGGCCCTAGGACTCCAGCCTCCGTTTCACGCGGTCAGTTCCCGCTTTCAGCAGCTCTAACCCCCCGACTAGGTCCTCCTGGGCTTCCCTTCCCTGCTGGTAGAACGTCTCGTTCAAGTTGTCCACCAGCTGCTCTGTCGATCACTGGGCAGACAGGACAGGCCCTTTACCCACCGCCATCTTGACCTGTGGCGCAGGAAGACTTTCTTGCCCTAACTGCTCCCTTCTTCTCGACCCACTTCTGGTCTGTGGATCCATCCACCAACCACACCCATTGAGTCTCATTTTCTCCAATCTCTCCTGCACCCTTATTCATCAAAACTTCCATCCCATGAACGGGGGGAAGGTCCAAAACATCCACCCTGAGCGGGAGCTGCCAAATGTGCAACCACTCACTTGATAGCAGCCACCAGAAGTCCCCTTTTGGAAGATACTTAACATCAAATCATATCAATTACTCTTGGGCCCTTCTTCCCTGCTCCTCATTGTTATAGAATATCGCCCCTAAAAACGATGAACCACAAAAGAAGACCTTGAAAACAATCAGAATCAAGTTGCCTGGTTTAAATCGTCAAACAATGCTTGGCAGTTACTGTCAGTTGCCATTAACTGGTGCATTCTCCATGGCAACGCCTCTCCCATTCAGAATTCATTTGCCTACTAATCATCATTCTCATCTCATGCAGGGTAAACCTGTTGTTCCCCCTGACATTTGTATTCTTGTGATTGTCCTGATAAATGCAAAATGACTTGAAACACCATAGCATACAATGACCAAGTGCTGGAAAATGGGATTAGAATAGATCGGTGTTTGATGGTTAGCACAGTAAAGATAGGCCGAAGGGCCTTTTCTTGTGCTGTAAAACTCTATGATTCTACAAAAAGAGTCAAAAAATTACTTTTTTCAGCAATGCTCGACAACTGGATTACTAAAGTTGCTAAGCTTGCCCCTTCCTCAATTCATGTGTGATGAAAACATACCCATACTTTTGTTACCTCTAGAATCAACTATTCCAACACATGCCTGACAACCCTCCCATCTTGCACTCTCCATCAGCTTGTGTTCATCAAAATATCTGCGGCCCATATCTTGGCATCAACACCAAGTTCCATTCACCCATTGCCCACTGTTCACAATGAGTTACACTAGTTCGTGGTCGGGGACACCTTGAGTTTAAAATTCTCTTTCTGATTCTCCAACTTTACCATGATCTCACCCCCTCTTTATCTCTGATCTCCTCCAGCCCTACATCCTCTGAGTATTCTCCATTCCTCTGACTTCTTGAGTATTCCTGATTTCAAGGAACATGATGCCAGTTATGATTCCCTGGGCACCAGAAGTCTTCTGGTACTTTGGCAAGTGGCATGATACATGTATACATTATATACATATGATGCCCAACGCTGAAGAAGACTCATGTGGACTCAGAATGTCTGTTGCTCTCTCCACAAATGCTGCTGGGCTTTTCCAGAATTTTCTGCTTTTATTTCAAAGACTATAATTATCTTAGCAAGGGATGTCTGAGTTCACAGTTTTATTAACGGTTAAAGAGCCCATGGTGCTTCCTGAAAACCCATTGTTGGAATGCTGCCACATCATGGCGCATCAGGACCCATGGTGGTATGAAGGAGGACACCCGCTCCCGGTGGTCGTCAAGGTGATGGCTGCCCTGAACATTTATGCAATGGGCTGCTTCCAGGTGCCGAGTGGGGACCTGTCGGGGATTTACCACACGTCGGTGCAAAGATGCATCCACGCCAACATGGAGACCCTGTATGCCCGTGCGGCGCAATACATCCACCTGAATATGGACCGGGCCCACCAGGTTGCCTGGGCAGCAGGGCTTGTCGGCATCACTGGGTTGGCCAGGTCCAGAGGGTATTGGATGGGATGCATATCCCCCAACAAGCACCAGTGCATGAGGGAATGCACTTCGCAAACCGTAAGGGGTTCCACTCTATGAACGTGCAGCTGGTGTGTGACCACGAGATGTACATCATGTATGTCTGCCCCTGCTACCCAGGCAGCGTGCATGTCGTGGTGCACTCCCATATGGGAGGTTTCCTAGTGTTCCAAGGGTTATACACTGTTGTGGCTGATTATGCCTATCTGGAGGCCACAGATCAAAGTGGAGACCCGCTGCAATGACGACCATGCCGCGACCAGAGGAGTGATTGAACGTGCATCGGTGTGCTCAAGGTGTGGTTCAGGTGCCTGGACAACTCTAGAGGGGCCCTCCAGTATAGCCCTAGGAGAATATTGTACATCGTTGTGGCCTGCTGCATGCTCCACAACATTCTGCATTAGAGGGGTGACATTCTGGAAGAGGAGGAAAAATGCCAGGCTACGTCCGATGAGGAGGAGGGCCAGGATTGGGCAGAGCATGGGGCTCGGGCAGCCACAGGAGGCCGCACAACGTGTGTGCCAAGGCTGCCACGCATGGAACAATCTTATTGCCATCTGGTTCACCAATTAAGGGGCCTGGCCAGCGGCAGTACGAGCGCCCCGTCCCACCGCTGGGGGCGAGGAACCCCAGATGCGCCCGCCTCGTCAGCAGTTGATCCTACAAGATATAAGACACAAAGCATGGTCAGATCGTGGGTGGGGATGGTATGGGGGAGGGTGCCAAACATGCTATAGCAACATCGCTATTCATTGCAGGCTCACTTGGCTCCCCGATGCCGACCTCCGCCTCGGTGACTGCCCGCTCTCAGACCCCGACCAGGTCCAACGCCCTCTCCTTTGTGACGGTAAGGGGTCACAGGTCCTCTGGGCCCCTCTGTTTGTGGGCCTCCTTCTCATGGAGGGACAGATAATGCACAGTGTAAGACACTCGGACACTGGCAGCACAGGGGCTCCACTGCTGGTGGCCTGTGTGTGCAGGGGTCTCGGCCATGGCGGGCAGCATGGGTGTTCGTATGTGGTGCAGGGTGGGGTGCGCGTGAACTGAAGGTGGATGGGGTTCAATCGCCCTCTCGGAGGGGGAGGGCTATGGATGTGTGTGATGGGGGTAGTGCCAGGTGGATGTGGTGGTGGTGATCCACCTTGGTTGGCCTGGGTGGATTTCCCATCCTCACCCAGCCCAGCACTGCCTGCAGGCCCACCTGGTGGGGGCCACGTGGGGGTTTGGGGGGTGTGATGGGTTTGGGGGTTGGGGCCCAAGGCGTTCACAGCCTCTGCCACCTGCGCCTAGGCCCTGTTGGCATCTGCAGGTGGCAGCTTCCTTTCCATTCCAGGGAACAGGGTGTTCTGCCTCCACTCCATGGCATTCAACAGGGTCACCAAACATCAGCAAACCTTGTTGCCGTTCTTTGGGGTAGCATTTCTTGGATGGAATGAGAGTGTGTGAGAAATGGAGTGCTTATAGGCGGCTGTAGCTTGTCAAGCTCCAAGTGGGAATCCCAACCCCAGAAAATCACACGGTAGCATTCGTTGGAATTGCACTAGTTCAAATGAAATGAAAATCGCTTGTCACAAGTAGGCTTCAAATGAAGTTACTGTGAAAATCCCCTAGTCACCACATTCTGCCGCCTGTTCGGGGAGGCTGGTACGTGAATTGAACTGTGCTACTGGCCTGCCTTGGTCTGCTTTCAAAGCCAGCGATTTAGCCCTGTGCTAAACCAGCCCCTAGTTCCACGTGGTGTCGGACCTAGTCCATTAGGATGTCCTGAATCGCTCTAGGACCGGCGCTGAAAGAACTCATGTGCTTTTGTTCCGGCATCAGCACCTTGCCTCCCAAATGGAGAATCACGCCCTTAGCAAGAGTCAAAGGTCAGTTCTGGAATTCAGGAAATAGGCTACTTGTTAATTTCTACAAGTTGATTTCTGTTCAAAGCAGCTCTAATTAAAGAGAGAACTTTTTTGCACCAGTTATTCATCGATTGTGAGGTCTGCTTTAATAAGACTGTTGAGATAGTCAGTGTGAAGGCAGGCAGCAATCCATAGTATTCTCATGGGACTGATGTTCTTCTGGACTCTGGGTCATCAGACTGTTAATAAGATAGATTGTGCTGTTGAGAGGAATGAAGGGTGTTTGTGTGTACTGGAAATCAATCCACTGTCATTTTTCTTCCTCCATCAGTTTTGTTCTCTATTTCCTATTCCAAAGGTAATGCTCATTGCTTTTGTGTAACCCTTGGTAATAAACCGGCCATCCGACTATCTAACCAGAGAAGACTGATCTGATCATCACATCAAGTTGACAGAATGGGGGTAATTTATACTTGGGAAAATCACGGTTAATGGAGGTCAGGCTCCAGGAAAAGGGGTTGGGCGCGATTCTCCGCACTCACGCCGGTTCGGAGAATAGTGGGCCGCGCAAATTTTCACGGCGACGCAGGTCCAACGCCCTCCCGCTATTCTCCGAACCCCGCACAAACTACACGTCGGCATTCCCGGCAAAGGCCTCGAATGCGCCCCCGACACGACCAGAATCGCTACTTATTGCCCCCCCCCGCTATTCTCCGGCCCGGATGGGCCGAAGTCCCGATGTCATCACGCACTGTTTTCACGCCGGCCAACACACCTGCTTTTCAAGTTCGTCAACCAGTCGTGCTGGCTGACGAGAGCTTCGAGGAGGTGAGCGCACCGCTCAGCGCACCGCTCAGCGCACCGCTCAGCGCACCGCTCAGCGCACCACTCAGCGCACTGCTGGAGTCTGGCCACAACGGGGAAGGCATCCCCGAGAACGGGAGGGGGGTCCAGAGCGGGGTGGAGTGGGGGAGACTGAGGGGGGAGTGGGGGAGACTGAGGGGGGGGAGTGGGGGAGACTGAGGGGGGAGTGGGGGAGACTGAGGGGGGGAGTGGGGGAGATGGAGGGGGAGTGGGGAAGATGGAGGGGGGAGATGGAGGGGGGAGTGGGGGAGACTGAGGGGGGAGTGGGGAAGATGGAGGTGGGAGTGGAGGAGACTGAGGGGGGAGTGTGGGAGACGGAGGGGGCGAGTGGGGGAGATGGAGGGGGAGTGGGGGAGACTGAGGGGGGGAGTGGGGGAGACTGAGGGGGGAGTGGGGGAGACGGAGGGGGGAGTGGGGGAGACGGAGGGGGGAGTGGGGGAGATGGAGGGGGGAGTGTGGGAGACGGAGGGGGGAGTGGGGGAGAATGAGGGGGGAGTGGGGGAGACGGAGGGGGGAGACTGAGGGGGGAGTGGGGGAGATGGAAGGGGGAGTGTGGGAGACTGAGGGGGGAGTGTGGGAGACTGAGGGGGGAGTGGGGGAGATGGAGGGGGGGAGTGGGGGAGATGGAGGGGGAGTGGGGGAGATGGAGGGGGGAGTGGGGGAGACTGAGGGGGAGTGGGGGAGATGGAGGGGGGAGTGGGGGAGATGGAGGGGGGAGTGTGGGAGACGGAGGGGGGAGTGTGGGAGACGGAGGGGGGAGTGGGGGAGATGGAGGGGAGAGTGTGGGAGACGGAGGGGGGAGTGTGGGAGACGGAGGGGGGAGTGGCTGAGATGGAGGGGGGAGTGGGGGAGACTGAGGGGGAGAGTGGGGGAGATGGAGGGGGAGTGGGGGAGACTGAGGGGGGAGTGGGAGAGACTGAGGGGGGAGTGGGGGAGACGGAGGGGGAGTGGGGGAGACTGAGGGGGGGAGTGGGGGAGACTGAGGGGGGAGTGGGGGAGACTGAGGGGGGAGTGGGGGAGATGGAGGGGGAGTGTGGGAGACGGAGGGGGGAGTGTGGGAGACGGAGGGGGGGAGTGGGGGATATGGAGGGGGGAGTAGGGGAGACTGAGGGGGGGTGACTGAGTGGGGGAGTGGCGGAGATGGAGGGGGGAGTGGGGGAGATGGAAGGGGGAGTGTGGGAGACGGAGGGGGGAGTGGGTGAGACGGAGGGGGGAGTGGGGGGGACGGAGGGGGGAGTGGGGGAGATGGAGGGGGGAGTGTGGGAGACGGAGGGGGGAGTGGGTGAGACTGAGGGGGGAGTGGGGGGGACGGAGGGGGGAGTGGGGGGGACGGAGGGGGGAGTGGGGGAGACGGAGGGGGGAGTGTGGGAGACGGAGGGGGGAGTGGGGGAGATGGAGGGGGGAGTGGGGGAGATGGAGGGGGGAGTGGGGGAGACGGAGGGGGGAGTGGGGGAGACGGAGGGGGGAGTGTGGGAGACGGAGGGGGGAGTGGGGGAGACGGAGGGGGGGGGAGTGGCAGTGCGGGGGTGGGTAGGGAGAGAGTGAGCGAGTGACCCGTCCAACCCCAGTTACAAAATGTCTGCCACCATGCCATGGCGTGCCGGTCACGAGGACACGGCCGCTAGTTGCCCTGTGGCTTACGGCCACAGGCCACTGACGCACCGGTGAAGAGGACGTAGTTAACTGCTCGTTGGATGCAGAAAGTGATCAGGGGTTAGGCTGCCCGCGTGTCAGCATCGCGACCAGGCCACCGGGACACACAGGTATCCCGTGGCAGGCAGCTGCCGAGGTGTTGACTAACCTCCGTCTAACATGTCCCGTTTCTCTGCCTCCCACCACCCTTCTGTAGGTTAGCACGATGCATGGGAACAGAACGGCTATGTTCTGCGCAGTGGTTGGGGCCGCTCTACTGGATTTGGAGATGCAGCAGCATCCACAGCCACAACCCGCAGTGGCTGCAGGGCCAGCTGCAGCAGCAGAGGGAAGGGCCGAGGAGTTGCCAGTCGTCGAGCAGCATGGGGGGCAGGAGGAGGAGGAGGGGGAGGAGGAGAGAGTGAGGGTGCAGCCACGGCGCCAGAGGCGACGACCAAGGCCGAGGTTGTACCGTGTCCGGATCTCTTTCCTAACAATGACGGACATAACCTGCAGGAGGAGACTCCGGCTGCGTAGGCGGACGGTGATACATATCTGTCACCTCGTGGCGCACCTCGCCCCACGTGGAACGGGGGGAGGACACGCGATCCCGGTTGCCATCAAGGTGACGGTCGCTCTTAACTTCTATGCGACCGGTTCCTTCCAGTCTCCGAGCGGGGACCTCTCCGGGATCTCCCAGTCATCGGTGCACAGGTGTATCCGGGATGTGACCGACGCCCTCTATGCCATCGCCGACCGCTACATCACCTTTCCCGAGGACCGAGCAACTCAAGACTCACGAGCTCGTGGATTTGCCAGCGTGGCAAATCGTTTGAAAAGGTTCCCCACGGTAGGCTATTGCAGAAAATAAGGAAGTATGGAATTGAAGGTGATTTAGCGGTTTGGATCAGTAATTGGCTAGCTGAAAGAAGACAGAGGGTGGTGGTTGATGGCAAATGTTCATCCTGGAGTTCAGTTACTAGTGGTGTACCGCAAGGATCTGTTTTGGGGCCACTGCTGTTTGTCATTTTTATAAATGACCTGGAAGAGGGTGTAGAAGGATGGGTTAGTAAATTTGCAGATGACACTAAGGTCGGTGGAGTTGTGGATAGTGCTGAAGGATGTTATAGGATACAGAGGGACATAGATAAGCTGCAGAGCTGGGCTGAGAGGTGGCAGATGGAGTTTAATGCGGAAAAGTGTGAGGTGGTTCACTTTGGAAGGAGTAACAGGAATGCAGAGTACTGGGCTAATGGCAAGATTCTTGGTAGTGTAGATGAACAGAGAGATCTCGGCATCCAGGTACATAAATACCTGAAAGTTGCCACCCAGGTTAATAGGGCTGTTAAGAAGGCATATGGTGTGCTAGCCTTTATAAGCAGGGTGATTGAGTTTCGGAACCACAAGGTCATGCTGCAGCTGTACATAACTCTGGTGCGGCCGCACCTGGAGTACTGCGTGCAGTTCTGGTCACCACATTATAGGAAGGATGTGGAAGCTTTGGAAAGGGTTCAGAGGAGATTTACTAGGATGTTGCCTGGTATGGAGGGAAGGCCTTGGGAGGAAAGGCTCAGGGAATTGAGGCTGTTTTCGTTAGAGAGGAGAAGGTTGAGAGGTGACTTATTAGAGACATATAAGATAGTCAGAGGGTTAGATAGGGTGGACAGTGAGAGTCTTTTTCCTCGGATGGTGATGACCAACACGAGGGGACATAGCTTTAAATTGAGGGGTGATAGATATAGGATAGATGTCAGAGGCAGTTTCTTTACTCAGAGAGTAGTAGGGGTGTGGAACGCCCTGCCTGCAACAGTAGTAGACTCGCCAACTTTAAGGGCATTTAAGTGGTCACTGGATAGACATATGGATGAAAATGGAATAGTGTAGGTCAGATAGGCTTCAGATGGTTTCACAGGTCGGCGCAACATCGAGAGCCGAAGGGCCCATACTGCGCTGTAGTGTTCTATGTTCTATACCGAGGGGGCATGGGGCAATCGATTGTGTTCACGTCCCCATGCGCCCGCCTGCAGGGGACAGGGACATGTTCACAAACAGGAGGGGGACATACTCCATGAATATCCAGGTGGTATGCGACCCCCACATGAGGATCATGAACGTCTGTGCAAGGTTCCCAGGGAGTGTGCATGACTCCTACATACTGGTGCAGTCGTACATCCCTGCGATGTTTGAGGGACGTCCCCCCCGGCTGAGGGGCTGGTTGCTAGGCGACAGGGGTTATCCGCTGAGGTCTTGGCTGATGATGCCTATACGGAGGCCTCAGACCAATGCGGAAACACGATACAACGAGGCCCATGCAGCAACTAGGGGTGTGGTGGAGCGCTACCTTGGCCTCCTGAAGATGAGATTCAGGTGCCTGGACCACTCCGGAGGGGCCCTGCAGTTCCAGCCCGACAGGGTCGCTCGCATTGTTGTGGTCTGCTGTGCGCTGCACAATATCGCGATGCAGAGGGGAGATGACCTGCTGCAGGAGGCGGAGGGAGAAGCCAGTGGCAGTGGTGCCAGCACAGAGGAGGAGGAGGAGGGGGAGGAGAGGGAGGAAGAGGAGGAGGAGTAGGCTGGCGGAGTGGAGGGCGCAGAACGCAGACACGACCCAGGTGCTGGTGATGTCCAGGAGGCAGCACGACAGACCCGGCGAGGACGGCGGGCACGCGACGCCTTGGTGGCAGCACGGTTCACGCATCGTATGCGACGTGCCTGCTGAACACCAAACCACCACCTGCATCGCTAGTCGTACAGAGGGTCAACACACAACTGCCACCAGCACAACCCCCCCCCCCCCCACCCTCTCTGTGCACAGTGCTCCACTTCGACATCACCCTTACCACTGGGTCCAGACGGTATGGCACAACATCGATGCTGTGTCAGCGGGTGTGATCAGTGCCATGTGGAATGATGACAGCCCACTCTGCGAAGAGCTGTGAGCTCAGAATCGTTAGAGTCTGACCCATGGCAATAACTGAACCATCCACCTTGGAGGCCGCTGAGATCGTCACGGGCACTCTATCACGTGCCCGCGTGGGCTAGCTGTGGGAGGGGGTGGGGGGGAAGGGAATGCACATCCGGCACCGAAGTTTCATCGCTCGTCAACCCCAGCGACACTCGGTCACCATCACGATTCCTGTGGCTGTGGAACAATCACACGGTATTACAAGTAAGGTGGAACAGTGCGTTTAATGTGAACAAACATTTACAGGTGCCCTACCCCCTACAACTAAACTGTGCCCTTCACCCATGCCAACTTATTAAGTGTCTCTCTTTGTTGCCTTACGGGCCCTACCACTACGTCTAAGTGATTCCCCAGATGATACAGCAGGAGTGGAGGAGGACTGCTGCGAATCTCCCCCTTCGACTAGTTTCTCCTTGGCCAAGCGTTTCCTGGGGCGACCCGGCCTTGATGGGCCAGGCTGCTCTGCGGGCATCTCGGGTGACGTTGTGCCACCCTGCTCTGCCTGCTGCCCACCCGATGCACCAGGGATGGGACGGGGAGAGGCCGAGAAATCCGGGACGTCCCGTGATGGAGTTGATGGGACGGGCTTCGAAACCGCTTCCTCCCTCGGGGAACCCGGTGGCCCCCGGGCCTCACTTTGGGACAGAGGTGCGAGCGGGGAGGTGCCCCGTCGCACCACCGACACCTGGCGCTGTCAGTCCTGGAGGCCTGCAACGGTATCCACCAGGATCCGAAGGTTTGCAGAGACGGAGTCCAGGGAGTTAGACATTCCCACCAGGGACTGTGCGACCTCAACCTGAGTGTGCACGACACCATCCAGCACATGTGTCAGGCGGTTGATGCTCTCCGTGACTGACTGCTGGGACTGTGCCATCGACTGCTGGGACTGTGCCATCAACTGCTGTGACTGTGCCATGGCGTGCTGCCACTGGGCCATGACCTGCTGAGACTCGGCCAAGGCCCGCAGCGTGCCGGCAATGTCGTTTTGGCTCTGGCACATTGCTGCCTGGGAGAGGGCAACCCTGTCCAGGGCCGAAGATGACGCGTGCACATTAAGCCCAACGCCTTGCATAACCTGACCCATTGCCTCCACCGCGGATGCCACTCGTGCGGTGTCGGCCTGGGTTGCTGCCATGAGCGGCACCACTCCCTGCTCGTGGACGCGGTTCGACTCCTCTAACAGCGTCTGCAGAGTCTGGAAGACAGCCCTCATCCCGTCATTGTGTCCCTGGGTTTCTTGATGCATCGGCTGTGCGGGTGGGTTGAGAAAGTCCAGGAACTCGGAAAACGTCTGGGAGCCAGCTGCATGCTGGGCCTGGCCTGGCCTCCGCCAGTCCGGGCCCTCGGTTGCTCCGACCTCCACCTGTTGTACCTGCTCAGCTGTGATGTGCGACCCAGACTGTGACCCAGGAGCCTCATCACTAAATAGGCCAACCGGGGTGAGTGTCTCTGGGATGGTGGATGGTGTGGGAGATAGCTGTGCCGCAAGCTCGAGGTCGTCTTGGGTGGACACCTCCTCTATGTCATCGGCCCGCTGAGAGGCCGCAGGGCGTTCGCGGGCCATTTCTCTCTCTGGCTGTGTCGCGCCCTCTGGGCGTCCTGCTCCACAGATTCGGTTGGAGAGAATGGGATTCCCCGCTGATCGGGCACCCTCTGTCGTGTGGCCCCGGGTGAGGTGGGGGCAGATGCCTGTTTCCGCCTGGAGGCAGACGGCCCTGGTCGTTCGGCATCATGTCCTAGGGAAGAGAATGAAACGGGTTATTTAGATTCGCTCGGCCGGGCGCTGGACGGTCCCAGTGGGAAGAGTGTGAAGGGACAGAGGATGGGGAGTTGTCCCAGTGGGCAGGGTGTGTGAAGGGACAGAGGGTGTGAAGGGACAGAGGATGGGGGAGGTGTCCCAGTGGGCAGGGTGTGTGAAAGGGCAGAGGATGGGGGAGGTGTCCCAGTGGGCAGGGTGTGTGAAGGGACAGAGGATGGGGGAGGTGTCCCAGTGGGCAGGGTGTGTGAAGGGACAGAGGATGGGGGAGGGGGGGGTGTTTGTCATGCAGGGTTGTCTCACTTGTTGCAGCTCCGCCAACCTCGCATTGCGCGATCTCCCGGGTGGCAGATCCCCCAACAAGGTCCAGTGCCCTCTGCTCAAACGTGGTGAGGGCCCGCAGGATGGGCGAACCCCCCTCCAGTCTTGTTCCGCTCACGGGTGTTGTGAGCGGTCTTGTCCTGTTGGGGGAGGGGGCATAGGTAGATCATTACAATACGGCAGGTATCTGCAGTCCGTTCAGATACTGGCACAGTTTGGGGGTCAAGTTGTAATAAGACCATTGCATCTCTCCACGGGGGCCAGAGCGCTGGGTCTGTGACAACTTTGTGAACCACTCTCAACTCACTCTGCCCCAATCCCCCTCCACCCCCCGTGCCGGGGTGGGGTGGGGGGGGGGGGAGGTGGGTGATTAAGTAAAGGGGGGGAGGGATGGTTGTGACCCGGGGGCACCCTCTTGGCACTTACCCTGGCAGCCCTGGTGAGGTCGTGCATCTTCTTCCGACATTGGTCAGCAGAGCGAGGGGTCTGCCCCACACCAGGCCTGGTGCACCTCGCTGGCAGGGTGACGATGCCCTCTACGCGGGCAGATGATGCCCCTCCTCTGCTCGATTGATTCGGGCATCATCTCCACATCAACCTCCATGAATCGAGGGCCAGCTCCGACATCCTGGCCTAGTTTCTGTGCTCGCCCGCGCCTTTTTACGGCGTCGGGCGGCGTCACGTGGGCATGTTCGTCTCGTCGCCGTGTTCCGGCGACATCGCACACGTGATTGACGTGGCCCTGTTCCTAGCCCATTCCCTGGACGTGAATACCTCGGGAAATGGGCCAAGTCGGGCCGTCGCAAAATTCGGCCGTTTTCACGGCCAACTTCACGATTTTCCGCGGGTGCGGAGAATCGCGCCCGTTGTTCACCTGACTGCTCAATGAACACATACCTTGCTGTAACTGTCCTGCACACTTTCTTAATTTATGCACAGTATGGGGTTAACTTTCTCTGAAGGAATCGGAGTCAGTGCAAAATGTTTTTAAGCTTCTTCTTGCTCACAGTTGATGTAAATGTTGCACAATATCTCACATTTTCCATTCAGGCGATTAATAAGGTCAGGAGTAGAGCAGTGTCTCACTGTGAAGCTCCCTCTGAGTTTGGGAACTGGACATTGCTATTTGTGCTATGTTGTTCTCGGTAATCTCAGTCGCTCATGGGGAGGTTTTCATTTTCCAAACCCTGGGTGAATAGTCAGAATTTACTGCCAGGAAGAGAAGGGGCAGTGGGTGAGAGAAGTGGATCAGGCCGAGGAACAATGGGCGCGATTCTCCGCTCCCCACGCCGGGTGGGAGAATCGAGGGAGGGCCGGGCGAATCATGACACGCTGCTCTGTCACCCCCGCGATTCTCCCACCCCCCCCCCCCCCCCCCCCGCTCGGAGAATCGGCGCTCGCCTTTTTTCACGGCGACCGGCGATTCTCCGGCCCGGATGGGCCGAGCGGCCTGACGTTCCCGACCTGTTCATGCCGGCGGCAACCACACCTGGTTGCTGCCGACGTGAACATGGCGCCAAAGGCTCGTTTGTGGCTTGTGGGGGTGGAGAGGGGAGTGAGCACCACGGCCGTGCTCGGGAGGGGACTGGCCTGCGATCGGTGCCCACCGATCGTCGGGCCGGCGTCTCCAAGGGGGGGAACTCATTCCCCTCCGCCGCCCCGCAAGATCAAGCCGCCACGTCTTGCGGGACAGCGGAGGGGAAGGCGGCAACCGCGCATGCGCGGATTGGAGCCGGCCAACCCACCCATGCGCAGCTGACGTCATTAGGCGCGCCGGCCGCGTCATTCCCGGCGGCCAAGATTTACAGCACGCCGCTCCTAGCCCCCTGGGGGGGGGGGGGGTGGTGAATAGGGTGCGAGGAGCGGCCTCCGACGCCGTCGTGAAACTCGGCCGAGTTCACGACGGCCTTCCCGATGCTGCGCGGGAGCGGAGAATCGCGCCCAATGTGTGGTGACATGCCTGGGAATAATATTGTATACAGTTAGCAACCAGCAGGTGGCGTCAGACATTGGTCATGTGACATCCGACTCCCGCCAGATGGTTGTAAGGTGTACCTCAGGACAGTTGCACGTAGGGGCAGTTCCAGAAGAGTCCATGTAACTCAAATAGTAACTTAGTCTGTATAGTACTCTGATTGTTACCTTACCACGTCTAAACCAGTAAATCATCATTCTAGTTAACTCACCGACAGTTCTATTTCAATCATTGCAAAGGCAAGGTCACAGAACACAATACAGGGTAGTCAGAATTCCCTTGATGATGTGTCCCACTTGTTTTCTGTTCTGTGTTACCCCCTTACTTCTTGGAACATCTTCGGGTCACTGGGTCAGTTCGCCCCGGGGGGGCAGTGAAAGCTGAATATATTTCACACAGAGTCACAAACGAAGACCGTGTGACAGACTTAACAGACTCCTGGCTTCCATCTTCCATGACGCTCGTCAATGATGCAAAGCATGCCCACAGAAACCATGGCAGGCGTTTGATGTTTGATGCACAATAAATATGCGGGCCTAGCCAGCAGGTATGCAGGTATCCTGTGACTGAATTTTAAAAAACTGACAGCCAATTCCCAGGTCACCCTCATCCAATGAAAATGTGTGTGGACAGGATCCAATGCCTCAGAAAGCTTAATTTCTTAGAGGGGACCTAAAAGACATTTGGTATCCACATTATCATTATAAGGGGCTGAGGCCTGTTTAAGTCTTCTGCCCCAAGCCTCAAAATTCACATTCTTTGGGAAGCAGAGCACAGCCTTGCAAATTTAGTAATTCCCCCTCCAACAACCTACTGGGAAACCCAGCACATCCTGTGTGTGAGAGTGCATCTATGTGTGTGAGGGTATGTGCAAAGGTGTTTGTAAGCGGGGGATGTGCATGTGTTTGTGTGTGAGTGTGTGTCTATGAGTGACTGTCTGTGTGCTTGCTGGTTATTGAAATTTGTTGAAAATTCCATGGTTCTATTCAAAGCGAAACAAAGTTACTGGTCAACGTTCTTCTGAGAATGTAGTGTCTGGGTTTGTGTATGTGAGGGTGTGTATATGAGGGTATGTGTACGAGTATGGTGTGTGTCAGCACGTGCGGGTATGTTTGAAGGTTGCGTATGTCTGAGTGTGTGTCTGAAAGGGTGGGCATGAGGCTGTGTATATGATTATGTGTGAGGGTATGTGTATGTATGAATGTGTATGTTTATGTGTGCATGTGAAGGTGTGTGTCTGAGTGTATTGTCTTTGTGAGGGTGTGTGTGAGGTGTAAGTGAGGGTGTGTGCATGAGTGGGCCTCATGCGTATGCGTATGTATGTGACAGTGTATGGGAGAGTCTGTGTATATATGTGTGTGTACCTAAGGTTGTATGTAAGGTTGTATGTGAGAGTGTATGTGAGGGTGTGTGTGAGGGTGTGTGTGAAGGTGTCTGTATGAGTTTGTGTCTGCATGCATCTGCTGGTAATAGAAATGTACGTTACAAATTCCATGGTTCTATTCAAAGCAGAACAAAGTGTCCTGCCCAACATTCCTCTGACATGCCAGCCTAGAAAACTAACCTAAGTTAACAGCTCAAAATATAGTCCTGAATATAAACCATTGTGAGATATGGGCAGCACGCTGGCGCAGTCGTTAGCACTACTGCCTCACAGCGCCAGGGACCCAGGTTCAATTCTGGCCTTGGTTGAATGTGTGGAGCATGCACGTTCTCCCTGTGTCTACATGTGTTTTCTCTGAGTGCTCCGGTTTCCTCCCACAGGCCAAAGATGTGCAGGTTAGGTGGATTGTCCATGCTAAAATTGAATCTTAATGTTAAAAAATGTGTGGGTTATGGCAATAGGGTGCGGCGGCCCGAAGTAGTGTGCTCTTTCGGTGCATACTCGATGGACTGAATGGCCTCCTTCTGTACTGTAGGAAATCTATGTCTATGTGGTATAATTAGTCTGAATGTGCACTGAACCATTTCTGTTATTATCACTATGGGTCTTAGATGTGGTAGTTATGGGTCAGGACTTAGAACAAGAACAAAGAACAAAGAAAATTACAGCACAGGAACAGGCCATTCGGCCCTCCCAGTCTGCGCCGATCCAGATCCTTTATCTAAACCTGTTGCCTATTTTCCAAGGTCTACTTCTCTCTGTTCCCCGCCCATTCATATATCTGTCCATATCCATCTTAAATGATGCTATCGTACCCACCTCTACCACCTCCGCTGGCAAAGCATTCCAGGCACCCACCATCCTCTGCGTGAAAAACTTTCCACGCACATCTCCCTTAAACTTTTCCCCTCTCACCTTGAAATTGTGACCCCTTGCAATTGACACCCCCACACCTGGAAAAAACTTGTTGCTATCCACCCTGTCCATACCTCTCATAATTTTGTAGACCTCAATCAGGTCTCCCCTCAACCTCCGTCTTTCCAATGAAAACAATCCTAATCTACTCAACCTTTCTTCATAGCTAGCACCCTCCATACCAGGCAACATCCTGGTGAACCTCCTCTGCACCTTCTCTAAAGCATCCCCATCCTTCTGGTAATGTGGCGACCAGAACTGCACGCAGTATTCCAAATGTGGCCTAACCAAAGTCCGATACAACTGTAACATGACCTGCCGACTCTTGTACTCAATACCCTGTCCGATGAAGGCAAGCATGCTGTATGCCTTCTTGACCACTCTATTGACCTGCGTTGCCACCTTCAGGGTACAATGGACCTGAACTCCCAGATCTCTCTGTACATCAATTTTCCCCAGGACTCTTCCATTGACCGTATAGTTCGCTCTTGGATTGGATCTTCCAAAATGCATCACCTCGCATTTGCCTGGATTGAACTCCATCTGCCATTTCTCTGCCCAATTCTCCAATCTATCCATATTTTGCTGTATTCTCTGACAGTCCGCCTCATGAAGGCAGGCCGAAGGCAAAGGTGTTGGTAAACAATTGAACATTATGCTATTTACAAATACACAGCACAAGGTTCTACATAGAACTATCTCTCTCCATGCTCTGCTGACATGCAATTTTAAGTCACTGATGATATCGGCTATATGGGGGCAATTCTCCACCTGCGTGCACTCAGCGCAATTTCTCCTATTCGGGAGAAGCCCGAAACAGGATTTGCTCTGGGCACCAAACACATTCTGATGCTCTCTGCCGGCTCCAGCTGGCGGGGTCTGGATGTAAACCAGATTAGCACATATAAATCCTCATTTAATAATGCCGGATCTGTTTAAAGCTGGATTTTCCCAATTTCTGACTTTCTAGCACCGTCCAGTGCAACGTGAAGCCGGTGGGAATCACTGCTGGTCTCCATAAATGGAGATCAGACGTGATGACCATGCCATGTGAGGGGGGGGGGGGGTGTCCTTGTAGCCCCTGGGTGGTCAAGGGCATAGCAGCAGCACCCCAGCATCCTGACATTCTTACGGTGCCACCCTGGTAGTTGCAACCTTGCAGTGCCAAACCAACCTGGTACTTCCAAGGCCAAAGGAGCGATGGCCTGACGCCCGCGTAAAAAACGGCGCGAACCACTCCGGCGTCGGGCCGCCTGGAAGTTGCGGTATCCTCCGCCCTTCAAAGAGGCTAGCAACGGCATGACGCTAATCGCGATGGCGTCACCCATCACAGATGCACGCAATGTCATTGATGCTGCGTGGTGTCGCTCTACAAAGGACGCCACCACCGGAGACTCATCAAAATGGCCGCCCGCCACGCAGAGCCGAGGTTCCAGGAGCAGGACATCGAGGCACTCCTGGACACAGTGGAGCAGAGGAGGGAGGCCCTGTACCCGGGCACGGCAGCAGGGTCACACCACACAGGGTCAGCCAGCACCTGTGGAGGGAGGTGGCAGAGGCCGTCAGCGCCGTGGCTGTAACAGTCAGAACAGGCAACCAGTGCCACAAGAAGGTCAATGACCTAGTCAGGGCAGCCGGGGTGAGTAACTCCCCCCCGCCCCCACCCCCCCCCCCCCCCCCCCCCCCCCCCCCCCCCCCCCCCCCCCCCCCCCCCCCCCCCCCCCCCCCCCCCCCCCACCTCCCCAGGATGGGCGGCACAGTCCTAGCTGAAACCGACATGGCTGCACCCACCCATGCAGGCTGCATTGGCAGGATGGGGTGTGAACCTCTGCCAACATAGACACAACCGCTTGTCTGCAAGTATATGCCCGCCTAACACTGTTGCCCTTTATCTCTGTCACAGCCGCTCCCCCCCGCCCCCCCCCCCCCCCCCCCCCCCCCCCCCCCAAGGAGACGTGCGCCCATAACAACCGGGAACGTGAGAGGAGCAGAGGGGGCCAGCCTGAATTGCGCCCCTTCACAGTCCATGAGGAGAGGGCCCTGGACCTTGCAGGTGGATCCGATAACCGGGAGGTTGCGGAAGCAGAGGTCAGGGGCACAGCACCAAGTGAGACCGCCCACTGCCTGCCCCAATCCCCCATCACCCCTTCCCCCATCCCCCCATCCCTCCTTCCCCACAGCAGAGTGTCAACTGGGCAGCACGGTAGCATTGTGGATAGCACAATTGCTTCACAGCTCCAGGTCCCAGGTTCGATTCCGGCTTGGGTCACTGTCTGTGCAGAGTCTGCACATCGTCCTCATGTGTGCGTGGGTTTCCTCCGGGTGCTCCGGTTTCCTCCCACAGTCCAAAGATGTGCAGGTTAGGTGGATTGGCCATGATAAATTGCCCTTAGTGTCCAAAATTGCCCTTAGTGTTGGGTGGGGTTACTGGGTTATGGGGATAGGGTGGAGGCATTGACCTTGGGTAGGGTGCTCTTTCCAAGAGGCAGTGCAGACTCGATGGGCCGAATGGCCTCCTTCTGCACTGTAAATTCTATGATAAAAAAAAACCCACAGCCAGCTGTGTGCATTGTTACAGAAGTTCAATAAATCGTATTGAACCAACGCCTACGTTTGGTGTATGCTTTACAGTTCATCTGCATCCTGTTGCAGTCTGTGTTATCCCAGGATGAATAACACATGATACCAGGAGTCTACTTCATCGAAGTAATTTACCTTGAATAATTCAGTGACGACCAGCAAGTGCCTTCCAGCGGCATGGAGAAGATCCAGGCCCCTCTACAGCTCCGGATCTCCGGAAATCCCGACGCCAGCTGGCGGGTCTTCAAGCAGAAATTCAGTCTATACATTGAGGCCTCGGGCCTCGAGGATGCGTCCGATGCCCGAAAAATCGCGCTGCTCCTATCGACTGTGGGGGACTCAGCCATCCAAATCTTCAATTTGCTCACTTTTGCCGAGGGTGAAGACAAGACCAAGTTCCAGACCGTCTTAGCCAAATTCGACAGTCACTGCGAGGTCGAGACAAATGAGAGCTCTGAGCGCTATGTCTTCCAGCAACGCCTTCAGGGTAAGGATGAGCCTTTCCAATCCTTTCTAACTCATCTCTGAATTCTAGCGCAATTCTGCAACTACGGTTATACCACTGATTCCCTCATCAGGGATCAGATTGCGTTTGGGATCCACTCTGACACCCTCCGGGAGCAACTCCTAAAAATAAAAAACATGATCCTGCCAGTCGCCATTGAGACGTGTAAAGTGCATGAACAGGCGAAAAGTCGCTACTTGTTGTGAATGTGTAACCGCTATAATTCACACTGTACATTACTGTGTCCCTGTGGGCTCCATCTGTGAGCCGTTGCGTGGCTCTGCCCACAGGGGAAGATGAGGAGCATGTACAGGGCTCCGCCCTTGGCTCCGCCCCCATCAGGAAGTATAAGTGCTGCGGTCCTGTGAGTCCACCCTCAGTTCAGTTTAGTCGCAGGCAGGCTCAGTTGTAAGCCGATTAAAGCCACAGTTTACTCCCAACTCGTGTCTCTGGTTGAATTGATGATCGCATCAATTTAATCAGCTTAAAGAACTACTATGGAATCAGCCCTCAAACCTGACCGACTGGAACTCGATCCACAGGCCGCAGAGGCAAAGTAAATTTTTTTGCATTAGCTTGGTTCTTCAAGGCCTACCTGGCTGCGTCGATGACCTCCTCTGTTACAGATGAACAGAAACTAAGTCTTCTCCACGCACGGGTGAGCCATCGTATTTCTACTCAACTTAATTAAGCTGATACTTACACTGAGGCTCTCGCAATGCTCGACCGCCTGTACGTGCGGCCCGTGAACGAAGTCTACGCACGACACTTCTTCACAACTCGTCGCCAGCGCCCTGGGGAGTCGCTGGATGACTACGCAACCTCAAAGCCCTAGCACGCGACTGTAACTTCCAGGCCGTGACAGCCTCTCAGCACATGGAACTCGCCGTCGGAGACGTGTACGTTGTGGGGGTCCGATCAAATTATGTGCGGCAGCGTCTTCTTGAGAAAGGGGCTCAGGACCTGGCGGACACGGTAAAACTAGCGACCTCGTAAGAGGTCGCTGTCCAAAGCCTAACTGCGTTCCCGGCCAATCATGCGACCCCATCGTGGACCCGCGACCAAAGGCTGCCCCAGGCCTGCGCCGCGACTATCATGCCATTTTTGCGGCCAGCCCGAACACCCCCGAAGGCAATGCCTGGCCCGCAACGCGACCTGCAGAAGCTGCGGGCAAAAAGGGCACTTCGCTAAGGTCTGCCTGGCCAAATCCAAAAACTCGAACCCCAACTCGAACACTCGCTCCTCCGACTCTCAGGCTCACAGACCCCGTAATGTGGCAGCGTGTCTGCCGACTCCACCTCCACACAACATGTGCGACTCACGGGGGCCGCCATCTTGGCCATCCTCCCCCACGCGGCCGGCCACGTGCGATCCATTGGGACCGCCATCTTTGACGCCATCTTCCTCGCCGCCCGCCACATGCGATCCATGGGGCGGCCATCTTGGATGTCATCTTTCTCGCCGCCGGCACGTGCGATCAACGGGGGCTGCCATCTTGGTCATCACCCTCTACCCAACTCAAACAGTCATCGCAGGGCCACTCTAGCACCGCCGGCCACGCCGCTGTCAACCCTCAACTCAGCGCCGTCACCTTGGACCAGTCGTGGTCCAAGCACCTCAAAAGCTCCATGATGGCCGCCCGGATTAACGGCCTCTTTGACTCCGGGAGCACCGAGAGCTTCGTTCACCCGGATCTGGTAAGTCGCTGTTCGCTCCCAGTATTCCCAACGCAGCAAACAATCTCTTTCGCCTCGGGGTCACACTCAGTCCAAATACAAAGGCGCACCTCAGCGACTCTAACGATACAGGGCGCCAATTATACGAATTTCAAATTGTACATGCTCCCAGACCTCTGCGCCCAGCTCCTCCTCGGACTGGATTTCCAGTGTAAGCTCAGGAGCCTCACACTCAGCTTCAGCGGGCCCCTGCACCCACTCACTATAGCCAGACCATTAACCGGTTCACGCACCTTGATGCGTACCCCCTCCCCCGGATTGCGGACATGGTAAACCAGATCGCACAGTATCGCAGTGGATCTGAGGTCCGCATACCATCAGCTCCCAATCCGCCCAGAGGACCGCCACTACACGGCGTTCGAGGCAGATGGCCGCCTCTTCCATTTCCTCCGGGTTCCCTTTGGCATCACAAACGGGGTTTCGGTGTTCCAACGAGCAATGGACCGAAGGGTGGACCAGTACGGGCTGCGGCCACTTTCCCGTACTTGGATAATGTCACCATCTGCGGCCATGATCAGCAGGACCACAACCCCAATCTCCACCGATTTCTCCAAACCGTCCAAAAGCTCAACCTCACCTATAATAAGGAGAAATGCGTTTACCGCACGACCAGGCTAGCCATCCTCGGCAACGTCATGGAAAACGGAGTCCTAGGACCCGACCCTGACCGTATGCATCCCCTCTTACAACTCCCTCTCCCTCACCGTCCCAGGGCCCTCAAGAGGTGCTTCGGATTTTTTTCGTTATATGCCCAGTGGGTCCCCCAGTATGCGGACAAAGCCCGCCCACTATTTAAGGCCACCCTCTTCCCACTGTCAGCCGAGGTTCGCCAGGCCTTTGACTGTATTAAGGCGGACATCGCTAAGGCCGCCATGAGTGCAATAGACGAGTCTGTCCTGTTCCAGGTGGAGAGCGACACCTCAGAGGTCGCTCTCGCTGCCACTCTGAACCAGGCAGGCAGGCCAGTGGCGTTCTTTTCCCGAACCCTCTCCTCTTCTGAACTTCGGCACTCCTCAGTCAAAAAAGAAGCCCAAGCCATTGAGGAAGCCGTGCGGCACTGGAGGCACTACCTCGCAGGTAGGAGGTTTACCCTCATCACCGACCAAAGATCGGTTGCCTTCATGTTTGACAATTCGCAGCGGGGCAAGATCAAAAATGACAAGATCTTGAGGTGGAGGATCGAACTCTCCACCTACAATTACGATATCGTATATCACCCTGGGAAGCTCAATGAGCCTCCAGATGCCCTGTCCCGCGGCACATGCACCAGCCCGCAAGACGACCATCTTCAGGCAATCCACAATGACCTCTGCCATCCAGGGGTCACCCAGCTCGCCCATTACATCAAGGCCCGCAACCTGCCCTTCTCCACTGAGGAGGTTAAAGCTGTCACCAGGAATTGCTCGATCTGCGCGGAGTGTAAACCGCACTTCTATAGACCAGACAAGGCCCACCTGGTAAAGGCATCCCGGCCCTTTGAACGCCCTGAGCATCGATTTCAAAGGGCTCCTCTCTTCAACTAATCGCAACATTTATTTCTTCAACATTATAGATTAATTCTCCCATTTCCCGTTTGCCATCCCATGCCCCGATATGACCTCCCTTAGAGTTATCAGAGCCCTGCACAGTGTCTTCACCCTGTTTGGTTTCCCCAACTATGTCCACAGCGACAGGGGTTCGTCCTTCATGAGCGACAAACTGCGTCAGTACCTGCTCGACAAGGGCATTGCCTCGAGCGGGACTACCAGCTTTAACCCCAGGCGGAACGGGCAGGTGGAGAGGGAGACACGACGGTCTGGAAGACCGTCCTACTGACCCTACGGCCCAAGAATCTCCCGACCTCCCACTGGCAGGAAGTCCTCCCCAGTGCGCTCCATGCTATTAGGTCCCTCCTTTGTACGGCCACGAATCAGACTCCTCATGATCGCTTATTTGCCTTCCCTAGGGGAACTACTACGGGGGTCTCGCTTCCGCCCTGGTTGAGGACACCAGGCCCTGTCCTCCTCCGGAAACACGTTCGGCCACATAAGACCGACCCCCTGGTAGGGAGGGTCCAACTCCTGCACCCGAACCCCCACTACGTGTTTGTTGAACACGGGTGGCGTCCGCGGTGGAGGCAATGGGTGCGATGGTGCCCGACATGGGTCGCAGTTTGCAAGGCCTGGTGATTTCCGTGCAGGCGGCATCCGTGGCCCGGGACATGGCTGCCCTCTCACAGGCAGCCATGAGCTCATGCCAGCTGCAGATCGCAGCGGCACTCAACGCCGTAGCCCAGTCACAGCAGGCCATGTCGCAATCCCAGCAGACCATCGCAAAAGACATCGCGACATTGCCCAGGTGCTGGCCAGCGTCGCCAGTGTCATAATATCCACTCATGGATATAATGAGGTGCAGACAGGCAGTGATTGACACACAGGGTGACCAACAAGCACACAACACAGTGCAGCCAATCACCAGACAGGACACTACCACTATAAAGCCAGAGGGCACTAGGTTTCCCGCTCTCTCTAGACCCAGCCACTGAGACAGTCAGAGTCCACGAGCTAGCCAGTGCAAACACCATGCGGTAGCTAGTAAGTCTGGTCAGGCTACTACTAGGTCCCCAGTCAGTTCAGTATAGTGTCGACCCACAGCTGAATATGTTTATCAGTTCTATCGTTGAATAAAACAGTGTTGGATCTTCTCCAGTGTTCGACATCTGTTTCTAGTTTCCTTGCATCGGGTGCAGTCCACATCGAACCAACCTGCCTAACACATCAGCCAGGACACAGACAGGGATGGCCAACTCCTCCCAGCTCCGTGGCAGAAAACTTGCAGACCCTTGTTGATACCAGGGCGGGCCTCCAGGAATGGCAGCCGGTGCCGGTGGTGCTTTGGGTGCTGGATCATTTTGAATCACCGACCCATGGAGAGGCCCGGGGGCCATCGAGCACCCCGAGGGAGGAGGAGGAGCTGGGGCCCGTTCCGTGTCCCCTGTAGGGGAGGTCCCGGAACACCGCGGCACCTCGGACTCCGCCCCCCCCCCCCCCCCCCCCTTTCCGACCCAGGTGCATCTGGTCGGCAATGGGCAGAACAGGCTGGCAGCTCGCCATCCCAGTCGCCTGAGCCACAGCCTGGCCCATCCAGGCCGGGCCGCCCCAGGAAACGGCTGCCAAAGGGGACCCTAGTCACAGGGCAGGAATCACAGGAGTCCACCTCCAGTTCTGCTGTACCGTCTGGGGACCCACCTAGACGTAAGGCCAAAACATTAGACACTGAGTAAGTTGACACGGGTGCAGGGCACAGATTAGTCATAGGGGTTTGGGCACGTGTATGAACTGTTTTTCATTAAAATCACTTTCTCAACCACAGAAGCTGCCTCTGTGCTCTGTCCAATTTGTGCGGGTGTGGGGTGTGAGGTGAGTGGCAGTGTGTGTGTGAGGGGTGATGGGACGCCGAGCGCAGGTGAGTGTGCCCCCCCTCCCTCCCCGGGCCGCCCTCACCATTCCGCCCATGGGCAGAGGATGGGACCATGCGCTGCAGTGTCCAGGCTGCATGCAGGGATAACCCTGGTGGACGGTATTACTGTGGCCATGACATTGTCTAACGATGTAGAGCCCAGAGCTCATCGCAGAGCAGGTTGTCATCATCCTCCATGGCCAGCAATAGAATCGCTTCCACTGGCGACTGTGTGAGCCCAGCCCGTTGTGCCGCAGGTTGATGTGAAATGGAGGGGTGGTGGGTGGTGGGCGGGGTGAGGGTGATGGGTGGTGGGTGGGGTGAGGGTGGTGGGTGGTGGGTGGTGGGCAGGGTAAGGGTGGTGGGTGGGCTGAGGGTGGTGGGTGGTGGGCGGGGTGAGGGTGATGGGTGGTGGGCGGGGTGAGGGTGATGGGTGGTGGGCGGGGTGAGGGTGGTGAGTGGTGGGTGGGGTAAGGGTGGTGGGTGGAGTGAGGGTGGTGGGTGGTGGGCAGGGGAAGGGTGGTGGGCGGGGTGAGGGTGGTGGGTGGTGGGCAGGGGAAGGGTGGTGTGTGGGGTGAGGGTGGTGAGCTGCTGCCGTGCTGTGCTGTCCGTGCCCATACTCGGCGATTCCCACAGGCCTCTAGTCTGTGAACCGTGCGGCTATCAACCCGTCCCGTGCCCCTGGCCCACCGGTAATGGTGGGCAGCCTCCTGTCCATGTCCAGCCCGCCTATCCTGTACATTGCCCCCATCTTCCTCATCTGGGGAGGCCTGTCCTTCATCATGTTGCTCCTCCCCCTCCCCCTCCTCTGCCTCCAGTACATTGCCCCGCTGCTGGGCTATGTTGTGCAGGGTGCAGCAGACCACAACGATGCGGCTGACCGTCTCTGACGGGGACTTGAGGTCCCCTCCAGAGCGGTCCAGACACATAAAGCGCATCTTCAGCAGCCCAAAGCACCTCTCAACCACACCCCTGGTCGCTGCATGGGCATCACTGTAGCGGTTCTCCTCGTCAGTCTGTGGCCTCCGTATAGGCGTCATCAGCCATGACCGCAACGGGTAACCCCTGTCTCCCAGCAACCAGCCCCTCAGCCGGTGGGGGGGTTTCCCTCAAACATGGTGAGGATGAAAGATTGTGCCAATATGAACGAGTCATGTACACTGCCCGGGTACCAGGCGCAGACGTGCAGAATCTTCATCCGGTGGTCACAGACCACCTGCACATTCATGGACAGGTCCCCGCTTGGCTACTGGAACAACTTTGTCGTGTAGAAGTTCAGGGCCACCGTAACCTTGACGGCCACCGGGAGAGGGTGTCCACCCCCAGTCCGACGCTGTGCCAGGTGTGCCATCAGGTGGCAGATATGGGCGATGGTTTCCCGGCTTATCCTGAGTCTCCTCCTGCATGCCCGGTCCGTCAGGTCCTGGTACGATGAGCAGTGCCGCTACACGCGGGGCCTCATCAGGTGTCTCCATCGCCGTGGCACCACCAGCTCCTCCTCCTCGTCCTGTCGTGCGGGTGCCCCTCCAGCCTGGGTGGCTGCCACCTGCCCCTCTGCGGCAACCTCCTCTGTGGCAGCCACCGCGGCAGCTTCCACCGCCACCCTGGCACGCTCCTGCTCCAGCTTTCACAGGGCAACATGTAGAAGGGAGGCTCCCGCCATGGCGGCCAACATCGCTGGGTGATGCACAAACATAATGGTCTGCAGGGATTTGGGGTAGACAACATGTCACCATTTCCCATACCCGCCCTTGGCAGTCAGGTGTCACGGGCTGCATGGTCGTGACTGTTGCCAGCTGGCACCTGGCCAGGCAAACATCCCCCGCCCCCTATCCCCGGCACCCCCCTCCCAGGCACCCCCCTTCCCCGGCACCTACCTCCCCGGCACTCCGATCCCTGACACCACAACCCCTCCCCAGTACTCCCCTCCCAGGCACCCCCCTCTCCAGCACTGCCTTCCGCCAGCACTCCCATCCCCGGCACTGCCCTCTCTGCCATTCCCTGATCTCCTCCCCGGCACTCCCATTCCTGATCCCCTCCCCAGAACCCCACCCCGGCACTCCCATCCCCGGCACCCGACCCCCGATCACCGGCACCCCCGACCCCCATTCCCAGCACTCCCATCCCCGGCACTCCCATCCCCGGCCCACCCATCACCAGCACTCCCATCCCCGGCACTCCTTCCCCGGCACTCCCATCCCCGGCACTCCCTTTCCCCCGGGCACTCCCATCCCCGGCACTCCCATCCCCGGCACCCCCATCCCCGGCCCTCCCATCCCCGGCACCGACCCCGATCACTGGCACCCCCGACCCCCATTCCCAGCACCCCCGATCCCTGGCACTCCCATCCCCGGCACTCCCATCCCCGGCACACCCATCCCCCGGCACTCCATCCCGGCACTCCCATCCCCGGCACTCCCATCCCTGGTACTCCCTTCCCAAGTACCCCCTACTCCCATCCCCGGCACTCCATCCCCGGCACTCCATCCCCGGCACTCCATCCCCGGCACTCCATCCCCGGCACTCCCATCCCCGGCACTCCCATCCCCGGCACTCCCATCCCCGGCACTCCCATCCCCGGCACTCCCATCCCCGGCACTCCCATCCCCGGCACTCCCCATCCCGGCACACCCATCCCCAGCACTCCCATCCCCTGCACTCCCATCCCCGGCACTCCATCCCCGGCACTCCCGTCCCCGGCACTCCCATCCCCGGCACTCCCATCCCCGGCACTCCATCCCTGGTACTCCCTTCCCAAGTACCCCCTACTCCCATCCCCGGCACCAATCCCCGGCACCAATCTCCAGCACTGCCTTCCGCAGCACTCCCCTCCCCGGCACTGCCCTCTCTGCCATTCCCTGATCTCCTCCCCGGCACTCCCATTCCTGATCCCCTCCCCGACCCCCACCCCGGCACTCCCATCCCCGGCACCGACCCCGATCACCGGCACCCCAGACCCCCATTCCCATGCACTCCCATCCCCGGCACTCCCATCCCCGGCACACCCATCCCCGGCACTCCCCTCCCCGGCACTCCCATCCCCGGCACTCCCATCCCCGGCACTCCCTTCCCCCGGCACTCCCATCCCCGGCACTCCCCATCCCCGGCACCCCCATCCCCGGCACTCCCATCCCCGGCACCGACCCCGATCACTGGCACCACGACCCCCATTCCCAGCACCCCGAGCCATGGCACTCCCATCCCCGGCACTCCCATCCCCGGCACTCCCATCCCCGGCACTCCCATCCCCGGCACTCCCATCCCCGGCACTCCCATCCCTGGTACTCCCTTCCCAAGTACCCCCCTACTCCCATCCCCGGCACCCATCCCCGGCACTCCCATCCCCCCGGCACCCATCCCCGGCACTCCCCATCCCCGGCACTCCATCCCCGGCACTCCATCCCCGGCACTCCATCCCCGGCACTCCATCCCCGGCACTCCATCCCCGGCACTCCATCCCCGGCACTCCCATCACGGCACACCCATCACCAGCACTCCCATCCCCTGCACTCCCATCCCCAGCACTCCCATCCCCGGCACTCCCGTCCCCGGCAACTCCCATCCCCGGCCACTCCATCCCGGCACTCCCATCCCTGGTACTCCCTTCCCAAGTACCCCCTACTCCCATCCCCGGCACCAATCCCCGGCACTCACATCCCCGGCACCCATCCCCCGCACTCCCATCCCCGGCACCCACACCCCCCGGCACTCACATCCCCGGCACTCCTATCCCCGGCACTCCCATCCCCGGCACTCCCATCCCCGGCACTCCCCTCCCTGGTACTCCCTTCTCAAGTACCCCCTACTCCCATCCCCGGCACCCATCCCCGGCACTCCCATCCCCGGCACCCATCCCCGGCACTCCTATCCTCGGCACTCCCATCCCCGACACTCCCATCCCGGCACTTCCCATCCCTGGCACTCCCATCCCCGGCACTCCCATCCCCGGCACTCACATCCCCGGCACTCCCATCCCCGGCACTCACATCCCCGACACTCCCATCCCCGGCACTCCCATCCCCGACACTCCCATCCCCGGCACTCCCATCCCCGGCACTCCCATCCCCGGACACTCCCATCCCCGGTACTCCCTTCCCCGGCACTCACATCTCCAGTACTCACATCCCCGGCACTCCCATCCCCGGCACTCCCATCCCCGGCACTCCCATCCCCGGCACTCCCATCCCCGGCACTCCCATCCCTGGCACTCCCATCCCCGACACTCCCATCCCCCGGTACTCCCTTCCCCGGCACTCACATCCCCGGCACTCACATCCCCGGCACTCCCATCCCCGACACCCCCATCCCCAGTACTCACATCCCTGGCACTCCCACCCCCGGCACTCCCATCCCGGAACTCCCATCCCCGGTACCTCCGACCACCATCCCCAGAACTCCCACCCCTGGCACTCCCATCCCTGGTACCCCCGACCCCCATCCCCAGCACTCCCATCCCCAGCACTCCCACCCCCGGCACTCCCATCCCCGGTACCCCCAACCCCCATCCCCAGCACTCCCATCCCCGGCACTCCCATCCCCGGCACTCCCATCCCTGGCACTCCCATCCCGGCACTCCCATCTCCGGTACCCCCGACCCCCATCCCCGGCACTCCCATCCTCAGCACTCCCATCCCGGCACTCCCATCCCCGGCACTCCCATCCCGGCACTCCCATCCCGGCACTCCCATCCCCGGTACTCCCTTCCCAATTACCCCCTACCCTCATCCCCGGCACTCCCATCCCCGGCACTCCCTTCCCAATTACCCCCGACCCCCATTCCTGGCACTCCCATCCCCGGCACTCCCATCCCCGGCACTCCCATCTCCGGTACCCCAGACCCCCATCCCCGGCACTCCCATCCCCGGAACTTCCACACCCGGCACTCCCATCCTCGGTACCCCTGGCCCCATCCCCGGCACTCCCATCCCCGGTACTCCCTTCCCAATTACCCCCTACCCTCATCCCGGGCACTCCCATCCCCGGTACCCCCTTCCCAACTACCCCCTACCCTCATCCTCGGCACTCCCATCCCGGTACCCCCGACCCCCATTCCTGGCACTCCCATCCCCGGCACTCCCATCCCCATCACTCCCATCCCCGGCACTCCCATCCCGGTACCCCCGACCCCCATTCCTGGCACTCCCATCCCCGGCGATCCATCCCCGGCACTCACATCCCCGGCACCGACCCCCATTCCCCGCAACTCCCATCCCCACCACTCCCATCCCCGGTACCCCCAACACCCATCCCCGGCTCTCCCCATCCTCGGCACTCCCATCCCCGGCACTCCCATCCCGGTACCCCCGACCCCCCATCCCCGGCACTCCCATCCCCGGCACTCCCATCCCCGGTACCCACGACCCCCCATCCCCGGCACTCCCATCCCCGGCACTCACATCCCGGACACCGACCCCCATCCCCGGCACTCCCATTCCCATCACTCCCATCCCCATCACTCCCATCCCCGGCACTCCCATCCCCGGTAGCCCCGGCCCCCATCCCCGGCACTCCCATCCCCACCACTCCCATCCCCATCACTCCCATCCCCATCACTCCCATCCCCATCACTCCCAACCCCGGCACTCCCATCCCCGGCACTCCCATCCCCGGTAGCCCCGACCCCCATCCCCGGCAACTCCCATCCCCGGTACCCCACCCCCATCCCCATCACTCCCATCCCCACCACTCCCATCCCCGGTACCCCCGACCCCCATTCCCGGCACTCCCATCCCCGGTACCCCCAACCCACATCCCCATCACTCCCATCCCCACCACTCCCATCCCCGGTACCCCCGACCCCCCATTCCCGGCACTCCCCTCCCCGGTACCCCCAACCCCCATCCCCGGCACTCCCATCCCCATCACTCCCATCCCCATCACTCCCATCCCCGGCACTCCCATCCCCGGTACCCCCGACCCCCATTCCCGGCACTCCCATCCCCGGTACCCCCGACCCCCATTCCCGGCACTCCCATCCCCGGTACCCCCAACCCCCATCCCCGGCACTCCCATCCCCATCACTCCCATCCCCATCACTCCCATCCCCATCACTCCCATCCCCGGCACTCCCATCCCCGGTAGCCCCGACCCCCCATCCCCGGCACTCCCATCCCCACACTCCCATCCCATCACTCCCATCCCCATCACTCCCATCCCCATCACTCCCATCCCCGGTACTCCCATCCCCGGTAGCCCCGAACCCCCATCCCCGGCACTCCCATCCCCACCACTCCCATCCCCATCACTACCATCCCCATCACTCACATCCCCATCACTCCCATCCCCATCACTCCCATCCCGGCACTCCCATCCCCGGCACTCCCATCCCGGTAGCCCCGACGCCCATCCCCGGCACTCCCATCCCCGGTACCCCCCCACCCCCCATCCCCATCACTCCCATCCCCACCACTCCCATCCCCGGTACCCCCGACCCCCATTCCCGGCACTCCCATCCCCGGTACCCCCAACCCCCATCCCCGGCACTCCCATCCCCATCACTCCCATCCCCATCACTCCCATCCCCCGGCACTCTCCCATCCCCGGTACCCCCGACCCCCATTCCCGGCACTCCCATCCCCGGTACCCCCGACCCCCATTCCCGGCACTCCCATCCCCGGTACCCCCAACCCCACATCCCCGGCACTCCCATCCCCATCACTCCCATCCCCATCACTCCCATCTCCATCACTCCCATCCCCGGCACTCCCATGCCCGGTAGCCCCGACCCCCATCCCCGGCACTCCCATCCCCACCACTCCCATCCCCATCACTCCCATCCCCATCACTCCCATCCCCATCACTCCCATCGCCGGCACTCCCATCCCCGGTAGCCCCGACTCCCATCCCCGGCACTCCCATCCCCACCACTCCCATCCCCATCACTCCCATCCCCCTCACTCCATCCCCATCACTCCCATCCCCCTCACTCCCATCCCCAGCACGCCATCCCCGGCACTCCCATCCCCGGTATCCCCAACCCCCAACCCCGGCACTCCCATCCCCACCACTCCCCATCACTCCCATCCCCATCACTCCATCCCCATCACTCCCATCCCCGGCACTTCCATCCCCGGTAGCCCCGACCCCCATCCCCGGCACTCCCCATCCCCACCACTCCCATCCCCATCACTCCCATCCCCTCACTCCCATCCCCATCACTCCCATCCCCATCACTCCCATCCCCCGGCACTCCCATCCCCATCACTCCCATCCCCAGCACTCCCATCCCCGGCACTCCCAACCCCGGTACCACCAACCCCCATCCCCGGCACTCCCATCCTCATCACTCCCATCCCCATCACTCCCATCCCCGGAACTCCCATCCCCCGGTAGCCCCGACCCCCATCCCCGGCACTCCCATCCCCACCACTCCCATCCCCATCACCCCATCCCCATCACTCCCATCCCCATCACTCCATCCCCGGCACTCCATCCCCGGTACCCCCCGACCCCATCCCCGGCACTCCCATCACGACACTCCCATCCCCACCACTCCCATCCCCATCACTCCCATCCCCATCACTTCCCATCCCACCACTCCCATCCCCGGCACTCCCATCCCGGTACCCCCATCCCCGGCACTCCCATCCCCACCACTCCCATCCCCGGTACCCCCGACCCCCATTCCCGGCACTCCCATCCCCACCACTCCCATCCCCGGTACCCCCCAACTCCCATCCCCGGCACTCCCATCCCCATCACTCCCATCCCCGGCACTCCCATCCCCGGCACTCCCACCCCGGTTACCCCCGACGCCCATCCCCGGCACTCCCATCCCCGGTACCCCCCCACCCCCATCCCCGGCACTCCCATCCCCATCACTCCCATCCCCATCACCCCATCCCCGGCACTCCCATCCCCGGTCCCCCCGACCCCCATCCCCGGCACTCCCATCCCCACCACTCCCATCCCCATCACTCCCATCCCCATCACTCCCATTCCCATCACTCCCATCCCCGGCACTCCCATCCCCGGCACCTCCCATCCCCGGTAGCCACGACCCCATCCCCGGCACTCCATCCCCACCACTCCCATCCCCGTTAGCCCTGACCCCATCCCCGGCACTCCCATCCCCACCACTCCCATCCCCATCACTCCCATCCCCATCACTCCCATCCCCATCACTCCCATCCCCCGGCACTCCCATCCCCAGCACTCCCATCCCCGGTAGCCCCGACCCCCATCCCCGGCACTCCCATCCCCACCACTCCCATCCCCGGTACCCCCGACCCCCCATCCCGGCACTCACCATCCCGGCAGCGACCCCGATCACCGGCACGCACCCCTCGGCCTTGGGGAGCATCCTCACCGGCATCCGCGATGCCAACCAGCCCCGGCAATGGCCATGCCGACCCCGACCTCCTCACTCGGCTGCATCAGCCAGCACGACTGGTTGACGCCGTTTCAGACCTATTTTTATTTACGCCGGTGTGACCTGTGGTTACATCGGCGGGACTCCGGCCCATCCGGGCCGTTGGATTGCAGCAGCCCCGGGGACCATCGCGTTGCGCCTATTCTCACCATTTAGCAAGGCGCGTGGCACAATTCCCCTCGGCGGACTTT